>NC_068297.1:28827571-29163821 GCF_025860055.1 Xyrauchen texanus | reverse complement strand
ACTCTTCTTAAAGGAACAGTTTGCCCAAAAATGAACAAACCCCGATGTCTTTCCTAACGAGTATGATTTTCTGACTTCCGTGGAACAAAAAAGGAAAAATAGAATGTTCATGCTTCTCTTTTCTATTCAATGATCAGGGGCTCCAAACAGGAAAAAAAAAGCATAACAGTGGTCCATATGACTCATGCGCAGCTTGAACATTCTGCAAATGAATCCCTTTTGAGTTCCAAGTAAGAATAAGTAATTCAAGGTTTTGGAACAACATGAGGTTAAATGATGATGAATTTTCTTTTTGAATGACCTTTTCCTTTAAGACAGGTTTACAAACTCCCTTATTAAATGCACCCAGGTTAAGCCATGGATTACTCTATCAATCAGCTAATGAGTCAATTCAGATCTGTTAAATAAGTGAAACATCCAAATGTGCAGTGCTGGTCAAGTGACTAGAATACTCTATGATGACTTGACATTTTTAAGATGACCTGGACAACTGAGCACATTTGTCTTGTGACATTGTGAAGGCTTTAGTAGACAATGAATTCCACATATCATCAGGTGACATACCTGATATGCAGACAAAAAGCCGGTGAATGAGGTCACTACTACTATGGAAACGTGAGCGAATTTTATTGTGAGCAGCTAGTTTGGCGGCCTGCAAAGCCACATGGATCTCCTGGTGATCCAGATCTTCAGACATGTCCGAGCTGGTAATACTACCTACGGGGCTGAAAGGGAAGAGTATTACAGTAAATACTTAAGAATAATAATGAAAAAATACTCTCTTCTTGCTCAAACTTACAAAATGAACATAAGCAACAAAAAGTTATTATGATCAAGTAAATGCTTATTAAAAAAAACTAAACAGAATAAAACAAAAAGATTTCAAATTTGTACCCCCCCCTATTATTTTTAAGGTGAATTGTGTAGTTTTATCTGTTCCCAACAGCAAAGGGAACACTATGGGCTTTTTGCAATTATTTACTGGACTCATAGATTAAGTATCAGGGCTTCTCAACATTCACAGAGGACACAGAAAGGAAATAAAGAAATAAAATAAGAAAAACTGTAGTAAAAGTGCTTACATATTCTACCTTGACCCATTGCCTAATGTGTTTACCTGGGTGTGTATGAACTTGATAAACTGCATGAAGTTACAGATACACTCTCAACGTCACTGCTGGGGACAGAACTGAGGGGGGACTCCTGAGAACTGCAGCGCACCATTCCACAAAACATGCGGGGGCAACAGATGGAAATGAAAAACAAAAACTCCAAACAATGACAACCTTGATAAAAAAAAACCTCATACACAAAAAAAGGGCAACAAAACTTAAAAAAAAAAGAAAATCAGAAAACCCAATTCAATTCATTACAGAAATTGTTCACCCAAACATGAAATTTTAATCATTTACTCACCGGATAGTTTTCCCATAGCCGACTGTTATTTTTTGTGCGTTTTCACCAAAACGCACAAAAAAAGCGCTATAAACGTTTCATTAAAGTAGTTCCTAAAACTCATGCAATACATCAAAAGATTTCTGAAGCCATATATAAGCCATAATAGCCTAGTGTGCGAATCAAACTGAAATTTGAGTCATTACTCAATGATCATTTTCCCTCCCAGCGCTTCTCAAACCAAATTTTGAACCCATTGCTCTGGTTTGACATCATGAAGTTTAGATATGAGACACTGCAGGTGAAAATTATCAGTGAATAAAGGCTTAAGTGTTAGTCTGTTCACAATATCGCTTCTGAAGACTTGGAATATCGCATTTTTATAGTGATAGTCTTTTCATTTTTATACTATAGCTTGACAGCTGATTGATTCAAGACAAAGAAACAAATAACAACAGTACACAGGTTTGGAATAGTGTTAATTTCGTTAACGAAAACTATGCCGAAAAATGTTCGTCAACGTCATTGTTTCCATGCCTAAGAAGAGATTATAATGAGACGGCACCGACGTCATTAAACACTAATGTGACTATATCAACATGCAATATTACTGATGAAAAAAGAAAAGACTAAAATGTAGTTTAAAAAATAAAATCTCTATTTCTGTCAGGGGGGAAAAAAAGAGACAATATATTATAGTCTGTTTTTTTCTGAATTACTTATATATATATATATATATCAAGGCGGGCCAGTTTGTTGGCCGCAAAATGTGCTGAATGGGCCGCGATAAGCAAAAATGAGCCACCACATAATGCAGAACGCGAACCACAAAACGCCGCCGCGTTAAAATAATGACAGCAACAGTTGGACTTGGGAGAAAGAGACGATGGTAGGAAGGCTAACCACAAAGAAATTGGGGTAGGTTAACGTCTTGGTGGTAATGTTAGGTGGTTGTTGTTTTCTTTTAAAAGTTATATTAAGATAACTAGTGACAACTATATTAGACAACTTAATACGCTATATTAAGGTGCTGGCATTACATTATGTAGGCTGTGATTTATAGCTAAACCGAACTCATTAAGCTAATAGGCTAGCAAATTGTTGTGAAGTAGCTGTAAATGAGCAGCAAAGGTAACGTAAGATTGAGAATAGACCAATGACTTATGTATTTGGCATGGTGACAATGCTGTTTATTTGTCCTTCACATTACCATCAAAATTAATTTGATTTGGCATCAAAATTAATTTGAATATGATATAAAATCCAATTGCCTAAAAAAACATACCTCAAAAAGGTGTCAGCAGTAATATGCCTGCATAACCTAGTTTTGATTGTCAAGTTTTATTTTTCTGGATACTCAGGGTGTGTGTCAAGTTAAAATCATTGCAATGATTTACTTAATACAACACTTGGATTTCTTCATGTTTCACCTGTCTAAACGTGACAAAAATATTACTCAAATGACAGTATTTTAGTCTAGATTTAGTCAATGAAAACTGTTGAGGGTTTTCTTTAAGATAAGACTAAAATGCCCAGACTTTTAGTCAACTAAAACTTGACTAAAACACTGAATAAGCTTGACTAAATATGATAAAAACTAACAAGGACATTTGACACAGGACTAAGGCTAAGACTAAAAAAAATGCTGACAAAATTAACACTAGTTTGGAATGATAAATAATGACAGAATTTTCATTTTTGAGTGAACTTTTCCTTTAGAATCATAACAAAAAGGATGAAATCTCATCCTTTTGTTCAGCAATGCAAGCTTTTACACACACACACACACAAACAAACAAACCTAGAGCTCTTTTTGTTATCTTCTTTGGACTGTTTTCCAAAACCCTCTGATCTCCCTTTTGCTGTATTGTTGGGTTGCATTCGGCATCCCGTGACACTAGGTCCTCCCTCCCCTTGTCCCGAGCCTTGATTATCCTGAGCCAGAAGAACTCCTGCCAGGCATTTCTCACAGCTGGCATATGGGGGACAGTCCTGACTGCCACTGTCCTCTATCGCTGGATTCTGCATGGGACAGTGTGAGGTGAGGTGACCCTGGGAAGGGGGTAGGGTGAGCGGTAAATGCCCATTTCCCTTCCCTGGGCTGCCAGCAGCTACAGCTGTTTGGATGACAGAGCTTGTGATGGTGAGCTTGTGTTTATTAAACCCTAGCGCCATGCCCCGTCCAGCGGGCTCCATGGCGGCACCGTCCTCGGTGTTGTCAACGCATCCGCCAGCACAGCACACACAGGAGTTAAGCAGGCACTGAGTGGCAACTAAAGCCCCACCCTCGATGGGCTCTGGAACATCCACTGAATCGGGTAAGTCCATTGCCAAGTCGGACAAGCTTGGAGAACGTGGGTTAAAAATCACTGTGGCGGACAGTTTCATTCCACCAGTGCGATTGGCGATCTCTTCCGCAGCCTCTACACAGTTTTCCTCATGCAACATTTCCCAGCCATTTACCAGGGGTGATCGATCAGTGCTCCCTACGGACTGACAGTCAAGATTGGTGGCATCACTTGATTGGCAGACTGTCAACCAACCGTTACAGGATGAATCACTCAAAAGGGCGGGTCTAGAGTGCTCAGGGGATCTGAGGCATACGGTAGGAAGGGGAACCTTTCCGTGGCAAAGCTCACTAGTTACACGGTCCCCTACAACTCCTCCGGCCTCCAAGTCCTCCATGAAGAACACTCTATCTTCATCTTGATAGGAGCCCGGGACTCTCTGAGGAGATGCCTGAGTGCTGGAAGCTGCACTAGAACCCTCCAAACTGCTTCCTCCGTAGGGTCGAGGCCGGTGGGCCGGAGACTGATTCTGACTCGGAGGGGAAAGCAAAGTGGACATTTCATCGCCCACTTGATGCACCATCATATTGAGCTGCTCTATCTCTTCTTCATCATACTGCATGGAGCAAGCCAAATCTATATCCGTGCCCTTATCCTCCTCTTTGCTTTCAGAAGGGGTTTCCTCTAGCCCCTTTCCTCCCTCCTCCTCCTCTTGCTCTTCCTCCCATTCAGCGTCCTCTTTCTGGGTTACACAGAGTGTGAGGTCCACTACCTCGTCTTGAATCACATCATCCTTCTCCATGGTTTCTATCTGGCTCTCAGGACCAGAGGAAGTGTTGGAACCACCAGGAAACTCTCCTTCCTGAGAGATGCAGAGGCTACGCTCCAGCGTCATGAGCTCTTCATCTGTTAGAGTCTGCAGTAGGTCCCTGACATGAAGAACACAAACATGAACTTCACAAACCTGCCTGTTGCTTAGTCATTTTAAGAGTTTATTTTTAAATCCAATAAATCAGGGCTGCCTACCACCATGAATACTTTATTTGAATAAAGTGAACAATACAAAACCAAAACAAAACCCAAACCAAAAAATAAAGCCAAAAGTCCCCCCAAAAATACAAACAAACAAACAAACAAACAAATCAAAACAAGAACAAAACCACATACACAAAACAAAAATATTCACGATCATGTTATGAATTTCACTTTAAAAAAAATATACATGTGCCTGAGCAGCACAGAAAATTATCCAGCTACACCTGCATCAGATAATGTTGTTCAGAGGTTAACATGAATGGCTATGAACAGCACCTTATTTTTCTTAGCAAAGTGCGAAAAGGCCGGAAGAGTTCGGACATGTCCTCTGGTTTGCGGTCCAGGTTGAGAGGCCCTTCAGAGTAGATAACAAGGCCACTAATAAGAGAGCATTTAACAAAGGTTACAATTACCACATGAGCATGACATATACAGTGTGAGGACAATAAACACATGTAGAAAATGAGTACTATAGGAGAGATTTAGATGTGGATCATGACATGAAGAGAACAGATGATTAGAGTGACATATCACTTACCAGACAATGGCAAGTCTAGGGATTGTAAACATGAGTGCTGGCTCGTAGTCGTCGATCATGTCTTGTGTAAGATACTCAAGCTTCAGGGCCCTTGAGAGAAGAAAAGTTTACTACATCTTTTTTATTGATGCTGTGCTTTTCAGTATCAACTGATGTTTCATTAAACTTTCCTTTTAACCTCGTTTAGCAGTGCATGAATATGTAGGCTACACTTTCTTGGTCTATAAATAGGACATCCATTTTGATCTGACACTGTGAATATTCACCTTTCAACTGTCTCACAGAAGAGCACGATCACCTCTTGCTGGATGTAATACTCTTTAGGAGTCTTTACAGGCACCATGGCTGACACGTAACTACAGGAAACCGACAGAACAATGATATGATTACATAATTGTAACAACAAAAGCTTGGGTAATCAATAACATTTGAATCATACTTTTGTGTGCAATTTGTTTGATAATACATTAGTACCAATAAAGATAGCTTTAACAAATTATAAACAACATAAAATGCACTCGGGCCCTGCACTTTTGGACCGATGAATTTCCATGACTTTTCCAGTTGTTTGTGATTTAGTAGAAAAGGATTTTTAAAAATAAAAGGAATATTCTGGGTTCAATATAAGTTAAGCTCAATCGGCAGCATTTGTGGCATAATGTTGATTTACCACAAAAATTCATTTTGACTCGTCCCTCATTTTCTTTGACAAAAGCTAAAATCTAGGTTACAGGGAGACATTTACAATGAAAATGATTGAGGCCAATTTTCTGAGAGTTTTAAAAAGGCCGAAATGTTAAACTTACAATTTTATAAACACACTTAAAATTATTCAGTTAAAACTTGTGTATTATTTGGTCTGTAACGTTGTTTAAATAGTTGCTTTTACGGTTGTTTTAACGCCATTACATCTTCATGGCACTTTAAAGTTGTTAAATTAAATATATCTTTAGACAGAAAATGTTAGTAAGGGATTTTATCACACTAAAATCATGTTAACACACATATTGTTTACATTTGTACCTATACTTATGAAACAGGTTTTTACACTTTATTCTATTCTTGAAACAGTTTAATGTTGGATTGGCCCCATTCACTTCCATTGTACTTGCCTCACTTGAACCCATATTTAGCTTTTTTTTTTTAAAGAAAAAGAGGGAAATGGGGCCTGGGTAGCTCAACGAGTAAAGACTGACTACCCCCCTGGAGTCCCGAGTTCGAATCCAGGGCGTGCTGAGTGACTCCAGCCAGGTCTCCTAAGCAACCAAATTGGCCTGGTTGCTAGGGCGGGTAACCTCCTAGTTCACATGTGGTAACCTCCTCATGGTCGCTATAATGTGGTTCTCGCTCTCGGTGGGGCGCATGGCAAGTTGTGCATGGATGCCGCGGAGAACACACGTGCCATGTCTCTGCGGTAAGGTGCTCAAGCCATAATCAATAAGACGCATGGATTGACGGTCTCAGACGCGGAGGCTACTGAGATTCGTCCTCCGCCACCAGGATTGAGGAGAGTCAATACGCTACCACGAGGACTTAGTGCATTGGGAATTCTTAATTGGACAGAAAAGGGGAGAAAATCAAAAAAGGAAAAACATAAAAAAAGAGGAAAAGACTACATTTCCATGTTTCCAGGCCTGGAAATCAAATTTTTAAAATGCCTCTGGCATTTCCTGGTTTTTCATGACTGTGGGAACCAAACAGATAAGTGGATGCCAAAAGCTAAATTTATTTGCAAAGGTGCCCCATTTCAAGTTACCTGAGCTCAAACTCAGCAAAAAGGCTGTCGAACTGTCGCAAAGCTTCCCTCATGCGGTCGGTGTAGTTGTTGAGATCTCGTAGTGCTTGGTCTCGGGTGATGTTGCGTACTTCCTCTAGGCTGTGGGTGAGGTCTTTGGCCAGAGGCCGCATGGCCATGCTCTCGATTTCACGATTCATGATGATCGATCCAGCAGCCAGACACTGTGAAGAGGACAGATATGAACTATTACTGCCTCTAACAGGTTACAGCCTGAGTCGTGTCCACAAATGATCTGGTTTATTAGCCAAACAGCTTTGATACTCAGTTGGTAAAATCTTGTAATTGAATATCGTTTTGCAGTAAAGTCCAGGGGGCTCATTTATAAAACATACGTACGACCAGATTTTATCCTAAATTCCATGGATTTGACGTCAAATATAATAAATCAGGATTTATAAAGGCAGAAACTGACATGAAAACATTCTTATGCATATGTCACTTATAAGCATGCGTGCATATGTTTATTGTGCTTATGCTCCAGCATGTGCTGAATTTTTATTTTATTTTCAGTGATGCAAATACGAATCAGTGACTGACTGAATATATGAATAAATGAGTGAGCACATTTACTTATTCATCACTCAGCCTCTTGTCTGCTGTTGTTGGGGACATAAATAAAAACAAATGATTTGTCTAAAATGCAGCATAATCAATTGCAAGAGCAAGCAGAGAATAGCAGGAAAAGAACACGCATGTAGTTTATACAGAACCAGATTGCCATGTAGACTGTGGATTTTTAATTATACAATATGTAAAACAGCATGCAACCCTCTTTTTGGAAAGAAGGTTGGTTGATGAATGGAGTGGATTTACAGTAAATGCTGTCAATGAATGGATTTATTATTGATAATGAAAACAAATAACTGATGAGTTGTCGAAGGCTGCATTATATGGGCAGACCAGGAGCTGCACTCACTTTTTCAGAAAACCTTGCCAACCGCAATAACATCCCATATGAATGAATGAATAATTTGCGCATGTACTTTTATTGTATTCTGTCTCACCACGTTATGATATTTATGGGTGTTCTGTAGGTGGGGTCCATGCACTCTTTCACGTGCACATATTTTTAAGATTAATTGAGATTTATTAAATGGGATGCATTTAGGAAAATTTACAAAAATGCAGCTGATAATTATAAAAGTGCCCCAATATTTAACATGTGGGGATACAAATTGCCCCAGTGGTGAGTTCCTGTTTTTCTGTGCTATTCTATGGTTGCAGTCAATATAGCCTATAGCTGTGAGATTGAGAATGTGGGTGAATTAATTGATTAAATTAAAAAGACAAGCACTCTGTTTTTATGTGTACTGTAGATAGAAAAATGTCCTCATTACGGTAAAAAATGCCCCTGAAAATCTATTGCTCCTTTATAAAATGTAGATTTTTGACACTTTAGTCAATAATCAAGTCCTTTACAAATATATATAGGGAAAATTGTTCTAGAGAGTAGTTAGCACTACCTCTGCTCCAAACCACAGCTGCCCGGCCAGGTTGTCATGGCGGATCTCTTCTGGGAACTTCACACTAAAGTCTCTGTTGGCTCGGTCTTCAGGTATGCACTCATCCATAATCTGATTTATGATGTTCAATACATTGTCCTGTACAAATAATGAGCAGAAGCAAGATGCAGAGTTAGAACAATCCATCACTTTATCCAGCGGTTCCCAAATTTTCATTAATCAAAAAATATTTACTCCTCTACAGACTCAACAGTCCAGCTGAAATATATCAATCAATTGCACAATTGACACTCAAATGGACTGGAAGCATGCTACAAAATGTTACGCTTTATAACATAGCTAGTTGTTTTTTTTATGGACTTCTCATCCAATCTTACCATTTCCCTTTACCTCACCCTTTGGAAACCACTGACTTAATCATTGTTTAGGTAGATCAGGCATTGCTTTTTGCACAGAAACAAGAATTAAATATCGGTTTTAACTATTTAAAGTCATTGGCAAATTGGCTCGCATTTCAAGGTGTCATGACATGCCTTTTCATCATTTGAATATGTTCCTTGAGGTTCACTTATATTATTAGTAAAGTTTTTGCACATAAATATTAATTTATAAAAAAATTATATAATTTCCACCCTCATTCAGACCCTTTGTCAGAAACGCTCAGTTTTGCAGCTGCTCTCCTTTAAGACTTGACAGTATACACCCACTTTTCTGATTGGCTCACTGCTCTTGACTGACCTGCTCTCTCCTTGCCATCTCACTGCTCACCACTACTGGGTGGGGCTACAGAAGTAACAAAGTAGTTGTTGATGTGTTGCTGTGGAGGTGGTCAGATGCAAATGTCTACAATGTGGAGGAAGTAGACAACAAGTTGTTTTGGCAATGCTCTTTTTGCCATGAGGAGGAAGTTTTGAGTTCTGAAACTTGCGGTATGTTTTTATAGTAGAATCAAATTTTACATGTGAAAAGATGAAGCAAAAAATATTATTTCTCATTACCCCTTTAAGGGTGAAGTGTCATTTCCAGACCACTAGAATCACCAAACCAAATTACTTTTAACACAGTAGGAACAAAATAATAGAAATCAATGGCAATCTACCCATGGCTAACAAATAGTTGTTTCTGCTTATTACCCTAGCATTTTTAACATTGGGGGGGGGCAGAATAGATTTTTAGTAAACTTCATCTTTAAATAAAAAAAGTCAACACAAATATGGTGTGATGGATTCTCAAACATTCCAGAGTGGGGGGAAAAAAAAACACCTGATAAAACCGGCAAAATAAGACCAAAGATCATGCACAGGTGAAGCTCTGAAATGTAAGATCAGGAGTGATATAAAGTGATTGACCTGGCAGGAGCGGAACTGGTTGACCAGCAAGGTGCACCTCTGAGGGTCTTTTCTGCCATCCAGACTGTCAAGCTCAGTGGCAACCTGGTTCAGTTCCTCATCTGCATAATAGAACTGGGCCAGCAGCTGAGGATCTGACCTCTGTGTGGAGGAAGAAAAAGGAACACAGTAAACAGATGGTCATTCTTGATTTAATCAAGAATGAAATGCTCAAACAATGTAGTGATATGTTGGCAAGTATAATGTGAGGCTTGCTCTCTAGTGAAAAATTCAACTTTTAAATTTTCTACTTTGCATATCTTGCAACAAAAGGCATCCACACACATCAGTAGGGCACGTAAGCTACTGTATGACTTCAGTTCGACTACATTTGCCAATTTCTACTAAGGGAAACATTACTAAACAACTACATTATTAGGTTTTCTAAAGACAATGAGAGTTGTGCTCCGGGCCATAGCCAGGGTTTGAAAATTAGTGAGGTCCACGGTGAGGTCAAGACTTTTACCAAAATAACACCTACAAACGCAACATATACATAAAAATTAAAGGACAAAAACCAATAATAATACTGAAATATTATTTTTTTTTAAATGCAGTTAACAATATTAATACTGAATTTTTATCACATAGAAATGCATATTTGAAAATAAAGCATTGATTTTGAGTTGGGCAGCAACATTTACTCATTAACTACTGAAAAACAGCAAAAGTTAATTAACAAGTAATTTATCTAGGGTTATGTTAACTCCGTTACATATTAATATTATCCAAAATAATCAATTGTTTTCATTTTGAAAGACTCAATAATTTAAAGGTGCACTCAGTAATTTTTTCCCCTTTAAAAAAGTTTTACTCCTGAAGAAATGTATTGTAATTTTGAAACATATGTATAAAATCATGAGCACTCACATGAGATGAGGACTATAGCCATATCAGTAACCTTATAAAAGCGGTTTTATTATACATGGGGCAGGGGCCTCATGGGGGCTACCGTTTAAAATCACATGACCATGCTTGCTTAATCTCAGTAACCGTCTTGTTATTGGACACTTTCACTCCTGGATTAAATTAATCATGGTTGATAGTGAATTCCTTCAATGGCATCTGTAACTGAAAACAGCTGATTTTGAATGATGCTGCATCCATACCACTAGGTGTAACTAAGTCGAAGATGACATGAGCAAAAAGTTACTGAGAGTAAGCTACATTTAATTCACATTTTTCAATTAAAGTTAATTAGAACTAGGCTAAACATTTACAAAGGTGTCCACACTTTAAAACTTTTTTGTTAAATTCTGCTTTGTAGTTGCATTTATGACAATTTACCATTGTTCATGCATAGTATCCAGAGTTTAACTATGGTATTAGTAAGATCATGTTAATCACAGGTAAAAAAATAAAAGATCACCATGGTTAGATGTAATTATTGCACGGTATGTAATTAATTAGTAAATAAAAAATAAATAAAAATAATAATAATCATCATCTATGGAATTTGTAATAAAAATAAAATTAAAAACCAACCTCCATAAAAGTGACTTATTGCCCTAATATACAATATTTCATATTTTTATAGGCTAATAATATTAACATTTATTACAAATATATGCACTATTTCTGGCAAAATACCATAGTTACTGCTGGTTAATGTTACTACAGTAACTGTCAGGTATATTTCTATAAGGGTGCTGATTTGTGGAATGAAAAGCCTGTAATTATCGTTGTGAATGGAACAATGTTTTCCTGTTTACCTCGTCAGTCACTGTAGTTTAATATGACAGGTTTTTAAATCTCGTTTCAACTAGCTTCTGCACAGAGCCTTTAAGTGTCTTGTATCAGATGGGTTTATAACAGAATTCTCTGTTATAAACCCATCTGTCAAATTCAAATGGGTCGCACGCGACTCGCACGGTGTTAACGTCTCTGCACATGTGTCAAGTGCTGGGAAGAGCAATTGAGATTGAAATGGAGTCTAGAGACTGCAATGTCAAGATATACAGTAAAAAGTTACATTTTGGTCTGTACTCACCCAAAATTGGTTAGATCACAAGATATTTATTAAACCATTAGAGTCGTATGTATTACTTTTATGCTGCCCTTTTTGGAGATTTTAGTCACCATTCACTTGCATTGTATAGGCCTACAGAGCAGAGATATTCTTAAAAAAATCTGTTTGTGTTCTATAGAACCAAGAAAGAAATTAACATCGGGAATGGCATGAGGATATTAAGTAAATTACATCATTTTAATTTTTGGGTGAACAATCCCTTTAACACTTAGGGGTTTGGTGAAATTCCTAACCTTAAAAGGATAGATTATCAAAACAATTAACATTTTGTCATAATTTACTCATGTTATCCCAAACCTGTATGATATTCTTTCTTCAACTGAAAACAATAGGACATGTTAGGCTGAATGACTGGCTCAGTAACCATTCAATTTTAATGTATGGGGGAAAAGTGGTGTCAACATTCTTTTTTCTCCTTGTGTTCCATGAATGGGTTTGGACTGACAGAAGGGTGCATAATTAACAGAATTGTATCTTTGGGTAAACCAACCCTTTCAGTTGTAATAAGTGATGCTTGCCTTAGCAGGTACCACTAACAAATGAAACACGTAGCCTAACCCATCAAATATTTGACCTTTTTTAACCAATTGTGATCAACAGTGCTATAGCATTGGAGTGTTTCCAGATTGGGAAGTCTTTGTGTCCTGGAATGTGGCCATTTGTAATCCGCACATAAATTTGCATGTGAAGTGGCACATGCCTGGCACATGGACTACAGCTGAGTCTAAGCTGATTTGAGCATGCAGGTCAGCTCATAAGCTCTATGATTCTCATGTATTAAAAAACAAACCACCAGAGACATAATCAGAAAACAATTGAGCAAACGTGGAGCTAAATATTTGTGTGGTGCACACAGTACTGAAAAATGTGAAAGACCTATACTAAACTAATCATTGTTAAGTTGAATGATCATGAGGAATCATGGGTTGAGAGGTTCAACGGGCTTCAAAGTTATAAATAAAAAGGTTTATGGTTACATTCAAGATATCAAATTAGAACACTGATAATAATAATAAAATAAAATCACCTGCACTGACAAACATTGGCATTGCTTCTAGCTTATGTGCTATAGATTTCTACAAACCTTACTTTTTTTCTATTTATAACTTTTTTTTTATTCTGTAAACTAGTGTTTGATGCCATAATTCAGCCTTGAAAACAAGCACTGTTTGTTAAGAATATATCCAAGTGAGTCACTGTCAATGAGGCAGAACTGCACCCATGGGCCATGGATGCTTCTTTGGAAACAATTAGTGTTTGCACATCTCATGGGGTACCCTGGGTTTAATCCATCAAAACACGTTCCTGCTGCAACATCCTGTTGCAACATTATTCAGATTTTTTTAATTTGCTTATCCCAGATTATTTTAAAAATCTCAGATATCACCTACTGAACTATTTGCAAGACTTAATATTTTACCAATATTTATTTTAACCCTTAAACGCATACCTCGGGTCTTTAGTAACCCGGGACCTCATTCCACCCCTATACCTCAGACTTTTTTGGAGTTCTGCCAACAACTCCTTAATATTCCTAAATCTTTCTCTTATAAATAGTGTAACAAACAAACAAACAAAAAATGCAATATAAATACACACACACACACAAATGAAGAATAAAACCTCAAAATATATATTATTCTATTATTTTCTAATTGTCTTCAATTTCATCTTCACACTATCTGGGCTTTTTGTATGTCTATTTGTGATAGATACAGTTGAAGTCAGAATTTACATACACATAAGCAAATACATTTAAACTCATTTTTCACAATTCCAGACATTTAATCATAGAAAACATTCCCTGTCTTGGGTCAGTTAGGATCACTACTTTATTTTAAGAATGTGAAATGTCAGAATCAAAGTAGAGAGAATTATTTATTTCAGATTTGATTTCTTTTCCTCACATTCCCAGTGGGTCAGAAGTTTACAGTTTGTTAGTATTTGGTAGCATTGCCTTTAAATTGTTTAACTTGGGTCAAACATTTCGGGTAGCCTTCCACAAGCTTCTCAAAATAAGTTGAAGGAATTTTGGCCCATTCCTCCAGACAGAAATGGTGTAACTGGGTCAGGTTTGTAGGCCTCCATGTTCGCACATGCTTTTTCATTTCTGCCAACAAATTTTCTATTGGATTGAGGTCAGGGCTTTGTGATGGCCACTCCAATACCTTGACTTTATTGTCCTTAACCATTTTGCCACAACTTGGAGGAATGCTTGGGGTCATTGTCCATTTGGACCCAATTATGACCAAGCTTTAAATTCCTGGCTGATGTCTTGAGATGTTGCTTCAATATATCCACATAAATGTCCTTCATGATTCCATCTATTTTGCAAAGTGTCTCCTGCAGCAAAACACCCCCACAACATGATGCTGCCACCCCCACACTTCATGCTTGGGATGGTGTTTTTCAGCTTGCAAGCCTCACCCTTTTTCCTCCAAACATAATGATGATCATCAGTGTTTCCCACAGGATTTTGTGAGACTATTGGGGGGACCGCCGACCCTCTATGGGGGTCCGGGGGAATGCTCCCCCATAAGAATAAAAAAAAAAAAAAAAAAGTTAAATACTTCCATCTTGTGCACTTTGAGTGTAAAATTAAGAGGCTATTTTTGTGCTCTTGTAAACAATTGTGTGCTCTTAAAGCTGCAGTAGGCAACTTTGAAATAAATTGAACAAGCAACGTTACAATTCGCCAGTTACTCCTGTTTACTTACTCTGCTTACTAGCCTGCATTATCTTAGCTCTCTCTTCCTCATCTGGGGTTTGACATCTTAAAATATTTTTGTATGCTCATTCTCAAAAGCAGGGTACAAACTAGGGATGCCAGGTTCAGCGTTTTACCTTTTAACGTTATCTCAGACTGCTAACGATAGCTAGCTAGTGAAGCTGTAAGCAGTGTAACGTTATACCATTTAAACTAGTAATGCTAACATTAATTTACATTAATCATCATGATTCTAACCTCTGTAATATTATCTGTTTGCTCTTGTACACTGGTGATGATAAATTGTGTGTGGAGTAGTGTATAAATGCAGTGAATACATTTAATGTTAGTTAACGTTACTTACATCAAAGATTTGTTGTTCTCCTCAACCAAATAACGTTCCAGGAATACTTCAGTGCATATATCTGCGAGTGTGTGCACAAACATGTGAGTTTACAGCAGCGGGTGCATCACAACCTTTTATTTATGTTATTATGAGACTGAGAAGTGCAAAAATATTTTAGATGAGAAGTGTTTTCGGATCATTATGAGACCGTGGCGGGGCAAATTAGACTGTGGCGGGCCACCAGATTCTACCAAACAGTTACATTTTTGTTTCAATAGTCCAGAGGACATTTCTCCAGAAAGTAAGATCTTTGTCCCCATGTGCACTTGCAAACTTGAGTCTGGCTTTTTAATGGTGGTTTCGGAGCAGTGACTTCTTCCTTGCAGAGCAGCATTTCAGGTTATGTTGATATAGGACTTGTTTTTACTGTGGATATAGATACTTGTCAACCCGTTTCCTCAAGCATCTTCACAAGGTTCTTTGCTGTTGTTCTGGGATTGATTTGCACTTTTCACATCAAACTACATTCATCTCTAGAAGACAGAATGTGTCTCCTTCCTGAGTGGTATGATGGCTGCATGGTCCCATGGTGTTTATACTTGTGTACTATTGCACAGATGAAAGTGGTACCTTCAGTCATTTTTAAATTGCTCCCAAGGACGAACCAGACTTGTGGATGTCCACAATTTTATTTTCTGAGGTCTTGGCTGGTTTCTTTTGATTGTCCCATGATGTCAAGCAAAGAGGCAATGAGTTTGAAGGTAGGCCTTAAATACATCCACAAGTACACCTCTAATCAGAAGCTAATTGTCTAAAGGTTTGACATCATTTTCTGGAATTGTCCAAGCTGCTTAAAGGCACAGTTAACTTAGTGTATGTAAACTTCTGACCAACTGGAATTGTAATATAGCCAATTAAAAGTGAAACAATCTGTCTGTAAATAATTTCTGGAAAATGACTCATGTCATGCACAAAGAAGATGTCCTAATCAACTTGCCAAAACTATAGTTTGCTACTATTAAATCTGTGGAGTGGTTACATTTTTTTTTTAATGACTTCAACCTAATTGTATGTAAACCTCAGACTTCAACTGCTAGGCCACAAAAAAAAACAAGTTGCTGTTTGGATTTAAGGCGGTGTTACGATCTGGGGTTGCTTCAATTGGTCAGGTCAAGGCTCAGCAACATTATGCAGCAATAAAATTAAGTCAGCTGACTACCTGAATGTACTGAATGACCAGGTTATCCAATCAATTGATTTTTTTCTTCCCTGACGGTACGGGCATATTCCAGGATGACAATGCCAAGATTCATCAGGCTCAAATTGTGAAAGAGTGATTCAGGGAGAATGAGGAATCATTTCGCACATGAATTGGCCACCACAGAGTCCTGACATTAACCCCATTGAAATTCTTTGGGTTATGCTGGAGAAGACTTTACGGAGTGGTTCGACTCTTCCGTCATCAATACAAGAGCTTGGCCAAAAGTGTATGCATCTCTGACCAGAAATAAATGTGATGTTGCATAAGGTTGTCAAAACGATGCCATGACGAATGTGTGCCGTAATCAAAGCTAAAGACAGTCCAACTAAATATTACTATGTGCCTTTTTTTGGCCAGGCAGTGCATATGTGTAGAATGTGCACATTGATTTTAAAATTGGTTTCAAAGCTGTTGTAAGGCATATAGTAAATCAATCAGTTGTCTGCAGTAGGCAAAAAAAAAAAATGTGTTTCTTCACAAAAACAGTTGCAGTGAAACCTACTTATCAATCCCCAAACATGTGAAAAACACAAACTGCTGACACCAAGAAACTTTGGGGCCCACACTAGAGGCTATTAAAATCTAAACAAGGACAAACCTGTGACAAAACAAATTCAGTGGTACATATAGCACAGTTTTCACACCTATTTAGAAAGAATAGCTGCCAAGCCAGCATAATATCACAGACATGTCAAAACGCGACAATATCAATTCACAATAAAGCAGCGAGTCACCTGCATGGGACACCGTGGCTGTGTTTCAAAACCTAATAAGCTGCTTCCATGAACAGCATTTATGAGCATGCCCATATTATAATGGTGCTAAAAATGCTGTCTAGGTAGGCAGCTCACATCATATGACGCCCAAAAATGCCGTCAAGTAAAGGCAGATCACAACCATATGATGACCAGATGTGCTATCTAGGTAGGCAGCTCACATCATATGATCCCGTATACGCTGTTTAGGGACAGCTCACTAGGTTTTGACACATCCACTGCAAATCAAAACAATTCAATGAGCGTTTTTAAGGAACATTCTAATGTCAAGCTTACCTTTGGCTTATAAAGCCACTTTCGGAAGCGATTCATCTTAGGTCACCTCGCCAGTTTTGCCACAGCTACGTGCCAAACCAAATCCCGAACCGAAGCACCTTTAAACACGAACACACAAACAAACAAACAAGCTCTGTCAGCTAGCGAGCTACGCTAGCGCCTCTTCTTCAACAAAGCCGTGTTGACTGTGATGAACAAAGGCCAATAACAGACATGGCCAATGTTAATCCACTGTTTATATTAATTAATCGTGGGCTCGGACTCTGCCCTTATATCCAACAGTGGCGCGGTTGCCTTTGTCCCCAAACACATGGACTGCTCATGACTAAGCTATTGAGCTTGCGTGCAGTCTGACCGCGGAAGTTGCGCTCACTCAGGCTGCCAAAATACTCAGAAAATATATAGCTGTTTTATAGCTCCTCCTTTTTTTTTTTACTTTTTTTTTTTACATACATTAATAAAACAATTGTGAAATGCAAAATGTAATACAATAATTCTTTTTATTCATTAGTTGTGTACATTTATAAAAATAAATTGTAGCCCCCACAAACACACTTTTTTCATTTCTGTCGCATTTTACAACTTATTAATATAATTCACAATAATAATATTATTTTTGTTTGTTTTACTAAATGTCTCCTTTTTGATAGACAAACAAAACCGGATTCAATGCCTGATAACAACCTCTGCGTTGAGAGCGTAACGTTCAACTAGCATCTTACGACAGTAAATTAACTTTTGTTGATACCATAGTAATGAATGAGGAGAGCCGTAAACTGGCACCTACTTGACGCAAAATTGTCCGTAATCTCTACACACACAGTAGTTGAATCCAAAATTATTTTTTAGTGTAAAGCATGCTGAAGATTATCGTAGAGACGGTCATTAAGCGATGAGCTGTTTCCTCACAAAAGCAGTTCATTCTGTATACTGAATATATACTTATATCCTTCACAGACATCCATTCAACAACAACAAATACAGCTCGTCAATATACCGCCAGAGACCACCTGAAGCTGCGTTTCCTAACATTGTAGGATTTTAATAGAAGAGCTCTGGTCAGACTGCCTCCCTGTTGCCAGGCAACAACAAAACACTGTAGTTGCCGTTTTTTTTTGTTCTGAAGTGTAGTTCTTGCATCTTTATAGAAATTGATAATAAATGTAACCCTTTTCGCATGATTGAAGATATCATTCTGGCACATTTTATTTCCAATGAAATTATTTGTTTATTTATTTTTATGTTTTAATATTCTGAATCTACATATGCTAAGTGATATCCTTCACACTGTCGGACTGCTATTTATTGATCCGTATGTGTCTTAAGTTGTGCTAAAAACAGTGAGAATTAACTGGTTAAGGGAGTTACAAGACTCCTGGATGAGTTTCAAGAAGACATTATGCATTGACGAGATTACACAGGGTGCTGCCAAGTAATGAACATAACTTTTAAATAAACTTAATGATTAACATATGTTCATGAGTATGTTCACTTGGTCTAAATGAAATCAGAATATGTTGTCTTCTGTTTTTCAGAATCTTTCTGCTGACCAGCAGAACTGAGACTTTATATGGATGTATCATGCACAATATGTTTTTAGATGTTGTGATAAACATCTACACCATGTGGACATTTTACTTCAAATGGACTGAAACATTTTTATTGGTAAATGCTCTGATTGATGTAGTAGCCTAACAAGTATTACTGTCAGTCTCTATCTGCTTTTTTAAAAATAGTGCTGTAATCTCAAATGACTGATTATTCCTGCTATAAATAATAGATCTACTTTATGTCAATGGTATTATAATATGCCATCGGATTGACGGTCTTAGATGCGGAGGCAACTGAGATTCATTCTCCACCATCCGGATTGAGTCACTATGCCACCATGAGGACTTCCAGCACATTGGGAATTGGGCATGCCAAACTGTGGAGAAAAAAAATTCACAATAACCCCCACAATGACATATGTTTTAGTTTGGTTTTCTCAGTTGTCTGTTACCTTGCTACATTCTGTCTTGATGACCAAAGAATGGAGCATTTCAGTAGAATGATCAAGTCTCTAGATGACTCAAAAAAGCACAAAGTAAGCAAAATAAATGCAAAGCAGAACCTATACTAAACATAATTTAATTATCCATATTATGGACCAAATTATCATTATAGTACAGAAATATTTCAACATGTTTACACACCTAAATAAAAAAATCTCTTTAGTCTGAACTTGATTCTGTTGTGGACAGTGGTTCCATGTGTTTGAAATTAGTTTTCTCAATTTAAAATGACCATGTCATCTTAACTCAAATCCTTCATGTATAGAGAACCTAACTGAATTAAGGTAAACCCAACAAAGTTAGACATGTTAAAGTAACTCAAATTAATACATTTAATTTCTTCATGTACAAGCTAGTGAATAACACTTAATTGTAAACATTACACTATTGAGTCCCATGCAAAGCATGCTGGGAACTAGAAATCCCCTGCCTAGTTTTCTGTTTTTTTAAAAAGTTTATATGGTTACACGTATTGATGAGTAACATCCACAATGGAAGATACTGTACACATAACAGTAAAAGTATTTTTTTTGGAATGCGCCTAAGATCTGATATTTGTTTTCCTCATGTTTGCTCTCTCTCTGGTATGGGGCAAATTACCTGTTCGGTGTGTCAGTTCCTCAGTTTTTCTAACACCAACAACCTCACAACCCACATCCAGGAGGTATGGAGTCACATCTATGATGCTGCCATAGTAATGAGTAAATGGATCACTCCATTGATCAGGTACAATGGTAAAATGTATCTGGCCAATACAAATTATTCTGATTTCTGAATCATCACAAATCAATAACTCCTCAATGAGACTTTTAGTCTTTAGCCTTTAAGAATCAAAATGCTTTGAAATTTAAATAGCACAATCATAGCAGAAATATTTGTCCCAACTCTGAATTATTTATTAGTGTTTGTAAGTCATTACTTTAATTAGGTGTATGTGTTTATTAATAATTAAATTATTAATGTTGGTATGAATTATATGTGCCACTGCTGAAGACTTAGATGAGATGAAGCACAGTATATATGTCCTGCTTTAATGGGGTAGTTCACCTAAAAATTAATATTCTATAATTATTTACTCACTCTCATGCAATCCCTTTCTCCTGCTGAACACAAACAAAGATTTTAAGAAGTATACTGTATTTCAGCTCTGTTGGTACATACAATGCAAGTGAATGGTGACTAGACCTTTGAAGCATCAAAAACAAATAAAGTCAGCATAAAAGTAATCCATAAGACTCCAGTGGTTAAATCCATGTCTTCAGAAGAGATAAGATAAGTGCGGGTGAGAAAGAGATCAATGTTTAAGTCCTCTTTTTTATATTAATCTCCACATTCACCTTCTTCTTCTGTTTTTGGTGATTTGCATTCTTTGTGCATTTCGCAATCTACTGGGCAGGGAGGATAATGTTTAGTAAAAAATCACTTAAATATTGGTCTGTTTTTCACCCGCACTTATCATATCGTTTGTGAAGACATGGACGAAATCACTGGAGTCTTATGGATTACTTTTATGCATGCCTTTATATGGATTTCAAAGCTTCATAATGTTGGCACCCATTCACTTGCATTGTATGGACCTTACAGAGCTGAAATATTCTTCTGAAAATCTTTGTTTGTGTTCTGCAGAAGAAAGAAAGTCATACACATTTGGGATGATATGAGTGTGAGTAAATGATGAGAGAATTTCATTTGTTGTAGTTTTCTTTAAACACGACAAAGTGTACTTTTATTTGTGGCACTGCTTTCTGACTGATGACTGTTTGCTTCTTATTAGATGATGCAGTAAGATTGATCTACTGTTGGATCAACTTGCCAAACAAATGTTCAAAGGCAGTCTGCCAAAGAAATCTCCCAGAAAAAACACAGAACACAGGAATTTGATCTGACCAAGCCCAAAGCTCGACCACTCCCTGCTCCTGAAGACATTTCACAGCAGGACAAGCCCAAGCAAGTAGCAAAACAAACCAAAGCATGTTGATTCATGAGGTCAATACATGCAGAAAAATACATTTTATATACGGTACTTTACAGTAAAGAACCCTTGAAATCATGACATTTTGTGACTTCAGCCCATGTTTGTATGTCAGTGTCATCAGTACGCTAGTGTACCCCTAAAAGTTGACAAAATGAACTTTCATCAGAGATCCACATTTAAAGTCTCTTCAGCGAATACAGACCAACATGTTGATGACTCATCTTGTTCTCAGACATTTTCTACAACGAGTTTGTTCCACATGTTTGATGTTCAGACAAAGATATCAAACCAAGATATTATTGTCCAAATCAGATTACATCTTATCCAGAGATTCTGGACAAGATGAAGCAGAGAAACCAACAGAAATCACTAGTAAGAACAAACAGAAGCTACTCTTTCACAAACTATACCTCTCATTACATCACTGATCAAATTAATTTAGTTTTATGTATTAATTGCTTCTTCATGCTCAGACCTTTTTGTGTTATTTCTTTACTCATCTGGGAGTCCTGAATGAAGCAAACTCTCAGCAGTTCAGTTAGGGAGGTACGTTTTTCCACATGAAAACCTTCATCAATATTCAGCTTAAAAACCTTGTCTTATTACGACACCAATTCACTTGCTTTTGGCACCCCGTGCTGGACATTTCACTGGGAAACTGCAGCCAAATGTGTAACAAGGCACGTCATTTCATTTTGCAAAAATGTTGCCACGGTCACGTAATGGTCATGAGATCAGGCTGAATAAATTGTGGTCAGCCCAAGGTCATATGTGTTTTTTATTTCCTTGCATAGTTTATCTCCCTGCACCGGTCTGGTAATCTGGCATACCGGCATTTTCCGGGTGAAACTTTGGGGCTGATCAGGGGAGGACTGGTCATCGGGAGAACCGAGGGGTCTGGTGGGTCGGCCGCGAAACGGGCCGCGATAAGCTAAAATGAGCCGCCGTGTTATGCAGTATGGACCACAAAATGGTGCCGCGATATGCAGAAAAGGACAGCGAACATAAAGACAGCTATGTAGAATCCCGGGCCGATTTCGCTTCCCAGTCCAGCCCTGTCCCTGCACCATGACCAACTAATCTTACTGCACATGATTATATTTTTTCCTTAAAAAATATACCCAAAATGAAAATTCTTTCATCCTTTACTCACCCTTATGCCATCCCAGATGTATACGACTTTCTTTCGTCTGCTGAACTCAAGTGAAGATTTTTAGAAGTATTGTCCATATAACGCAAGTGAATGGGTGCCAAAATGTTGACGCTCCAAAAATCAGCATAGAAGTAATCCACATGACTCCAGTGGTAAAATCAATGTCTTCAGAAGTGATATGATCTGAGGTGTGGGTGAGTAACAGATCACTTTCAGATTCTTCTTGTGTTTTTGATGATTTCACATTCTTTATGCATACCGCCCCCTAGTGGGCAGGGAGAAGAATTTCTAGCAAATAAATAAATAAGACTCAAATATTGATCCGTTTCTCATCCAAACCTATAATATCACTTCTGAAGACATGCATTTAAACACTGGAGTCATATGGATTACTTTTATGCTACAGTTATGTGCTTTTTGGAGAGAAATTTTGCCACCCATTCATTTGCATTGTATGAACCTAAAGAGCTGAGATATTGTTCTAAAAATCATAATTTGTGTTCTGAAAAAGAAAGAATGGTATACACACCTGAGATGGCATGAGGGTGAGTAAATGATGAGAGAAATCTAATTTTTGGGTAAACTATCCCTTTAAGGTCAGTGGATTAGCCTACCGTGTGTGTCAGAATGTCAGATCATCAGTTTCAAAAGCTGTAAGTGTCTTTATTGTTTTGATGAACAGAGTGTCATATCCCAGATTCTTCAAAGCTGCAATGCAGAGCTCAAATTTGCCCAGCTTTATGCTTCTAGCAGCCCTGCCACCCATAAGGTAATTCTGCCTATATTGAATATGCACTGAAGAAATATTGCTTGTATTCCACCATGGTTCAACTTGTGCTTTTGAACTCAGTGTTGGCTATTTTCTATTAGTGAAGTGCAGTTAAATAATGTATACAAATATATTTGATACAATGGCACAGACAAACAGCTTACCAGTCAGACTGAACACAACAGCCATTCTGCATGAGGGAGCTTTGTTTAATCGCCAGTTGGAGGAAGAATTGCAAAGGTACTGTTATTCCTCAATGCTAATCAGACTGTATCTTTATCTACGTGATTACTTCAGACTGTGGAGCTCATGCAGAGAAGCGTCTGCAAGCGGAGATGAAAATGAGGGATCTGGTGCAGCAAGTGGCCGATGGGCACAAGAACTCCAAAGCCACTAAAGCTAAGCCACAAGAAATCAAACAACGCATAGGTACAATGATTGAATTCTAAATGTAATGGAAAGTTTTCACAAAAAATTAAGTGGCAACAAAAGCACACTATATGTGTTTGGGGCAGTTGAGAAGGTTTCAGAGCAGAACAGGGCCCTGGAGGATGCCCAAGCAGAGCTCAGGAGGAAGATGGAGCTTATACATCAGATTCGTGCTTTTGAGTCAATGCCTTTGGTCAGAAAAAAGCTTGTGGATGACACTGAGGTTGGTGGATTATTTCCTAACATCAACAAAACAAAGCAAAACTGTGTATTAAAGGAACCGTTCACCCAAAAATGAAAATTCTCTCTTTATTCACTTACCCTGATGCCATTCCAGATGTGTATGACTGTCTTTCTTCAGAAGAACACAAATTAAGATTTTAAGAAAAATGTTGAAGCTCTGTAGGTCCTTATAATGTAAGTAAATGGGTGCCATCTAGTCAAGTCATTTTTATTTGTATAGTGCTTTCACAACACACATAATTTCAAAGCAGCTTTACAGAATATCGGGCTTTAACAGTAAATTAAACTGTAATATCTATAACGTCTTAGAGTCATAATTGTGTAGTGTCATAAAATATGATTGTAAATTGTGTATAAAAATATAATAATTAAATAATAATAGTTTTTATAACCCCAGTGAGCAAGCTGAAGGCGACTGTGGCAAGGAACACAAAACTCCATAAAATGTTGTTTATTGGAGAAAAATCACCTTGGAAGAATCCAGACTCACTGTGGGGGCCAGTTCCCCTCTGACTAACATCATGAATATAATGACAATATTACTTAATTATGTGCAGTGCAAATCATGGTTTTAAATGAGTAAAATAAGTAAGTGTTAAGGGCCAGGCTGCTGTCTGTATGATGGTCCAAAAGGCCTATTTAGTCAGCATAAAAGTAATCCACATGATTCCAGTCAATCATTTAATGTCTTCTGAAGCAAATTGATAGGTTGGTGTAAGAAACAAATCGATAATTATAAAGTTTTTAACTTTACATTGTTGCCATCCAGCCAGCGAAGGATGCTGTTTGAAACGAACTACCTCTTGCGTGACGTTCATTCGTCTGTTGTAAACAAATCATGCACTTTCGACTTCTCGCATGAACGCGCCATAGTGCTTACATCACTGATGCGTCGACTGCTGGCAGGAAGCGATTTTTTATTAAGTTAATAAAATTTTAATTATAATTTCTTTTCTTACACCAACCTATCGGTTTGCTTCAGAAGAGTTGTGTGGATTAATTTTATGCTGCCCAAATATGCCTTTGGACCATCAAACAGCAAGCAGCCTGATGGCACCCATTTACTTACATTATAAGGACCTACAGAGCTTCAACATTTTTCATAAAATCTTAATTTGTGTTCTGCTGAAGAAAGACAGTCATACACATCTGGGATGGCATTAGGGTGAACTGTTCCTTTACATTTTTTTCTTGTAGAACATATAATTTCAAAACCAGGGGGAAAAATAAAAAAAAAGGGTCCTCCCCAAACTATTGTAACAAAGCTGGAAGCCCATAATTCTCTACACTGAAAAAATTATTACTTTGTGGTTCTACATTGAATAAGTTTGTTTAAGCATGAGCTTTATATATATATATTATAAAGTTCATGCTTAAACTATATTAAGTAAATTTTACATTTGTACTCAATTCAGACATGTAAAAAAATGAATGCTTAATTTTCTTTTATTAAAAAGTTATATGATTTATGATTGTTTATCTTGCATATGCATCATCATGTATGAATCCTAGTAGACAACCTTGTCATATTTATTTTCTAATTTCACAGGGAAACAAAATAAGTCAATTCTAATAAGTAAACCCAACTCCAATTTTCTTTCAGTGTAGAAAGTCAATGTATGTAGCATTAAGATTAGTCTGCACTGGAATTACTGGAATAGCCAAACCCATTCATTTGAAAGAGTGTCCACACAGAGGCGTCTACTTTTGGCCAAGAATGGTATTTTAGGATGAAGAGATACTAACCACTAACTGTCTCGTGATGCAACTCAGCCTGACGAATCCTGCAGGAGAAACAAGTCAAAGACCAGCGCAACAACATCACTCTGTGCAGAAGTCTGGCTGAACATGCCGCTGCACGCAGGTAACACACATTTACTTGCACCAAGCTCCAATGGGGTCCAAAAGTCTGAGACCACAAAGTTTTAGGAACTTGAAAATTGAAATACCAAGAAATATTATAAAACATACATAAAATGAAGAATTATTTAGGATTTTTATGTGATCAATGCAAGTAGACCTGATCAAATGTAAGCAAATTCAATGTTAAAGGTTAGTTCTCCCAAACATGACAGCCGTATGACTGACTTTATAACATGGAACACAATGGAACACGCATTATAACAATTAATGTAGTCTATGAGAAGGAAGGAATGAAACTTATCTCTGGTCTATTCCAGGCAAGAGAAGAGGTTTTACATTACATTTACATTACATTTATGCATTTGGCAGACGCTTTTATCCAAAGCGACTTACAGAGCACTTATTACAGTGACTTGTATCAAATTTTCCTGTTAATGCCCAGAGAATGACAAACTAAATGAATGTCTGATAGAGTTAATTATTCCTAAACAAAAAGACGGACATTGTGCTACAGAAACATACATGAAACGGTTCCAAAATGTAGAAGCAAAAAGTATTGCACAACACATACCATTACAATCTGAATATTCTTAAAAATTATGTGCTACAGTATTTAGTGGAATACTGTAACCCGCACACACACACACAAGATGAGACAGTCACAATGTATATCAAAACTGCGTTTATTTGCAGGCAAACAAAAGTACAGCACGGAAAATCCAGAGGGAGAATGGTCAGGGTAGCGTAGGGTCAAAAGCCGGGGAATCAAAGAGAGTAAAGGGGGCAAATCAGGGAGAGTAGTCGAGGGGAGCGAGGGTCAAAGCCGGGGTAAACAGGATCGAGAGGCGGGTAAACTTACAAAGGGAGTAGTCAGGGGTACTAGGGGAACGAGGAGCTGGCAAGCTAAGGGGGTAATCAAGAGGAGTTCAAGAGGGAATCAAAACTAGACGAGACTAGCGGGGGCAAAGACACGGGAAACTAAATATAATAACCAACAACCGTGAGACGAAAGGGTAGTGATATATATAGGGGCGAGTGCAGGTGTAAACCATGACAGGTGATGAGACGAGTGCAGGTGAAACTAATGTGCAGGAGTGCAGATGACGCGAGTGCAGGTGGTTATAATGTTCTGGGGGATTGGAAACGCGGGAGGGACTCGAGGAAGGGAGATTGCCTACGAGCATGTGAGCGAGTAGGAGCAAAGTGGGCGTGAGGGCTCGAGCGAGCAAAAAGAGCGTGAAAAGCTTGAGGGGGCGGAGCGAGGGAGTGTGTGTGTGCGACGAAGCGGGATGGGGCAGAGGAGCGGGGTTCGTGACAGTACTCCCCCCTCTGAATAGGACGGCTCCTGACGGCCGTGGGAGGCGGTGCAGGATGATCCCAACAAAACAGACAAAACACACAAAACACACAAACAAAATTGAGGGCAGTCCAAGGGGCACAGAGGGAAATGAGACAGTCCATGGGGTCAATGGGCAGTTTCAAGGCAAGGTCAGGGGGAACATAGCGGACAGGCGGGTGGTCGGGAGATCTAGGGGGCAGCCATAGGGCAGAGGCTGGGTCAGGGGGTCTGGAAGGCGACTGGAGGACAGGGACTGGGTCCGGGGGTCTGGAAGGTGACCACCGGACAGGAACAGGGTCAGGAGGCCAGGGAAGAGGCCACAGGACAGGGAGAGTGTCAGGGGGCCACCGGACAGGGTCAGGGGGCCAGGGAAGAGCCGTGAAAGGCGGTGCCGTCAGAGGCGGCACTGTAGGCGGCTCTGGAGGTGGGGTTCTGGAAGGCTCTGGAGGTGGAGCCGAAGGAGGCTTTAGGGGCGAAGGCCTGAAAGGCTCAGGAGGTGGAGCCAATGGAGGTGGCGCCGTGGGAGGTCCCCGAGGCGACGACCTGGCAGGCTCTGTAGTCTCGGGGGGTAGAGCCGTAGGAGGCCCGAGAGGCGGAGCCATAGAAAGCTCGAGTCTTTGGGAGCAGAGTCATGAGGGGCTCGGGAGGTGGAGCCGTGGGAGGCTCGGGAGGTGGAGCCGTAGGAGGCTCTGGGAGTAGAGCCGTGAGAGGCTCGGGGAAAAAGGTCGTGGAAGACTCGAGAGGCTCTAGAGGTGGGGCCCTGGAAGGCTCGAGAGGCTTGAGGGGGGAGCCATGAAAGCCTCAAGAGACGGAGCCCCGAGAGGCTCGGGAGGAGGAGGAGCCCTGGAAGACTCGAGAGACGAAGCCCTGGGAGGCTTGAGGGGAGGAGGAGCCCTGAGAGACTCGAGAGGCGAAGCCATGAGAGGCTTGAGGGGTGGAGCCATGAAAGCCTCGAGGGACGGAGCCCTGAGAGGCTCGAGGGGAGGAGGAGCCCTGAAAGACTCAAGAGGGGAAGCCCTGAGAGGCTTGAGGGGGGGAGGAGCCCTGAGAGACTCGAGAGGAGCCCTGAGAAGCTCGAGAGGAGGAGCCCTGGGAGGCTTGGGAGGAGCCTTGGGAGGCTCGTGAGGCGGAGCCCTGGGAGGCTCGAGAGGAGGAGCCCTGGGAGGCTTGGGAGGAGGAGCCCTGGGAGGCTCGTGAGGCGGAGCCCTGGGAGGCTCGAGAGGAGGAGCCCTGGGAGGCTTGGGAGGAGGAGCCTTGAAAGACTCGGGAGGAGAAGCCCTGAGAGGCTTGAGAGGTGGAGCTCTGGGAGGCTCGAGGGGTAGAGCTCTGGGAGGCTCGAGAGACTTGAAAGGCAGAACCCTGGGGGGCTTGGGAGGTAGAGCTCTGGGAGGCTCGAGAGGAGGAGCCTTAGGAGGCTCGAGAGGAGGAGCCTTAGGAGGCTCGAGAGGAGGAGCCGTGGAAGACTCTGGGGGCGGAGCAGAACCCGGCAGAGCCGTGGAAGACTCTGGGGGCGGAGCAGAACCCGGCAGAGCCGTGGAAGACTCTGGGGGCGGAGCAGAACCCGGCTGAGCCGTGGAAGACTCTGAGGGAACCTCTGCGGTCTTGAGCACAAGACATGACTGGGGACAAGGGGCCCTCTTCCTTCTCTTACGTCTTCGGCCAACAGGGGACGTGGCCATGGGGACGGTCGAGGCTACAGGCGCTGGCTCTGGGGCGGTCGAGGCTACAGGCGCTGGCTCGCCGGCCGTGGCGGGCATGGGCGCTGGCTCGCCGGCCGTGGCGGGCATGGGCGCTGGCTCGCTGGCCGTGTCAGGCTTCGGGACTGGGGCCATGGTATGGAGCGCTGGTTCAGTGTCTGCCTCCCCCACAGTAAACGAGGAACCAGCGCACAGTAGGGCGAGGTCAATAAACTGAGCCAGGTTGAGAGAGCAGCGACCACCAGGCATGAATGATGAGGCTGGCTCATTCAGTCCAAATTGAAAAATGTCTTTCAGAGCCACCTCATCAAAATTCACCTGGTTGGCCAGGGCACCAAAATCAACCACATAAGCCTCCAAGTGTTGACTCCCCTGACGCAAAACCAAGAGTCGGGCTGCTGGCTCCATAATGTCAAGGGCGGGGTTATGAGTTACACAACCGCTGCCTTGCATGAAAAACCCTTGGTTAGCATCAGAAGAGCCATAAAACCTCTCCGGGGATGGAGAGCATACGGCGTCAGCGGATGCATGGAGAGCATCAACGGGCTCAGGGGCAGACACAGGTGAAACAGGGTGAAATGAATCAGACATAGCACATACCTGCTGCCCCTGGGCCGCGAGCGCTTGGTCAAGTGTCCAAACAGTAGCTCCTCGCGCTGAATGTGACGTGTATCTCCGCTCTAGTGAGCTGCGCGAATCCTCCGCGTGATACATTGTGACTGTCTACGGTGAGGTTGGTTATTCTGTAACCCGCACACACACACACACAAGATGAGACAGTCACAATGTATATCAAAACTGCGTTTATTTGCAGGCAAACAAAAGTACAGCATACTTAAAAATCCAGAGGGAGAATGGTCAGGGTAGCGTAGGGTCAAAAGCTGGGGAATCAAAGAGAGTAAAGGGGGCAAATCCGGGAGAGTAGTCGAGGGGAGCGAGGGTCAAAGCCGGGGTAAACAGGATCGAGAGGCGGGTAAACTTACAAAGGGAGTAGTCAGGGGTACTAGGGGAACGAGGAGCTGGCAAGCTAAGGGGGTAATCAAGAGGAGTTCAAGAGGGAATCAAAACTAGACGAGACTAGCGGGGGCAAAGACACAGGAAACTAAATACAATAACCAACAACCGTGAGACAAAAGGGTAGTGATATATATAGGGGCGAGTGCAGGTGTAAACCATGACAGGTGATGAGACGAGTGCAGGTGAAACTAATGTGCAGGAGTGCAGATGACGCGAGTGCAGGTGGTCATAATGTTCTGGGGGATTGGAAACGCGTGAGGGACTCGAGGAAGGGAGATTGCCTACGAGCATGTGAGCGAGTAGGAGCAAAGTGGGCGTGAGGGCTCGAGCGAGCAAAAAGAGCGTGAAAAGCTTGAGGGGGCGGAGCGAGGGAATGAGGTCGAGGGAGTGTGTGTGTGCGACGAAGCGGGGATGGGGCAGAGGAGCGGGGTTCATGACAAATACATCATATGTGTGTGTGGCAGCGGGGGCGTGGTCAAGCGCCCATCCGGGAGAGAAAAGCGGTAAGGGCGCTCACACCTGAGCTAAATTATGTCTAACACCTGTGTCTAATTGCAGTAGTGTGAGGAGAGCGGGATAAAAAGCAGCAGCAACCGAGCCTCAGAGAGAGAGAACCCGACGCCAACACAAGAGAAAAGTTACACTGTATATAGTGACTGGTTGATAACAAGTAAAATTAAAAAGAATCCTACCTTTGAAGTCAACGCTGTTTCGTGTCTTCCTTAGTGGAAAAGCTTCCCACTGGTGCCGAAACCCGGGAACTAGAAAATTTTCTACAAATTATGGAACAGAGTCGCCCCGTAGAGTCCTCCCAGCTGGCGGAAGTCCTCCAGTCCCTCGCTACACTCCATCAGGGCCACCAACAGTCCCTGCTTGAGCTCCGGCAAGACCAGGATCGTCGGTTCTTCGAGATCATGCGGGCTCAAGCAGAGGACCGGCTCGCCATCCGGAGCCTCCTCACCCAGGAGGCCGCTCCAGCCGCAGCCGCGACCCCGGACACCCGCGCCACATTACCCCCACCCGCGTTACAGAAGATGGGGCCGGCAGATGATCCAGAGGCGTTCATCGATTTGTTTGAACGTACGGCGGAAATTTGGGGGTGGCCCCAAGACCAGTGGGCAGCCCGTCTGGTCCCTCTCTTGTCCGGGGAAGCACAACTCGCGGCACAACAACTGCCGGCAACAAGCCTCCTGGCTTATGCAGACCTGAGGAGAGCCATCCTGCAACGGGTTGGTCGGAGCCCGGAAGGAAATCGCCAGCTCTTCCGGGCTATGAAGCTGGATAAGACCGACCGCCCGTTCGCGTTCGCCCAGCGGCTCCGTGATGCCTGTCGGAGGTGGCTGCTTGCGGGGGACCGCGGCGTCGAGGGACTGGTCGATCAGGTGGTGCTGGAGCAGCTTGTTCAGCGTTTGCCCAAGAAAACGGCGGAGTGGGTCCAGTGCCACCGCCCGGCGTCGCTGGAGGAAGCCGTACAACTCGCGGAGGACCACATGGCGGCGATTCCAAGGGCGGATGAGCCCTCTCTCTCTCTCTCTCCTTCCCTGTGCCCTCCCTGTGTTTTCCCCTCCCCTCTTCCCTCTCGCTCTGCTCTCTCCCCAGGGTCCGTTACTGCCCAGCGCGAGGCGTGGAGGGTTCGTGAGACCAACTTCCCGACCGTGGGAGAACCCGCCTACCCGTGACTCGTCCTTCAGCCGCTCTCCTCCTCAGGTGGGGGCTCCCGCCAGCACGGGTGCGGCCGTGGCGCCTGGGCCGGTCTGCTGGAGGTGCGGCGACCCGGACCACTTCCGGGATCAGTGTCCGCTGATGGAAATAGGGACGGTGGTGCGGGTCTCCGATGTCCCGCAGGCTGCCCCCGATCGGGCTGGAGCGTACCGGATTCCGGTAAGGATCCAGGGGGGTACATACCAAGCTTTGTTGGATACCGGCTGTAATCAGACCACCATCCACCAATGCTTGGTTCAACCCGGGGCTCTGGGCTCAGCTAAACTGGTGAGGGTGAGGTGTGTGCATGGGGATATTCACAAGTATCCTGTGGTGACTTTGGCGATCAAATTCCGGGGAGAAAAACATAGTGTGGAGGCAGCGGTTAGTTCCCGCCTCACCCATCCGCTAATTTTGGGTACTGATTGGCCGAATTTTAGAAAGTTATTGGAGGGAGTTTGTGCGGATGGGTCCTGCATGAAAGTGAAGGGATGTGTGATGTGCGATGCTTTGGCGGGGGAGGCGGAGCCGGGGCCGTCCTCGGCTGCTCCGAATGACGAGGGAAGGGGCAAGGTTGTCGCCCCTCCTCTCCGGGAATTCCCGGAGGGGGACTTCCCCTTGGAGCAGTCGCGGGATGAAACCCTTAAGCACGCTTTTGACCAAGTGAGAGTAATCGATGGTCAACAACTCCGGCTGGGTGTCGCTGTTTCATATCCGTATTTTTCGCTTATTAAAGATCGGTTATACAGAGTGACACAGGACGCTCAAACAAAGGAGGAAGTAACGCAATTATTGATTCCACGGAGCCGCCGGGAAATGGTTTTCCAGGTGGCTCACTATAATCCTATGGCCGGTCACCTAGGGGAACGGAAAACACTTCTCCGTCTAATAGCCCGTTTCTATTGGCCGGGCATTGGCGGTGACGTCCGCAGGTGGTGTGCGGCGTGCCGTGAATGTCAGCTGGTAAACCCACCGGCCACCCCAAAAGCGACATTGCGCCCTCTACCATTAATCGAGGTCCCCTTCGAAAGAATTGGGATGGACCTCGTCGGGCCATTAGAACGGTCAGCACGCGGACATCGCTTTGTGTTAGTCCTAGTGGATTACGCGACGCGATATCCGGAAGCAGTGCCTCTGAGCAACATCTCCGCACGTAGTGTTGCAGGGGCACTCTTCAAGATAATCTCCGGGTGGGGATTCGAAAGAAATCCTCACCCGATCAAGGCACGACTTTTATGTCACGAACACTCCGCGAACTTTACGAGCTCTTGGGCATTAAATCGATTCGCACTAGCGTTTACCATCCACAGACTGATGGCCTAGTGGAATGATTTAATAAAACGCTCAAGAACATGATTCGTAAATTCGTACACGATGACGCTAGAAATTGGGATAAGTGGCTAGACCCCCTGTTGTTTGTAGTACGAGAGGTCCCACAAGCCTCCACAGGGTTCTCCCCGTTTGAGCTGCTGTATGGGCGACGCCCCCGCGGTGTCCTTGACGTCATCCGCGAAGCGTGGAAGGAGGGACCTTCTAATAGCAAAAATGAAATTCAGTTTGTTCTCGATCTTAGAGCAAAACTCCACACACTGGGGCGATTAACACAGGAGAATTTGCTCCAAGCTCAAGAACGCCAACGCCGGCTGTATGACAGGGGTGCGCAGCTACGGGAATTTGCACCGGGAGATAAGGTACTTGTATTACTCCCAACATCGAGCTCTAAATTACTCGCCAAGTGGCAAGGACCCTTTGACCCTTTTTCACACGACGAGTAGGGGATCTCGATTATGAAGTTAAACGTACCGACAGAGGGGGCGCACGTCAAATTTATCACCTCAACCTCCTGAAATTATGGAGGGAGGAGGCGGCCTCTGTGACGTTGGCCACAGTAGTTCCGGAGAGGGCGGAGCTCGGACCGGAGGTGAACAAAAACTACAATTTTAACACTCCGGTTACTTGTGGAGACCAACTCTCACCGCGGCAACTCACAGAGGTTTCCGAATTACAAAAGGAATTTGCGGATGTGTTTTCCCCTCTACCGGGCCGTACAAACATCATACAGCACCACATCGAGACCGAGCCGGGCGCGGTGGTGCGTTGCCGTCCTATCAGCTTACCCGAACATAAAAAGAAAATAGTACGGGAGGAATTAGATGCGATGCTTGATATGGGCGTAATAGAGGAATCCCACAGTGATTGGTCCAGCCCGGTTGTTCTTGTTCCCAAGAGTGATGGGTCTGTTCGATTCTGTGTGGATTACAGAAAAGTCAACGCGGTGTCTAAATTTGACGCGTACCCAATGCCCCGTGTTGATGAACTGCTCGATCGGTTAGGTTCTGCTCGATTTTATTCGACCTTGGATTTAACAAAGGGTTATTGGCAGATCCCCTTGACACCAATGTCCCGTGAGAAAACAGCCTTCACTACGCCATTTGGATTACACCAATTTGTGACGCTTCCTTTCGGTTTGTTTGGGGCTCCGGCCACGTTTCAGCGACTCATGGATCGGATCCTCAGACCGCACACCACGTACGCCGCTGCCTAATTAGATGATATTATCATTTATAGCAATGATTGGCAGCGGCACATGCAACATCTGAGGGCCGTCCTGAGATCGCTGCGGCGGGCGGGGCTCACAGCAAACCCTAAGAAGTGCGCGATTGGGCGTGTGGAGGTACGGTATCTGGGGTTCCACTTGGGTCATGGCCAGGTGCGTCCCCAAATTGATAAGACCGCGGCGATTGCGACTTGCCCTAGACCTAAGACCAAAAAGGGGGTGAGGCAGTTCCTGGGGCTGGCTGGCTATTACAGACGGTTTGTGCCTAATTATTCGGATATCACCAGCCCGCTGACTGACCTCACTAAAAAGGGGGCTCCAGACCCGGTCCAGTGGTCAGAGCAGTGCCAACAGGCGTTTACTCAGATTAAAGCTGCACTTTGTGGGGGGGCCGCTGTTGCATACACCTAACTTCTCTCTCCCCTTTGTATTACAGACGGACGCTTCAGACAGAGGGCTGGGGGCCGTACTCGCGAGGTGGTGGAGGGAGAGGAGCCCGGTGCTGTACATTAGCCGGAAGCTCTCCCTGAGGGAGACTAAGTACAGCACCGTAGAGAAGGAGTGTCTGGCCATCAAGTGGGCGGTCCTCACCCTCCGATACTACCTGCTGGGGCGGGCCTTCACCCTCTGCTCGGATCATGCCCCACTGCAGTGGCTCCACCGCATGAAAGATACTAACGCCCGGATCACCTGTTGGTATCTGGCACTCCAGCCTTTTAAGTTCAAGGTGATCCACAGACCGGGGGTGCAGATGGCTGCCGCGGACTTCCTCTCCAGAAATGGGGGGGTGGTAGGCAGGCCGGATGACGCCCCGGCCTGAGTCGGGCGGTGGGGGTATGTGGCAGCGGGCGTGGTCAAGCGCCCGTCCGGAGAGAAAAGCGGTAAGGGCTCACACCTGAGCTAAATTATGTCTAACACCTGTGTCTAATTGCAGTAGTGTGAGGAGAGCGGGATAAAAAGCAGCAGCAACCGAGCCTCAGAGAGAGAGAACCCGACGCCAACACAAGAGAAAAGTTACACTGTATATAGTGACTGGTTGATAACAAGTAAAATTAAAAAGAATCCTACCTTTGAAGTCAACGCTGTTTCGTGTCTTCCTTAGTGGAAAAGCTTCACAGTGTGCTACTTACAAATATCTACAGCGCATTATTAAAAAGAAAACACTGAAACAACATTCTACTCTAAATATACATTTTTACACATTCCCTCAATAGGTATTTGGGTGTAAACGATTTTTAAACCACTTGGTCAAATATAGTGGAAATGTGTAGGAAGAGTACCGCCCTTGTGTCTGACAAGAAAAAAAAATACAAACAAAAATTAAAATGGACTTAAAACATTTCTTAACTGCATAAAAACATTCAGTCAAGCAAAATACTTCTGTAAAACAAAATATTTCATCCAGTTCCCTGTTTATCTTTACCCACTGACATTTTAAACTGGTGTATTAAGTAACAAAAAGTCGTACATGTAAATAATATTATGAGCTACGACTATATTAACCTGAGAGATGAAATAAAATGCTGCATGTTAAAAAACAAAGCAGCTGGTGTACATCTGGTATGTGCTTTCATAATCCTACATGCCAAAATCCACAAAGTGCTTAGTAGTTATAGTGGTTACATCATATGTGGCTGTAACAGACAACTAGTGTTAAACACATGACATACAAAGTTGGACTTTTAAAGGACCGTCATTCAGTCTTGAAAGTGAAAAACAAGATAGACCATTTGTACATTCTCTTACTGTATCCTCGTATACTTCTGAACTTTGACAGGAATAGACTGATAATTGGAATTTTATAGGAGTTAATCTTAAAAAAAAAAAAATTCACCCGAAAATTTAAATAGGGCATCCAAGGACATTTCATCTTTCCATAATGAATCAATTAATCATAAGAGTAAAAAGTAAAAAGTTGAAGGTGGTGGTGGCATAGTGGGTTAAAGCACTATACTGTTAAGCAGAAGGTTGCCGGTTTGATCCCCACAGCCACCACCATTGTGTCCTTGAGCAAAGCACTTAACTCCAGGTTGCTCTGGGGGGATTGTCCCTGTAATAAGGGCACTGTAAGTCGCTTTGGATAAAAGTGTCTGCCAAATACATAAATGTAAATGTTAGAGGGCAGACAAATAGACATCTCATGCCTCATACATTCACAAAGCATTGGGGTTCATCTTCTCTCTGAATGACATCCTCAGTTTGTTCCTGGGGGCCGGCGCTGGCAGCTGAAGATCCAGACTGGATGCAGTCTTGGGATTTTCTGACTCATCTCTCTTTTTGGGAGTGTAAGGGTGCTGATAGGGCTCGATCTGTCCAAGTGGTGCGTTTTTACGGGAGGACGTGTGGCTCTTCTGAAGCTGTTGAATGATGGCAGAGAATTTAGCATCCAGTGACGGGCGCCCTGTTCGAGGCCTCGCCCCCCTTGCAGTTCTCTTTCTCCTGATTGGACAAGACGCTGGTAGGTTGAATGAATGGTAATTTATCAGGAGGGGGTAGAGGGGATCTACTCTTCTTTTTAGTGCTCGTGGAGGGGCTCGGAACAGACTGATTGCTTTCTTTACCTGGTGACAGAAATTTTTTTTTACCACCATTGGCTGGGATCCTTCAAAAAGGGCTGCCCAATGAGGAGACTCTCTGTCCTCCTCCTGACAATGAGAAAGCACCCATCAGTTTCCTCAGTCTTGTCATGAATGATGTCAGTCAAGCTCTCAAACTTCCCAGGGGATCCAATGCCCGAATGGTACGATGAAACCGTTTAGCACTTTCAATTTTAAATAAGCTATTAAAGGATCACGCAATAATTAGAACATACTGTAATATTGCTACAAAATTTATAAACTCTGCAAAAGCACTTATGCCAGAATAAATTTAGTGTAGATATTATTTTAAGTTACTTTTCCTGTATATTAATGCCCAGCGAATGAAAAGTCATACATTTTATAAAGAGTGAATTATTTTTAAAGGGATAGTTCACCCAAAAACGAATATTCTCTCATCGTTTACTAAACCACATCTGTATGACTTCTTTTCTTCTGCAGAACACAAAGAATATTTAGAAGAATATCTTAGCTCAGAAGGTCCTCAAAATTCAAAACAGGTTCCAAAACTTTGAAGCTCCAAAAAGCACATAAATGCATCATAAAAGTGATCCATACAAGAGCACAACCCCTACTGGGCTGGTTTGCAAATATGATTTATTTATTGTTTTCCTTTTCTCAATCCCTCCCTTTTTTTTCAATTTCTTACCCCGTTCAGTTGTGGCAATACACAAAATGCAAATCACCCCAAAAAAAATAAAAAATGTGAACATGCATAAGAGGGTTTTGAAAGTATATTTATAGTAAAAAGACTTAAATATTGACCTTGATCACCCACACCTATCATATCACATCGGAAGTCACGGAGTTGTTTGGATTACTTTTATGGTGCCTTTATGTGCTTTGTGAGCTTCAAAGATTTGGAACCTGTTGACTTGTATTGTATGGACCTACAGAGCTGAAATATTCTTCTACAAATCTTTGTGTTCAGCAGAAGAAAGAAAGTCATACACATCAGGGATGGCATGAGGGGGAGTAATTGATGACAGTATACACATGTCTCAAGACGCATTTTAAAAAAGTTGAAATTTAAAATGCGACTTATGCACAAGATGTTAAAAAAAAAGTCAGATGTGGCGCAATGGAAAAAGATGTCCTTCTAGTGCATGTTTACATAGAAAAATAAATAAAATAAATCTGCAAACGGTGTATGAACGGCTCCTAAGTTAATGAATGTAATAGTAATGTGTAAGTTTAGAGTCTTTTTCCCAATTTGACAGTTTCAATCAGACCACAGTAAATCAAACTAATACAAGTCATTCTTACATCACTTGAAGTCATGATATAATGTCCATTTACAGTATATTCATTACTCACTCAGATCTTTATAAATAGAGTCAGCTTGTTTCGTGAGAAAGAGTGGGGGTTTTCGCTGTGAAAGAACCTCAATTTCCATGAGCTTGGCGCACGTATGTCACCACTGACCTAATGTATGGGTTAATATTAATAGAGTCATCAACAAATATAAACACAAAGTTACTTTTACATAACGCATACAGATACCCTTCTCTCTTTTTCTACTAGATGTCAGTTGAACTCACTCTGGTCACATCAACCACTCCTGCAAGACATCAGGAGATTCAGCATTAAAGACATGACTGGCAGAGTCTCTTTTCCAGGGTTTATCAGGCTCAGCCTAGACCCAGATTTCTGGTTGTCCTTGTCTACCACACAGATACGGGTATCTTGCAGAAAGAGACATTTCAAATCTTGGAACTGCATGCCTTACAATGGGTCCCACATTCTAAGTTATAAACAGGATATCATTTTTTGCCTTATTATCACCTTTATCAATAGCCAGGAAATGATAGGGAGAAGATAACATGTTTTTTTTATGTAACAGTAAAATCACTCACACACACACACACACACACACACACACACACACGCGCACCCACACACACGCGCACCCACACACGCGCGCACCCACACACACACACACACATTTGTTGTGCGTGAAAATCCCAGGAGTTCAGCAGTTACAGTTACTCAAACCAGCCCGTCTGGAACCAACAATCATGGCATGGTCCAAATCACTGAGATCAATTTTTTTCCCCATTCTGATGGTTGATGTGAACATTAACTGAAGCTCCTGATCCATATCTGCATGATTTTATGCACTGCACTGGCAGTGTGATGTGACTGCTGCCACACGATTGGCTGATTAGATCATCGCATGTCTGATTGTTGGTGACAGACGGGCTGGTTTGAGTATTTCTGTAATTGCTGATCTTCTGGGATTTTCACACACAACAGTCCCTAGAGTTTACTCTGAATGGTGCCATAAACAAAAAACATCCAGTGAGGGGCAGTTCTGTGGACAGAAATTAATTGTTGATGAGAGAGATCAACAGATAATGGCCAGACTGGTCTACAGTAACTCGGATAACCACTCTGTACAATTGTGGTGAGAATATTTGGTGGCACGAGGAGGACCTACACAATATTAGACAGGTGGTTTTAATGTTGTGGCTGATCGTTGTGTATATACACAGTATATACAGTATATATTGTAGTATATAGAAAAGTGGGGGGCTTGCCCATGCCTTTTATTTGTTTAATTTATTTTAGCCAGTCATAAACAAAAACATGTGGTTCAATGGATAGGAATCTAATTAATTTTATACATGCTAAGATTTCTAGTTTTCATTTTAGTTAACTGAAAAAACTGGTCCAAGTACTTCTTACCTTATTTACGGGGATAATGTTGCTGGGCTCCACTTTGGCCTGAATCTCCTCAGGAGAGTAATAGCATGAAAGCAGTCCAGCCTTTAGTACACAGTACAGCTTACAGCATCGATGCAAACCCTCAATGCTTTGCTAAAAACACAGTATTCAAATATCTGGTTACATGACAACACTGCATAATCTTTTTACAAATATTAATATGAATCCTTATAATAAAAGATTCTTCCAAGAAAAAGTGCTGAAGCAGTACTTCATTACTGTAGTTGCATTCTTGTACACAGAAGTGTAAGTGTAACTGTTGGCTCAGGTAACCACTCATCATATCTTGAGTAATGCAGTTAGGCTGTGCCACCAGCTGGCTGCCATGATGAAGCTTCCACTAAACAATCAATGGCAGAGGTCAAACAATAAAGGTACGGATCACTATGCTACACGATTAAACCGATTACTTTTATGCTGCCTTTATGTGCTTTTTGGAGCTTCAAAGTTTTGGTCACCATTTACTTGCATTGTATGGACCTACAGAGCTGAGACATTCTTCTAAAAAATCTTTGTGTTCTGCAGGAGAAAGACAGTCATACACATCTGGGATGGCATGAGGGTGAGTAAATGATGAGAGAATTTTCATTTTTGGGTGAACTGTTCCTTTAAGTATTATTTCACTTAAAAATGTATACTCGGTCACCATTTACTAACACGTACGTCATTACAAACCTGCATGTCTTTATTTCTTACATGGAACTTATAGGAGATAAATGTACTGGCTACTTTTAATTTTTTTCATATATTGAAGTGAAATGGGATCCAGGCCCCAAAATAACCAAAATGAACTAATTGTCCATATGACTCTTGCACTGTATTCCAAGTCTTCTGGAGCTTTATGTGAGGAACAGACACAAAATGTGAGTCGTTATCGACTTAAAAGTTAGATTAATTCCTCACACAAAGCTGTAGTATGTCTTCAGAAGACTTGGAATACAGAGCAAGAGTCATATGGACATTTATGGTGCTTTTTATCATTTTTGAGCACGACAACCCCGATTCCCATTGACCTTGATTATATGGAAATAAGTGGCCAGTACATTGCTCAACATCTTTCCTTTGGTGTTCCACAAAAAAAAAAAAAAAAAAAAAAAGATATACAGGCTTGGAATGACAATAGTGTGTGAATGATGATAGAATTGTCATTTTTGGGTGAACTATTCTTTTAATGTCACTGGACTGCCCTTACCATTCTGCATGATTATGAGAGAATGAGACTGGAACGAGCCCTCCGCCTGCTCTAAACTCAATGTTGTGTATGCCTTCAATGAGTAGTGTGCACCTCTACCAACAACATAACAATATAGGTAATTAGAGAACAATCACATAGTGGAAAAACAGCATAATGCAAAATTTTTTTTTTTTTTCACAACATCAACAAGATCAACTGCAATGCTAATAAATGTATTATTCGTCCATGCATACTGTGGTATTGGGTTGGACTGGAGGAAAGTATCTGGGTCTCCTCCATCCAGAAGAGGGCAAAGTTTCCTGCATGAAGATCTGCCAAAAGAGGAGCGGAACTTACTGGCCAGTTTTTTTGTAGTATTGTCAAAGGTTGCCTCCTCCTCTAGTCCACAGGAATAAAGCTCCAATGTTAGTTCAAAGTCCGGCTTAGCCTCAGAGCTGTTCAAGATATTAAGAAGAATCTCTCAGACATTCAGCAATGCAATCAGGCAGTTTTCACTTTATTTAAAATTTTACCAAGCTGCAAATGCTGAGTGCACAAAGTGTCCAACATTCCACACTCCATTTTGATGGTAAAAAAAGTGCATCATCCGTGTACTTGTACTACATTTCTTTTTGTTGCATTTTTCAGTGTATCCATATGGCTTGCACTACTTTCACTTGAAAATGACGTAAAATAGTGCAGAAGTGTGCTGTTTGGATATCTATTCATCCATCCATCCATTACTTTTGCTTATCTGTCTGACTGATGGGCCTGGGTAGCTCAGCGAGTATTGACGATGACTACAACTCCTGGGGTCGTGAGTTTGAATCCGGTGTGTTGAGTGACTCCAGCCAGGTCTCCTAAGCAACAAAATTGGCCCGATTGCTAGGGAGGGTAGAGGCACATGGTGTAACATCGCCATGGACATGATTAGTGGTTCTCACTCTCAATGGGGTGCGTGGAAAGTTGTGCCCGGATCTCGGAGAGTAGCATGAGCCTCAACATGCTGTGAGTCTCCGCAGTGTCATGCACTACGAGCCATGTAATAAGATGTGCGGATTGACTCTAAGAAGTGGAGGCAACTGAGACTTGTCCTCTGCCACCCGGATTGAGGGGAGTAACCGCGCCACCACGAGGACCTAATAAGTAGTTGGAATTGGGAATTCCAAATTGGGAGAAAAGGGGGAAAAAATTTAATAAATAAAAAACCTTTTAAACTATTTATTAACTGTCCGGCCAGTTTTTTTCAAGCCAACATGAAAAATTTGTATTGAAAAAATTTACGTATCTAGTTATTTTTGCAATTCCGTATGGTGAAGCTAATAGTGTAGAAATTACACACTTCAACTTTAAAGATGGATTTCATTTACAAAAGACATTCTTATATTAACAGCCCACTAAATATGGACATCAATTGAAATGCATGTTTTAAGCATTACTTTCATAACATCCAAAAAGGAGAGTGCAAGATAATGTGCTTTACATTTTTACTTTCTCCCTTTGCTGTTGAAATGTTCTGAATCTTTCCAAAACAATGGAATCCGCAGGCCTGATTAAGCAAAAGAAAGGGTAAAAGATGACATGATCCAAAATTAAATGAAAAATAAATCACACACTGACATGAAAGAAAAAAGATCTACAATGACTACAAAGATCTATCTCCTCACCAGATATGGCAACCTTCCCCTTACAAGGAATTTGATCCTGAGAGTCTGAGGGCCTGTAAGGAAAAAAAATGGCCATGTGTATTATATTGTATGCAAGTCTAAAAACATTTTACATTAAGATGATAAAATCATTTCCCACAAAATATTGCCAGTAAAAAGAACAGATGCAAATGCTATCTAACCTTCTGATGCGGCTGTGCTGATGATGCAATTTGCATCACACATGATGTGCGCCTTTAACCTCCAGTGTGCGGTCTGCACTAGTTTCCAAACAGTGCGAAATGAACATTATTTTCATCCTAACTCCACATAAAGCCTCTAAAAGCAAAATTTTCCATCTTTTGAATGCACCCATTGACTCTCAATATGATAATGCACAGTCAATATAGGATTTCTAATGGAAAATATCCCTATTGTCCTCGTCTGTGGTCATTGTGTTTAACTGCATGCCACTTCACAGTAAAACTATGACATTTTCAAAATGGCATATTGGATGAAACTAGAGACTCTTGTTTTAGACTCAAACAGGTTTCAAGGTAAAAACTTAATGTGTCAAAGGTTTAAGCCTTTAATGATAGCCCAGATCATCCTGAACTGAGATCAGTTGGTTTAAATTAAATTATACATAGCGTATACAAAAACAATGAATGAAATTTCACACGGTTCGGTTTGTATCATGGTTTTAGGGTCACGGTTTCAGTAAGGTATTTGCTAAGTTCAGAAGAAAAAAATATATTACTTCTAAATCCAAATTAAGAATACCGTATTTGGTAACAAACACTTCAACAGGTTCTCTTACGAGAGGTTCTCTCGTATTGCGTAAGCTAGCTTACGCTACGGGAAAGATTCATTTTTTCTGAGATATTGAAGCCAAAAAATTATCCTTAATTTTTGTATCCATTGTCAACGCAGTGCGGCAGCTGCAGACCTTGAGCGGGCTAGCTAGCGAGCTCATAGGTTGCTCTGTGGCAACTGCTGCAGCCTATAGACGAGCTTGGGCGAACTCGCATCCAATGAGAGGCGTCCGCGCGCTCACTGCATCAAAGCCCGCCAAAATGGCCGTGACTAGAGTGCATATAAGCGTAGTTCGTAGGCTGGAACCCTGATTTTCATCTCTTCAGCGAAGCTCTTCGCATCGCTGACCTGGAAGCCGCGTCGCCGTTCGAGGGGCATCAAGCAAGCGTGGACAGCGCTAGAAGAAGCCGGCCGTCTCAGCCACCTTCAGCCATCCTGCGAGCTACGCCATCCGACGACGTATCCTTTTATTCAGCAAGCTAGTTCTCACGAACTATTCACAAAAGAGTACGAGCGTCTTTTTCAAGATGCCTCGCTCCACTTGCGCCTCATGTCGCCCTTCTCAGCACAGGAGACCGCCACATCATCTGCGCTCTCTGCCTGGGACTGGGGCACGCAGAGCTCGCCCTCACTGAGGGCGGATCGCGATTCTGCGAGGAGCTACCGATGTCGACCCTGCGGGCTCGACTCGAAGCGCTCAAAGCAGAAACCGCCGCGCCGCCTTACCTTCAGCCGCGCAGGAAGAAGCGCCGCTCACAAAGGCTGCCGGAAACTGTGGTTGAAGCGACTGCCTCGCCGGAGCCTCTCCCCCGAGCATCGCTTTCACCCTCCCCGCCCCCCCGGGATGCGCAGTTGCCGCTGAGCGGCCGCACTGCTGCCATCTCGGATGACGAGGCGGACGATAAGGGCCGCTGTTCCATCATGGCTTCGGACAGCGAGGAGTGGTCAGGCTCCCAAGCCTCCTCCTCGGCCCAGGAATCCAGCAGGACCTGCGCCGGAGTCGAAGGGGAGTTAACACGCCTCCTCACACAGGCCGTCGACCGCCTCGGGCTCGAGTGGTCACCGCCCCTGAGCAGGCACCCAACAGACTTCGATGGCTGCTTTCTTCAAAGCCATCGCCGCTCTAGACCCGCGGCCGGGCCGCTCCCTTCCTGCCGGAATTACATACGGAGCTTGCAAAGTCGTGGAATGCTCCTTTTTCAGCCAGGACCCGTTCCCACGTCTCCACCTCTCTCGCGTCGGTGGGCGGCGCCACTGAGAGAGGCTACTCCTCCATCCCCCGGTCGAGGACTTCGGTAGCAGCACACCTTTGTCCGCCCTCTGCGAGATGGCGTTCCAAGCCTGTGCTCCCGTCTAAGGCCTGCAGAGCGACTTCCTCCTATGTTGGCCGCGCCTATTCCGCCGCCGGCCAAGCGCATCTGCTCTGCACTCAATGGCCGTTTTACAGATCCTACAAGCAGACCTTCTTCGGAAGTGGGATGAAAAAGGCAGGCACCCAGAGGCTGTTACTGATCTCTGGCGCGACAGACCTCGCCCTTCGGCTACCAAAGCTGCAGCCCAAGCTCTAGGGAAGTGCATGGCCTCGCTGACTGTGACCGAGAGACACTTATGACTAACACTAGCCGACATGGGAGAAGCAGAGCTCCACGTTCCTCAACGCACCGCTCTCTCCGAGCGGTCTCTTCGGCTCCGCGGTGAGTGGCATTGTTGACCGCTTCTCAGAAGTCCAGAAAGCCACCCAAGCCATGAACCTCTTCCTGCCGCGTCGCGCTAGCTCCTCTGCAGGCCGCTCACGTGATCAGCCTCCTGCACGAGCCTCTTCACAGCGCCCAGTTCAACAAACTCAGACTTCTCAGCGTCGACAGGGCGGCCGCCCTCGTCAGCGCTCAGACAGCCGCCGCAGACCGCCGCCCCAGCGGGCCTCGATTTAAGGTAGCGCTGAAACCAGAGCAACCGAAGTCTTCCTAACTTTGTTGAACAAGCGGCGGCTCAGTCCTGCCGCGGCGGACCACCGTCAAAGCTTTGCCCCTGTCAGTCCCCTTCTCTCAGGCTACTACAGTGGTGAATTTAGCAGCCAACAAGCCGGTGACACTGCCCGCTTGCCTGCACTCAAACGCCGTTTTCACCCAAATAAATCTTGTAAAGAGCAAACATGTCTTATGTGTAGAAAAAGTGCCCACAACCCAGTGTTAGCCCCTACACACAAGCATAACACATCCCGATGCCACTATCAGAGCACGCTCTCATAAAGCGATTCACGAACCGCTCGAGCGTCAGAGTCAATGAAAGCGCCCACAAATGCGTCTTGGCGCCCATTCTCTGCCCGCTCTGTCACACGACCAGCCCTATGTGTAGAAAATGTGCCCACAATCCAGTGTTCACTTCTGCACACAAGCACTGCATGTCTCGTGTCCCCACCAGAGCACGCTCACATAAAGCGGTTACTGAACCGCTCAAGCGTCAGAGTCAATGAAAGCCCACAAATGCGTCTGTGCGCCCATTCTCTGCCCACTCTGTTACACGGCCAGCAACCATTCCTCTGTGTGTAAGTCCCGTGCCCATGACTATGCTTACGCATCACGTAACAGATGTGACTCTTTCCCCATTCATTCCAATCGGAAGTCACTCACAAAACAGCCTGTTCATGCTGTCTGCGAGCAATCATGCATGAACACACTAAACGTGCTCACACATTTTGTTCAGCTCTGTGTGCGGCAATCAGAGCCGAATTGGCCATTCACCCTCTAGCGTTACGCTTCAAAGCGTGGGAAGCTATTCCAGGGATATCCAAGTGGGTGTTAAGCACAATACAACAGGGCTATTTTCTACAGTTCGATCGCCGCCCCTCGCTTCAGAGCTGGCTCGAAACCACTGTGAACACGGAAGCTTAGCGTGCATGCTTCGTTCAGAAATAACAAGCCTTCTGTGCAAAAGGGCCATAGAAAAAGTGCCACCCTCTCTGAACGAGTCGGGCTTTACAGCCGTTATTTTCTTGTTCCCAAGAAAGATGGCGACCTCAGACCCATATTAGATCTCAGGGTTTTGAACAAGGTGCTTGCAAAAGACCGTTCAAAATGCTTACAATCAGGAAACTCCTCGCGCATGTGCGCCAGGGGACTGGTTTATTTCTCTTGATCTGAAAGATGCATACTTTCAGATTCAGATAAATCCCGTCACAGGCCATTCTTGAGATTAGCCGTCGACGGCCAGGTTTATCGATACACCGTCCTTCCGTTCGGCCTGTTCTTAGCACCCGTACTTTCACGAAGTGCATGGATGCGGCGCTCGCACCCCTGCGGAGTCAGGGTTTGCGAATTCTGAACTATTTGGACGACTGGCTGATTATGGCTCAGTCACATATGGAGCTTCTGTCTCACAGAGCAGTTCTCCTCAGCCATCTGAACAGTTTGGGTCTTGCAGTCAATTGGACCAAGAGCTCACTACAGCCCAGTCAGACCATTTCCTTCCTGGGAATAGAACTAGACTCCGTGGCAATGACGGCTACGCTTATCTACACAGCGCGCACGCCGTGTTCAGCGACTAGCGCATCTTTTCAGATGAACAGCCTCACGCCTCTGAAGAAATTCCAGAAAGTGCTAGGTTACATGGCCTCAGCTGCAGCAGTACTTCAGCTGGGTTTACTGCACATCGCCCGCTTCAGCATTGGCTAAACACCACGCGTCTCGCCGGGCTTGGGCCACTGAGCCGCCAGCCCATCAAGGTGACTCAGACCTGTATATCAGCTCTGCAGCCCTGGACAGTGGCCGAATGGTATCAGCGGGGAGTGACAATGGGAGCTGTATCTCGCCGAAAAGTCATCTCGACAGACGGCGTCCAACACGGGTTGGAGCGCGGTCTCGCGAGGGCTCTCCGGTTTTCGGCCTATGGTCAGTTCAGGAAAAGCTCCTTCACATAAATTGTCTGGAAATGATAGCGGTCGAGTGCGCGCTCGTGCGCTTTCTCCGGTCATTCAGGGTCACCACGTCCTGGTCCGTTCGGACAACAGATCTGTGGTATCCTACCTAAACCGTCAGGGCGGTGTCAGATCCAGGAACCTCTTCCATCTGACAAAACAAATACTGAGTTTGTCCCAGTGCCACCTGCGCTCGCTGAGGGCGACGCGCGTGCCAGGCCACCTGAGCGACGGCCCGGACAGACTGTCCAGAGACAATATTCCCCAGGGGAATGGTCCCTGCACGCTCAAACAGTCCAGACGTTATGGCACCTATTCGGCAGAGCAGAGATAGACCTCTTTGCGTCCAAAGAGAACTCTCACTGCCCAATATTTTTCTCGAGCGAGGGCAGCTGGCCCAGGACTGGCCCAGACGCCCTCCCGTCTCGCTATTGCCACAGGTAATGCAGAGGATCAGGAAGCGCGTCACTCGGTGCTCCTCATAGCCCGCGTTGGGAGAATCAGACATGGTTCCCGGAGCTTACGCAGCTGTCACTGACAGCGCCGTGGCCCATCCCAGTGAGAGCAGATCTCCTCTCTCAAGCTCGCGGCACAATCTGGCATCCCCACCCAGAGCTGGGCTGCATGCGTGGGTGATCAGCGACTACCAGTCGCTCTGCCAGAAGGAGTAATAAACACCATCATACACGCTAGAGCCCCTTCCACGAGAAGACTCTATGCGTCAAAATGGTCTGTGTTCTCAAAATGGTGCACCGACAGAGACCTGGACCCGCGGACATGTGGGGTGTCATCGCTGCTCGTATTTCTACAAGAGCTGCTGGATAAGGGCAGATCCCCATCCATGCTCAAAGTGTATGTGGCGGCCGTTGCGGCGTTCAGCTGAACCCTGCACGGCCAGTCATGGGGTAAAAGCGAGCTGGTCATCCGCTTCCTCAGGGGAGCTAGAAGGATGAACCCCGCGCCCCCATCGGTTCCTATCTGGGATCTTTCTATAGTTCTCGAAACTATGAAAGCCCCCCTTTCGAACCACTTCAATCCGTGGATTTGAAATACCTTTCACTCAAAACCGTTTTTCTGACTGCCCTGTCATCAGTCAAGCGTGTGGGGAGACCTTCACGCGCTGTCTGTCAGCGCTGCGTGTCTTGAGTTTGGACCAAGTGACTCCAAGGTCATTTTAAAGCCTAGACACGGCTATGTTCCCAAGGTGATCGGTACTCCTTTCAGAGCACAGGTCATTTCCCTATCGGCGCTGCCAGCATCCGATAGCTGACGCGACGCCAATCTCCTTTGCCCGGTCAGAGCACTGAGATTGTATACTGCGCGCTCGCTGCTTTCAGATGCTCCGAGCAGCTTTTCGTTTAGTTCGAGGGCGCACCAAAGGTCTCGCCGCCACGAAACAGACACTATCTAGATGGATAGTGGACGCTATTGCTGCTGCATACGCGTCAAAAGACCTGCCATGCCCGTTGGGCATTAGGGCTCACTCCACTAGAGGCATGGCATCCTCGTGGGCATGGTCTAGCGAGATTTCCATTCACGACATATGTGTGGCAGCGGGATGGACTTCCCCCTCCACCTTTGTCAGATTTTACAATATGGAAGTGCCCGCTCTGCAGGCAAAACTACTAGCGGTTTAATACGCTACAGCTCCCCTGGTGAGCTGCACTGATGGGACACATTCCACACAGACCGGCACCGCCGCTCTGTCGTTCCCTTCCCACTATGTGCTTATGTATTACACAATCAATGACCCGCATTCTTGCCGGCCAATTATTATTTCCCCACTCATAAGGGCTCCCCCGGGTCCCCCCTTAATTCCCTAGGGCTCATACAGTGGATGCTTGGCGCGCACGGCGTTGACAATGGGTCCCCGCAGCGTAAGCTAGCTCGTAAGAGAACGTATCGGTTACCTAACGTAACCTCGGTTCTCTCTAGATGAGGGAACGAGTATTGCGTAGCCGGCCGTGCTCGCGCCACGAGCGACTTTTCGCTTCAGTCAATGAAAACCAGGGTTCCAGCCTACGAACTACGCTTATATGCACTCTAGTCACGCCCATTTTGGCGGGCTTTGATGCAGTGAGCGCATGGACGCCTCTCATTGGATCGCGAGTTCGCCCAAGCTCGTCTATAGGCTGCAGCAGTTGCCACAGAGCAACCTATGAGCTCGCTAGCTAGCCCGCTCAAGGTCTGCAGCTGCCGCACTGCGTTGACAATGGATACAAAAATTAAGGATAATTTTTTGGCTTCAATATCTCAGAAAAGATGAATCTTTCCCGTAGCGTAAGCTAGCTTACGCAATACTCGTTCCCTCATCTAGAGAGAACCGAGGTTACGTTAGGTAACCGATACGTTTGCAATTAATAGAAATCATGGTTTTACAACAGTAAACATTTGAATCATGGTATTTGTAGTAAAATCATAGGAACCACAAAATCAACACGTTACTGTCATGGTTATTTGCTATTAATCGAGTGTTTTAATCATACGCTGAAATCCCACATCTTCATCAACGGAGTATGGTAACATAACTTCATGGCAATGAATGTCACAAGCGGTTTAGTTTTTGTTTCATGTATGTCTGAATTAACAGTGTGTGCAGTTTCGGCTCACCTGCGGTGAGCACTGTGTGCGCCACATGCTATCTGTAATGAATGAGGCAGCGAAGGCAGACGAGGAGGTGCGGATCCAAACGCAGTTATCTTTATTGAATAAGTAGACAGGCAAAACACAAAGGAAAACCCTCAATGGGGAAACAAACATAAACTAGAAAACTCGGGCAGGGGGAAACATACCAGGCTAACAACATACAACGATAGACAGCAACTGAACAAACAGACAGGGTTTAAATACATAGACATAGGACAAAGGGGCCAATGAACGAACAGAACTCAAACAGGATAACAAGGGGATAAACAGAAACCAATGGCAAATTAACGAGGGCAGGTGAAAACAATAAATGAGAACACGAACGCTAACAGGGAGACTGTGGAGCTACAATAGTGACAAAAATGGCAACGGTGAAACAAGACGAGGTATGCCTAACAGCCCCCCCCCTCAAGGATCGGATTCCAGGCGATCCGAAAAAAAGAAACAAATAAAAAAAACACCAGGAGCAGATGGGCAGACCCGGGGGGGCTGGGAAGAGGCCACCGGACTGGAACAGGTTCAGGAGGCCTGGGAGGAGGCCATCGGACTGGAACAGGTTCAGGAGGCCTGGGAGGAGGCCACAGGATGGGAACAGGGTCAGGGGGCCTGGGAAGAGGCCACAGGATGGGAACAGGGTCTGGAGGCCTGGGAGGAGGCCACAGGACAGGGACTGGGTCAGGAGGCCTGGGAGGAGGCCACAGGTCAGGAACAGGGTCAGGGGCCCCGGGAGGAGGCCACCGGACAGGGGGAGGCCTGGGGGGGAGGCCACAGGATGGGAACAGGGTCAGGAGGCCTGGGAGGAGGCCACAGGACAGGGACTGGGTCAGGGCGCCTGGGAAGAGGCCACAGGACAGGGACCGGGTCAGGGGGCCTGGGAGGAGGCCACAGGACAGGGACCGGGTCAGGAGGCCTGGGAGGAGGGGGGGGGGCACGAGAGCAGGCAGGAAGTCCAAGGGGGCACAAAGGGCAGGCAGGAAGTCCAGGGGGGCACAGAGGGCAGGCAGGAAGTCCAGGGGGCACAGAGGGCAGGCAGGAAGTCCAAGGGGGCACAGAGGGCAGGCAGGGAGTCCAGGGGGGCACACAGGGCAGGCAGGAAGTCCAGGGGGGCACACAGGGCAGGCAGGAAGTCAGGGGGGCACACAGGGCAGGCAGGAAGTCCTGGGGGGCACAAAGGGCAAGGACAAGTTCAGGTGGTCTGGGAGCTGGCCACAGGGAAAGGGTAGGTTCAGGAGGCCTGGGAGCTGGCCACAGGGCAAGGATAGGTTCAGGAGGCCTGGGAGCTGGCCACAGGGCAAGGACAGGTTTGGGGGACCTGGGAGGAGGCCACTGGACAGGGACTGGGTCAGGGGGCCTGGGAAGAGGCCACAGGACCGGGACCGGGTCAGGAGGCCTGGGAGGAGGCCACAGGACTGGAACAGGGTCAAGAGGCCTGGGGGGGAGGCCACAGGATGGGAACAGGGTCAGGAGGCCTGGGAGGAGGCCACAGGACAGGGACTGGGTCAGGGCGCCTGGGAAGAGGCCACAGGACAGGGACCGGGTCAGGGGGCCTGGGAAGAGGCCACAGGACTGGGACCGGGTCAGGAGGCCTGGGAGGAGGCCACCGGACAGGAACAGGTTCAGGAGGCCTGGGAGGAGGCCACAGGATGGGAACAGGGTCAGGGGGCCTGGGAAGAGGCCACAGGATGGGAAAAGGGTCTGGAGACCTGGGAGGAGGCCACAGGACAGGGACTGGGTCAGGAGGCCTGGGAGGAGGCCACAGGTCAGGAACAGGGTCAGGGGCCCCGGGAGGACGCCACCGGACAGGGGGAGGCCTGGGGGGAGGCCACAGGATGGGAACAGGGTCAGGAGGCCTGGGAGGAGGCCACAGGACAGGGACCGGGTCAGGGGGCCTGGGAAGAGGCCACAGGACAGGGACCGGGTCAGGAGGCCTGGGAGGAGGCCACCGGACTGGAACAGGTTCAGGAGGGCTGGGAGGAGGCCACAGGATGGGAACAGGGTCAGGGGGCCTGGGAAGAGGCCACAGGATGGGAACAGGGTCTGGAGGCTTGGGAGGAGGCCACAGGACAGGGACTGGGTCAGGAGGCCTGGGAGGAGGCCACAAGTCAGGAACAGGGTCAGGAGCCCCAGGAGGAGGCCACCGGACAGGGGCAGGTTCAGGAGGCCCGTGAGGAGGCCACAGGACGGGGACAGGGTCAGGAGGCCCGGGAGGAGGCCACAGGACAGGGACTGGGTCAGGAGGCCCGGAAGGAGGCCACAGGACGGGAACAGGGTCAGGAGGCCTGGGAGGAGGCCACAGGACAGGGACTGGGTCAGGGGGCCCGGGAGGAGGCCACAGGACAGGGGCCGGGTCAGGAGGCCTGGGAGGAGGCCACAGGTCAGGAACAGGGTCAGGAGCCCTGGGAGGAGGCCACAGGACAGGGGCCAGGTCAGGAGGCCTTAGAGGCGGAGACCTGGAAGGCTCTGGAGGCGGAGCCGTAGGAGGCTCGGGAAGCGGAGCCCAGGAAGGCTCAAGAGATTTGAGGGGCGGAGCCCTGGGAGGCTCGAGAGGCTTGAGGGGCGGAGTCCTAGAGAGCCCGGGAGGCGGAGCCGTAGGAGCCTCGGGAGGCGGAGCCGTGGGATGCTCGAGAGGTGGAGCCCTAGAAAGCTCTGGAGTCTCTGGGAGCAGAGCCGTAGGAGGCTCGGAAGATGGAGCCGTAGGAGGCTCTGGAGGCGGAGCCGTAGGAGGCTCGGGAGTCTCTGGGAGCCGAGCCGTAGGAGGCTCTGGAGGTGGAGCCGTAGGAGGCTTGGGGGCGGAGCTCTGGAAAGCTCAGGAAGCTCAGAAGGCAGAGCTCTGGAAAGCTCGGAAGGCGGAGCTCTGGAAAGCTCGGAGGGCGGAGCTCTGGAAAGCTCAGGAACCTCGGAAGGCAGGGTTCTAGGAAGCTCGGAGGGCGGAGCTCTGGAAAGCTCGGAAGACGGAGCTCTGGAAAGCTCGGAGGGCGGAGCTCTGGAAAGCTCGGAGGGCGGAGCTCTGGGAAGCTCAGGAAGCTCGGAAGGCGGAGCTCTGGAAAGCTCGGAAGGCAGAGCTCTGGAAAGCTCGGAGGGTGGAGCTCTGGAAAGCTCGGAGGGCGGAGCTCTGGAAAGCTCGGAAGGCGGAGCTCTGGAAAGCTCGGAGGGCAGAGCTCTGGAAAGCTCGGGGGGGTACTGGCTCTTGGACGGTCATGGCCACCGGCGCCGGCTCTCGGACGGTCATGGCTACTGGCACTGGCTCTTGGGCGGTCATGGCTACTGGCGCTGGCTCTTGGGCGGTCATGGCTACTGGCACTGGGAAGAACAAGACCACAGTTGCTGGCTCAAGGACGGTCGAGGCTACAGGCGCTGGCTCAGGGGCGGTCGAGGCTACAGGCACTGGCTCACTGATGTCGGAGGTTACAGGCGCTGGCTCACTGACGTCGATGCTACAGGCGCTGGCTCACTGACGTCGGAGGCTACAGGCGCTGGCTCGCTGACGTCGGAGGCTACAGGCGCTGGCTCGCTGACGTCGGAGGCTACAGGCGCTGACTCGCTGACATCGGAGGCTACAGGAGCTGGCTCGCTGACCTCGGAGGCTACAGGCGCTGGCTCGCTGACGTCAGAGGCTACAGGCGCTGGCTCACTGACGTCGGAGGCTACAGGCGCTGGCTCGCTGACGTCGGATGCTATAGGCGCTGGCTCGCTGACGTCGGAGGCTACAGGAGCTGGCTCGCTGACATCGGAGGCTACAGGAGCTGGCTCGTTGACACCGGAGGCTACAGGTTCGCTGACCATGGCTGACGAGGGCTCAGGCTCGCTGACCGTGGCTGACGAGGACTCAGGCTCGCTCACCGTGGTTGACGTGGGCGCAGGCTCGCTCACCGTGGTGGGCTCAGGCTCGCTCACCATGGCTGACGAGGACTCAGGGTCGCTCACAGTGACATGCGTGGGCTCTGGCTCGCTCACAGTGACATGTGTGGGCTCTGGCTCGCTCACAGTGACACGCGTGGGCTCTGGCTCGCTCACAGTGACACGCGTGGGCTCTGGCTCGCAGACCGGGGCAGGCGTAGGCCGGGAGGGGGACGCCTGTCTTCTCCTCCTCCTCCGGGCAGACGAAGTTGACCGTGCGGGTTCAAGGGAAGCCACTGGAGTGGGGGGTTGCTCGCTGACAGGTGAGGCTGGTGTGACAGGGGGCGGTGAGCTGCACGCTAGTAGGGTCATCTCCAGGAAGTCGCGGAGAGTGCAGCCAGTCGTTGCCTGTGGCACCCGCTCCCTCAGCGAGGGGTTTAAGCTGTTCTTAAAAAAGACCACCAATGCTGAGTCCGGGAAGTCCGTAAAGCTCGCCAGGAGGAGAAAGTAGAGAGCGTGGTCTACTAACGGACAGTCTTCTTGCTGCAAGTTGAGCAGCCGGCATTTGGCCCGTATAGCTGCTGGATCCATGTGTGTGGTCTATCGTTCTGTAATGAATGAGGCAGCGAAGGCAGACGAGGAGGTGCGGATCCAAACGCAGTTATCTTTATTGAATAAGTAGACTGGCAAAACACAAAGGAAAACCCTCAATGGGGAAACAAACAAACTAGAAAACTCGGGCAGGGGAAACATACCAGGCTAACAACATACAACGATAGACAGCGACGGAACAAACAGACAGGGTTTAAATACATAGACATAGGAAAAAGGGGCCAATGAACGAACAGAACTCAAACAGGACAACAAGGGGATAAACAGAAACCAATGGCAAATTTAACGAGGGCAGGTGAAAACAATGAATGAGAACACGAACGCTAACAGGGAGACTGTGGAGCTACAAAGGGACAAAAGTGAAAATTACAGAATTACAAAAGTGACAAAAATGGTAAACAAAGGGGCAACGGTGAAACAAGATGAGGGATGCCTAACACTATCTTTCTCTGGCCGATATCGGCGTACATGATCAATCATAGATCGATGTATTACCAGTATACAGCACTCACATCAAGCAATGTCTGCAAACAGTGCCTGTTTTGTAAACTTTGACCATCACTGTTGTAACTGACTGCAAAAAGGAAATGTTCCCAAGCTTGGCCATTTTCAACTACACACAATAAATGCAGAACAGTGATGTCATCAAGTTGACCCATGTGAAACACAGGCAGAGCGTCTCCATTTACAGATCCATTCAGGTGCATGAGTGGTGGTTGTAACGGTGTGTCTATTTGGCACTTTGTTTTCTTCGCCAAACCTTGTGCTCCAGATGTGTCATTAAACTTGAGGTGAACCGCCATTACAACCCTAGTATGCACATGAGGACATGGGGTTGCATGAGGTTAAGCACAGCAAGCCATCTATAGCCAGAAACGCTTTCCAAGAAGTTACATCTCAATTAATTTGTGACCACCACAACTAAAAAATATTAACTTTAGTAGTTGTCCCCACTAATCGATTAGTCAGTTGTTGGACAACTAGTCAATTATTCCACCACTGTGACACATTCCAAGTCATTCAATCATTGATTAAACTGATTTGTTAAACACATTGTTCACCACCGAAACAATGGAAATGAATGAAAACTATTAGTTCACTTAAAAGGTTTGTTCAAGAACCACTGAATCGTTCATAGAAAAAAATGTGTGGTCCAAAAAAGGTATGAGAGCAGAGCAGAGAACAAGTTGTGCTCAATGCTTCGGCTTCTGCTGGAACTATTTTCAGAGAAGAAATGTACAAACTAACTGGCCAATTGTTATTCTTAAACACAAGTTACAGTGAGGGAAAAAAGTATTTGATCCCCTGCTGATTTTGTACATTTGCCCACTGACAAGGAAATGATCAGTCTATTATTTTAATGGTAGGTTAATTTGAACAGTGAGAGACAGAATAACAACAAAAAAATCCAGAAAAACGCATGTCAAAATTTTTATAAATACAATACAATATCAACAGGGGATCAAATACCTTTTCCCCTCACTGTATTCTGTATTTTTTACTTGTTTGTTGAGGTGTTGTATAAAAACTATATCACACTCTAAATCATGCTGTTGTTCCAGTAGTGATCATCACCTGTGGCCTTGTACCTATGGCTGAATCATAGACATGCTGATAAATGGTACAACAGCACTCTGATTCTGGCTTGTTTGTTTTGGATTGTATTGCTATATTAACTTAAAAGGCTATTTCATTGCAAAAACAAGAAGTAATCAAACAATTGATAAATGGAACACATTTTGTAAAAAAGAATACAGAAAAAAAAGGAAAGGTTCTGATTCTTGCTTGTGTGATATTGCTTAAATAATTCCTGAGACAGGTGCATGCTGATTTAGGTATTGATGAGGTATGGGCACTACTCATGAACAACTAGACGGGACGAGATCAGAGGGGCCAAGATGGCATCTTACTGATCAGGTGTGTTAGCTTTACCTTCTTAATTTTAAGATGGAATTTTGATCGACAGACCGATTCTACGACCTTCTGTCGACATTTTTGATTTATGTTTTGAACACAGCTGTATTAGTGCAGACAAAAGCCATATGAATTTTGTTGGGCAAAAGAAGGATTAACAAGGACTTGCGTGACTTGTGGAACCTGGACAGGTAATTGTGTGACTCAGTTGGCAAAGACATGGAGGACTCCTTGTCTGACTCAAAGTGATTTTAAAGAAGGTGCAGAGGTTCCTCTGCTCGCAATACTCAGCAAAAGCCCTCACAAAAGAAAGAGAAAAAGGACAGCTGCGTTTCGCTCAAATTGAACCAAAATGTTCAATGTTCTTCATTTAAGCAAGACGCGGTTTTCCAGAAAATCACCAACATATAAGTTATCGATGTGGCACATCGAGTGAGTGATCCAAGATGGCAGCGCGGTAGCACGCAGCGGCCACTCCGGATCTAAAATGGTGCTATTTTTGTTAAAAAAGCCCGACTTTTGCGGCACATGGACATCGGAGCAACCGGTGTTCGTGTCTACCATCGCCAGACACTACTGAAATAGAAGACTCATGCAAAAACCAAGCTGCATGATGACCTGCAGGAGGCGCTACACATACTCGGCTTGCTGCGGAGACCAGGCCTCCAGTTCTCGCCGTTGCCTGATGCCGGTGGAGAGGTTGTCGTAAGCAGTGTGCGAGAAAGCGGAAACGCGGCAAGAGGGCGGGGGTCCATGCTAGGCTAAAACCATACCCTTGCCGGCCGGCTCTCCCAGCTACAGTGACCAGCTACATCAGCAAGTGCATTGATAATGTCACTTTCTCCAAGACCATCACCACACGCTCCAAACAGAAGCCGTGGATGACTGCGGATGTGCCCACGCTGCTGAGTACCCGAGACACCGCCTTCAGAGCAAGCGATAAGGCAGCCCTAAGGACAGCTAGGGCAAAACTGTCCCGGGCCATTAGAGAGGCAAAGCGCGCACACGCCCAGAGAATCCACAGTCACTTCCAGGACAGCGGTGACATGCGGTGCATGTGGCAGTGCATCCAGGCCATCACTAACTACAGGACAACATCAGTTGCCTGTGACAAAGATACCTCCCCAGATGCGCTGAAGGACTTCTACGCTCGGTTTGAAGTGCAGAACGACGTGGTGGCGAGGTAGACCACCCCTCATCCCAACGACCAGGTGCTTACCACGGCGAATGTGAGGAAAACGCTACGTAGAGTCAACCCACGGAAGGCTGCTGGACCAGACAACATTCCTGGCAGAGTGCTCAGACGATGTGCAGACCAGCTAGCAGATGTTCTTACCAACATCTTCAACATCTCTTTGAGCAGCGCCATCGTTCCAACGTGCTTCAAGCCCACCACCATCATCCCCATGCCAAGAAGTCTTCAGTGTCCTGCCTCAATGACTACCGTCCCGTCGCACTCATACCAATCATCATGAAGTGCTTCGAGAGGCTCGTTATGAGGCACATTAAGACCCACTGCAGTTTGCGTATCGTCCAAACCGTTCAACGGACGATGCCATCGCCACAACCCTCCATCTGGCCCTCACCCAAATAGACAAAAAGGACTCATACGTTATGCTGTTCATAGATTTCGTTATGCTGTTCATAGATTTCAGCTCAGCATTCAACACGATAATTCCTCAGCACCTGATTGGAAAGCTGAACCTGCTGGGCGTCCAGACACCTCCCTCTGCAACTGGATCCTGGACTTCCTGACTGGGAGACCTCAGTCAGTCCGGATCGGGAACAGCATCTCCACCACCACCACACTGAGCACTGGGGCCCCCCAGGGCTGTGTGCTCAGTCCACTGCTGTTCACTCTGCTGACACATGACTGTGCAGCAATGCACAGCTCGAACCACATCGTCAAGTTCGCAGATGACCTGACTGTGGTGGGTCTCATCAGCAAGAACGACGAGTCAGCATACAGAGAGGAGGTGCAGCGGCTAAAGGACTGGTGTAGAGCCAACAACCTGTCCCTGAATGTTGACAAAACAAAAGAGATGGTTGTTGACTTTAGGAGAGCACAAGGTGAACACTCTCCCCTGAACATCGATGGCTCCTCTGTGGAGATTGTCAAGAGCACCAAATTCCTTGGTGTTCACCTGGCGGAGAACCTCACCTGGTCCCTCAACACCAGCTCTATCACCAAGAAAGCCCAGCAGCGTCTCTACTTTCTTCGAAGGCTGAGGAAAGCACATCTCCCACCCCCATCCTCACTACATTCTATAGAGGGACTATTGAGAGCATCCTGAGCAGCTGCATCACTGCCTGGTTTGGGGCTTGCACCGTTTTGACCGCAAAGCCCTGCAGAGAATAGTGAGGACAGCTGAAAAGATCATCGGGGTCTCTCTTCCCTCCATCAAAGACATGTACAAAAAACACTGTATCGGCAAAGCAACCAGTATTGTGGACGACCCCACACACCCCTCACACAAACTCTTTACCCTCCTGCTGTCTGGCAAGAGGTACTGAAGCATTCGGGCCCTCATGGCCAGATTGTTTAACAGCTTCTTCCCCCAAGCCATCAGACTCCTCAATACTCAGAGACTGGTTTACACACACACACGTGTCCTGAATTGCACTTTAATTACTGTCACTTTATAACTGTCTGCTACCTCAATAACTGATATGTGCATAGAACACTATCTCATAGTATGTTATGTTTACGTTTTTTTACTGTGTACTGGTCGGTGCTGCACTGTCTCTCACTGTGCCTATTGTCCTGTTCATTGTCAGAAATTTCTTGTACTGTCCCGTACTTTTTGCACATGTTTGCACGTGCACTTTATATAGGTATTTTATTTAGTTGTATAGTCTCATGTGGTCCTGTGTTTATCCTATGTTGTTTTTATGTAGCACCATGGTCCTGGAGGAAAGTTGTCTTGTTTCGCTGTGTACTGTACTAACTGTATATGGTTGAAACGACAATAAAAACCACTTGACTTGACTTGACATCGCATTGGTAAACGTAGACCAGATTGTTCACCCCGACACATCAATGTTCGATTTGTGACAAGGATGCACCGCGATATCATCTGGACAGAAGCCAAGAACTCCTACCTCAGAGAGAACGGTCTCTACATCAAGGAGCATCTTACCAAGGCAGACATTGAGAACAGGAACAAACTCTGGTCACTGATTCAGGCTACACGGAAGGAGGGGAAGAAGGCTGACTACAGTGGGCCCTTTATCGTGTAGGGTATCTAGGTTCAGGTTTGGGGAATGTACAATTAATTTTAATGATTGTAATCAATGATTAATCATACGGTTTGAACTAGATAACAATACATACTAAATTGCCCCAAAAAGGGCTTATATAGTCCAAGAGTCTGCTTCAAATATATATAGATAATTAAACACAACGAATTATAATCAATTAGGAATATACATCATATGCAGACAGGCTATATTAATTTTCAGAACACCTTAAGGGAATTGACCCGTATCGCAACTAACCAGTTCGTCCAGTGAACCGCTTTGCTAAATACTCTTGATCAATTCTCCAGAAGGTTTATTCTTAGTTATAAGCTACTCATCAAAGCACGTTAACTTACTTTGATAATATCAGCTCGTAGCTTTAGATCGCACATTGAAGAGGCTTTGTTTTATGAGATTATGGTATAGCAAACTTGTTACAATTTGTTAAACCTTCAGAGCCATCAAGGAGTTACACACTTTAACGCATTGGAATTTAGATGAAATAATACTTGCACAATGGACCTTTGTGTCGCTGAACAAGACTGCGTGTTTATCGTGTCCTCGTGGCGTCCGTGAGATGGAGGATTTCTCTTGGTGTTTCCCCGAACGTGGGTTGCTCGCGGGGAGTTCAAAGCATCTTAGGAGGAACGGTTGTTGTTGCTGAGAGAGAGTCCTTTCACCCGGAGGGTATCGGACTGCTCTAGAAACGTAAAGTGTTGAGCTTTGTCCGAAGACAAATAAAAGACTGAGATAAACGCCAAATAAAATAAAAGACATGTCTGACGAAAGTAACACAAAGAAAAAGCAAGAGAGCTTGGAGAGAGATCAGAGGACACAGGACAAGAGAGTAAGAGGAGGATTCAATGCCAGATGCTGACATTTAAGGTAGGGAGGTCACGCCTCCTTTGGGAGGAATGGCCCAATGGGACTCCACCGTTTTAGGTGCGAGATGATTCCCTTTGTCTTGTCACGGCTAGTCATTTGCATGATTTATGACCAGGTCAGGATTTTGGGTTGAATCACTCAAAAGATGGTAACACATAGCAGAATACAATTTTAATGTAACCTTATATTTATATTCAGCTAGGACAAGTCGTAAGGTTTAATTTGATACCAAGAAGCGTGTATTTGGTGCACTTAAAAGGTGAATATAGATACTTAGGCTCTTTATTTAAGCCATCAGAGTTTAACTAACACAACTTACAATTTTAACTAGTTTGATCTAACAACAAAAATACACAAGCATACGGGGATAAAACATATTTCCTTAAAATTAAACCCTTCTGGGTTTTAAATGTCAGGAACACATTGTGCCATTCAAAGTCTCACATTCCTTTCCCATCTCAGAAGGGGGTTTTAGAAGGCACGAGGATGTGTGGGGGTTTTATGACCCTCTGCAAGAATGTGTGCATTGCATTCAGAATCATGATTCTCCGTTCATACTCTACAATCGAATCTCGGCTGATTCGATAAAGCCTGCTTGAGCAAATATTTTCGCATGAGTCCTGATTTCAACAAAGCTCAGTTTTGCCCAATTTGACTTTGGACATTGCACTATGGTCTGTTGATCACATTCCCTGTTATCCAAATGTTCTTATAGAAGGCAGCATTGGTAGAAGTGCCTAGTTATTTGTTTATTGTACTTTTAGTGGTAAGAGTTCTCTTTTTGTTCTTCTTTTCTTTGGTTTATTTATGGAATTTTTTTTATTTAACGCTTTGAATATTATTTCTTTATACACAAGAGATACTACTAAAAGAAAATAACTTTTTTGTAGAAAATACAATGCAGATTTAATTTCTTTGCTAGAAACTTATACCTCGGTTTCGGATTCAAAATTTTGGAAAGCTCAATGGAGTGATATCTATTTTTGTCAGAACAAATAATGCTGATCGATTTCTTGTTTCCTCCAATTTATGACAACATGTTCATAACATATCCCATCGTTACGCCCCCTTTTCAGATCACCTTTTGATTCAGTTAGTCTTACAGACTGGACATAAATATAACAGCCTAAGTGGCTATTGGAAGTTTAACACTTCTCTGTTTAATGATTTAGTTCTCACTGACAGCATCAAAGTCCAAACTACTCATATTTTCAACCCAGAGTGTTCCGATTATACATCTAAAATGGGAAAAATTTAAGTTCAAAGGAACTTAAAAAAAGAAAGAGACTCTCAAAATAGATGCTCTCTTGACGATTCAGGCACACCCTTATGTTCAGAAGAGTGAACTTCAGTCTTTGAAATTGCTGGACAACTTGTATATTAAACGAGCCAATGGGGCTTTTATATGCTCAAAGTCTAAAAGGATAGAGAAGGGTGAGAGGAATACTGCCAACTTTACTCTTGAAAAAATAACTTTAAAAGGAAATAAATTTATTTTTATGAAAAACTTCTAAATCTAATTTTAGTTTCAACAATTGTAAATCCTTCACTGATAGCATCCAAAAGTTCATTCCTTCAATTAGTAATGATTTTAGATCACTATGTGATGCTGACCCTAACGTTGAGGAATTGCAAACAGCCCTCCAATTGGCAAGAGTCCCGGTCCTGATGGGTTATCGACTGAATTTGATCATTTTGGGGGGAAATAATAGAACAAACTATTTTTATTGTTTGTTTAATGAATGTATCCAAAAAAATTTAAAAATGCTTACAACTATGAAGCAAGGTTTAACATCCCCAATCCAGATAAAGATTCTCTCGCAATTGATAATTGGAGACCTATCACATTCCTAAATATAGATTACAAACTTGTTGCTTTAGTAAATGCCAGAAGATTAAAATCGGGTTTAAATCAAATTATTCACAAAATTCTGACAGGTTTTTTTTTTAAAGAAAGACATATTAAATGCAACATTCATTTTGTCCTTGATCTCTTATATTATTCCAATCAGATAGATCCTGGGGCAGTTATCTTATTTCTTGATTTCTGTAGTATTTCTTGATACTATTGAGCATGGCTTTCTACTTCACTCCTTAAAAGTGTTTGGTTTTGGGGATCATTTTATTTATTTAGTCAGCATGTTCTACAAGGATATTAATAGTTCAATCATCGTAAATATGGAACTTTCTAAAAGATTTAGCATCCATTGCGGTGTACGTCAAGGATGCCGGATTTCCATTTTTTTTGTTTCTATTAGTTGCTGAGCTCCTTTCAATTAATATTTTAGCAGATTAAAAAATCCTGGAATTAAAAGTTTATAATAGAGAAATCAAAATATCTCAATTGGCTGACGATGCAGCATTATTTAAAAAAAAATATTAATCCAATTAAAATAGAACTTAACTCAAATCTCCTCAGGTCTAAAATTAAATCTTAATAAATGTGAAATTGTATACATTCATGAGTCGAAAGAAGGCTTCAATTAAAAACATACTGGTAAAGGAATATCTTGGCATCCATAAAGGGGCGGACTGGCCATAGGGAGAACAATGACTTTTTCCAGAGAGCCGGCAACGAAGCAGGGCCCGATAAGCTGAAATGGACCGCTGCGTTGACGAACGGGCCGCGACAGGCTTAAGAGTGCCGCAAAACAGCGCCGCAATATGCAGAAAAGGACAGTGACACCACCCCCACAACCCCCCATCCCTGCTCAACAACTTTTGGGCAAGTTTCCATGTAAAAAGTTTCCAACCTAAAATTAAGAAAACAAAACTTATCTTTAACAATTGCTTCAGAGATATCTCTCTATCTTTGGGAGAGTGTTATTGTCCAAAGCGGAAGGCCTCTCTAGATGTATTTACTCAGCCTTATCTAGGGCTGGGTATCGTCAGCCATCTCACAATACGATATGTATTGTGGTACACATGTCTTGATTCGGTATATTGGGATACATCACGATATCATGGTTGGAATTCACTCTTAATTTTAATTAATTTGGGTATACAGTGCATCCAGAAAGTACTTATGTACATTCACACTTCTTTCACGTTGTCATTATGGGGTTTTGTTTGTAGAATTTTGAGGAAAATAATGAATTTAATCGATTTTGGAATAAGGCTGTAACATAACACAATGTGGAAAAAGTGAAGCGCTGTGAATACTTTCCAGATGCACTGTAGTTCAGTTATAATGTCCATTTTGCTTACAGTATGAAATAAATTCTCTTTCAGCTAGTGCTGATATTCTTATAAAGGGGAGCTTCTATCTTGTTAAATTACGGACATATATATTTTATTTTACCATTAGTTTTTATTTTATTTTTATTTTGGTGACATTTTAGCCTTTTAAAAACTGTAGTCCATGTATTACATAAAACAATATGGTGCACTGAAATTGAAAATATTAAATTGCATATACAGTGTATTCAGAAAGTATTCCCCTTAATTTTTTCACATTTTGTTATGTTGCAGCCTTATACTAAAATGCTTGAAATTGTAATTTTTTTTCCACATCAGTCTACACTCCATACCCCACGACAAAGCAAAAAACTGATTTTGATAGCTTTACAAATTTATTAAAAAGAAACTGAAATATCACATTGACAGTATTCAGTCAATGAATACTGAATGGAAGGAAAACGACTCGGTTACTAACGTAACCTCGGTTCCCTGAGAGGAGGGAACGAGTATTGCGTAAGTAGCTTACGCTATGGGAAACTCCATTTCTCGAGAAATATTGAAGTCTTTATGTAAAACGCATTGCAGCTGCACAGCAGACAGCAATGAGCGAGGCAGCTCGGTCATTGGCTGTGCTGCGGCAACTTGCTCGAACCAATGGCGGGGCGACTCTGAACGCGCATAAAACAATATGGTGCACTGAAATTGAAAATATTAAATTGCATATACAGTGTATTCAGAAAGTATTCCCCTTAATTTTTTCACATTTTGTTATGTTGCAGCCTTATACTAAAATGCTTGAAATTGTAATTTTTTTTCCACATCAGTCTACACTCCATACCCCACGACAAAGCAAAAAACTGATTTTGATAGCTTTACAAATTTATTAAAAAGAAACTGAAATATCACATTGACAGTATTCAGTCAATGAATACTGAATGGAAGGAAAACGACTCGGTTACTAACGTAACCTCGGTTCCCTGAGAGGAGGGAACGAGTATTGCGTAAGTAGCTTACGCTATGGGAAACTCCATTTCTCGAGAAATATTGAAGTCTTTATGTAAAACGCATTGCAGCTGCACAGCAGACAGCAATGAGCGAGGCAGCTCGGTCATTGGCTGTGCTGCGGCAACTTGCTCGAACCAATGGCGGGCGACTCTGAACGCAGCGACCAATGGCGCCACGGCCACGCGGCTCAGAGCCCGCCAAGATGGCCGTGGCTAGGGCTATATATTAGGCGCCCCGTCATGAGAGTTCTTTAGGTTCAATCAACTGAAGCGAACTGACCAAGCACAAGCACGGCAGCTTACGCAATACTCATTCCCTCTCAAGAGGTCTCTCCTATTGCGTAAGTAGCTTACGCTATGGGAACACCATGCAAAACGCCGTGGGTGCTGACTTCGCTCTATAAAGCCAGAGGCAGATGCCTGAGCCTTAAAGCAAAGTGATTATTCAACGAGCCGGCCAACGGCGAGCTATATAATGGGATAATACAGAGCGCCTTTGCCCCAAGGTGGCCCATGGTGGGGCGCTCATTGTAAAAACATAACCACATATCTTATGTACTGATATTTTTACTTACTGATATGCATAAAAAACCCTCTAAGTCAGTCAGAGACGGACCTTATAAGGGAGGAGATAATGCTCAGCAAATACATACTCCAGTTCATACTACAGTCAGGCTGATAGAATGTTGGAATGCCAAGAGGGGACCTGTAGGTTAAAAATCCTGATAAATTTCGAAGGCGAGGACCAGCCTGTCGCCGCACAAATATCTTCAATGGGTATCCCACTCGACCACGCCCACGAGGAGGCCATGCTCCTCGTAGAGTGAGCTCTGACGCCTAAGGGGCATTGAAGGCCCTTGGCTTCATAAGCCAGCACTATAGCATCCACTATCCAGCGCGATATTCTTTGCTTTGAAACTGCGAGACCTTTTGTGCAGCCGCCAAAGTATACGAATAATTGTTCTGTCTGTCTGAACGGGGCAGAACGTTCCAAATATGCCCTGAGTGCCCTGACCGGGCAGAGTAAATTAGCGTCGCTTCTGTCTGCTGGAGACGATAGCGCTGCCAGAGATATAACCTGTACTCTGAAGGGTGTGGAGAGCACTTTAGGAATATACCCGTGCTTTGGCCTAAGGACAACTCTGCAGTCGTTAGGTCCAAATTCCAGGCAAGCAGCGCTTGATGACAGCGCGTGCAGGTCGCCCACTCTCTTGACTGAGGCGAGCGCCAGCAAGAGCACAGTTTTGAGCGAGAGCTGTTTAAGGTGCACGGTTCGGAGAGGTTCGAACGGGGCACTCTTGAGTGCGTCCTGGACCGTGACCAGGTCCCAGATCGGCACCGAGGGGGGGCGAGGAAGGTTCATCCTCCTAGCGCCTCTTAGGAAACGAATGATTAGGTTGTTTTTCCCTAATGAGCGTCCCTTGTCAGGATTGTGCGACGATGCTATGGCAGCCACATAGACTTTGAACGTGGAGGGTGTGCGGCCCGCCTCCAGCAGCTCTTGCAAGAAGGCGAGTACACTTGGTATCTCCCACGATTTGGGGTTCAAGCTCTTGGTATCACACCAGTCACTGAACACTTTCCACTTTTGGGCATATAAGCGCCTCGTAGAGGGCGCTCGTGCCTCAGTGATGGTTCTCAACACTCCACTGGGGAGGTTCTCGGGAACCCGTTGAGGGGCCATGCATGAAGGGCCCACAGATCGGGGTGGGGATGAAGAATCATTCCGTTGGCCTGCCTGAGGAGGTCCAGCCTCAACGGAATCGGCCATGGGGCAGATTGCATCATCTGCATCAGTTCTGGAAACCACATCTGGTTCTTCCAGAGTGGGGCTACCAGGAGCACTGCACATTTCACTTCCCTGATCCGACTGATGACCTGAGGTAGCATCGCGATCGGGGGAAAAGCATACAAGGGGCGGTTCGGCCAGACTTGGGCGAGCGCATCCGTGCTTTTTGAGAAGAAAAGAGGGCAGTGCGCATTTTCCCTGGAGGCGAAGAGGTCGACCTCTGCCTTGCCAAAGGTTTGCCATAACCACTGAGCCGTCAGGGGGTGGATAGACCATTCCCCTGGGAGAACTTTGTCTCTGGACAGCATGTCCGCTCCCTGGTTCAGGACGCCTGGCACATGCGCTGCTCTCAGCGAGCGCAGGTTGTGCTGTGACCATAAGATGAGCTCCCTGGCCATAGAGTGCAGGGAGCTCGACCTGAGTCCACCCTGGCGATTTATATACGATACTACCGTCATGTTGTCCGTTCGGACCAGGTACGGGTACGGAAGCAGGGTACGGAAGCAGGGCTCTGAGAGCCAAGGTGACTGCTTTAATTTCCAGACAGTTTATATGTAGGCACTTTTCCGGGTTTGACCAAAAGCCGGAGACAGGCCTGCCCTCGTAAAGGGCCCCCCATCCTATTTTGGAGGCATCTGTCATGATCATTTTTCTCCGTGTGTTCACGCCCAGAGTCACGGCGGTTTGATACCAGTCGACGGCTTTCCAGGGCGTCAGGGCTTTTATACAGCCGTGATTCGCTCTGATTAAAAAGTGGCCCGAGCGCCACGTGTGAGTGGGGACACGGCTCTTGAGCCAGCGTTGGAGAGGACGCATGTGCAACAATCCTAGCTGGAGTACAGCTGATGCTGAGGCCATGAGACCGAGCATCCTTTGAAATCTTTTGCCGGGGGCGTGCGCGCCCGCTCTGAATGATGTTGCAAGGCGCCGAATAGCGGCGGCTCTGATGAGAGGCGCCGTCATCTGCACTGAGTCTAGCACTATTCCCAGAAAAGAGATATTTTGGCTGGGGGATAGCACGCTCTTTGCAAAATTGATTCTCAGACCCAGGCATTCTAGATGGCTGATAATCCAAGATCTGTGCATTGTTAACTGACTCTCTGATTGTGCTATGATTAGCCAATTGTCGAGGTAATTCAGTATTCGCACTCCCCGCTGTCTCAGGGGGGAAAGTGCTGCGTCCATACATTTCGTGAATGTACGGGGGCCAATGATAGGCGAATGGTAGTACTGTGTACTGGTATGATTGTCCCTCAGCGAATCTCAGAAAAGGCCTGTGATGAGCGCTATCGGGATGTGAAAGTAAGCGTCTTTCAAATCCACTGATAGGAACCAATCCCGGGCGAACTTGCGCGAGGATATGTTTGGTCGTTAACATTCTGAACGAGCGAATCATTAAAGCTTTGTTCAGATGTCTGAGATCTAGGATGGGGAGGAGGCCACCGTCCTTTTCGGGACGAGAAAATAGCGGCTGTAAAAACCGCCTCAGCTCATAGAGGGAGGGACAGTTTCTATAAGCCCTTCTCTATCAGTTTGAGCACCTCGGTGCGTAGAACATGCTGAAACATCTTTCCTCACTTTCGTCTCGACCACCGCTGAAAAGCGGGGTGGTCTGCGTAGCGAATTGAAGCGAGTAACCTTGTTTTATTATGTTCAAAACCCATTTCGGTATGTCGGGGAATTTTTCCCAGGCTTTTGCTCGCACAGATATGGGCTGAATGCTGGCTGGGGGCGTGTCGCAGTGACGTATGGGCCCCACCGGCGAACCGCCTTGTGCTAACACTGAGCTTACAGCTCTCAGAAGCGCGGGCGCGCACTGAGCAGCTTTGTTGAGTGCCGAGTGCAGGGGTGCGTGTGAGATTACGGGCACGCGTGCTATCTCCGTAATGCTCGCAGCATGAGCTGGAGAAATGTTTGAAACTGTATCGACAGTGTTTACGGGTGGGGGTGCATACATTGTAATAGGCACGCGCGCGACTTTCATAAAGCTTCCCGCTATTAGCGGGGGGTTTCTTGGCTCGCACATCGCATCTGTGATGCTCGCGGCATGAGCCAGAGAACTGTTTGAAACTGTATGGGCAGCGCTTATGGGTGGGGGTGCATATACTGTAGTAGGCACGTGCGCCACTTTCATAAAGCTTCCCGCTCGCGGCGGGGGGTTTCTGGCCATGCATACAGTGTTTGTGTGTAGGGGTGCATGCATGACAGCAGGCACGCGCGCTACCTTTATAGCATTTCCCGCTTTTACTGGGGAAGTGTTTATAACTGTGGGAACAGTACTTGTGTGTAGTGGTGCATACATGACAATAGGCACACGATCTACATTTATGGGGCGTCCAGCTGGAGCTGGGGAAGTATTCGGCACTGTTTGGGCAGTATTGATATGTGGGAATGCGCACTTTAGTGTGGACACGTGACCCCTTAGTGACACAAGCAGAAAATGACTCTTTTTCAGATTTTTGTGTGTCGCTGTTAAAACGGCGTTTGATTGCAGGTGCAGGCCCATTGACTGCTGTACAGACATTTCCAGCCGCCTGTAAGGGGACTGGGTAATGTTTTACACGTTTTGGAGAGAGTGGTCCGGCTTTTGCGAGACACGCACTCTCTCTTTTTCTTCCTATGGCTAGGAAGACTTACGAGGCTCCGGGTTCAGCACGATCTTGGGCCTAGGTCCCCGTCGGTCAGGCGGCTGCTTTCGGTTAGCGGAATGCGAGCGGCGTCGAGCGTCTGTTTCAGGTCTGTTTTTTGGCTGGGAGACGGGAGGCACCGCTCTGGCTCGCTGCTGCTGCTGAGGCGGTTTCTGGTGGCTCTGTGACGAGCTGGAGCGCTTGGGCAGGAAGTGACGCATAGCCTGCGAATCCTTCCGAGCTTCAGTGAAGCGTTCCGCGAATTCTCTTACCGCCGGTCCGAACAGGCCGCTTGGAGTGATAGGCGCGTCGAGGAATGGCGCCTTATCCGCGTCCTTCATCTCCGTTAGCATCAGCCACAGATGGCGCTCAAGGACAGTCAGGTTAGCCATGGCCCGGCCGATGGATTGGGCGGTGGCCTTTGTGGCTCGCAGGGCTACATCAGTGGCGCTGCGCAGGTCCTTTGAAAGCCTCAGGTTCAGGTCCAGACTCGTCCATGGTGCGGAGAAGTTTGGCCTGATAAACTTGCAGAACAGCCATGGAATGAAGCACTGACGCAGCTTGGCCGGCGGCGGCGTATGCGCGACCGGCAAGAGCTGAGGTAGATCGGCAGGGCTTCGAGGGATGAGAAGCTTTGGCTTTCCATCCAGCGGTGGAGGGTGGGCACAGATAGTTGGCCACAGCCTCCTCGAGGGGCGGGGTTCCCTCGTAGCCTCTTTCTCTCGTGCCGTCTACCGAGGAGAGCGAGGAAGAGAAAGAAGGCTTCAGGCGAGCAGAGTGCGGGGCTTTCCACGACTTTGTGAGTTCGTCGTGAACTTCGGGGAAGAAAGGGGAGGGTCTCTGTCGAGGGGCCTGCCGGCGCCCCTGTAGGAACCACTTGTCCAGCCGCCTGCGGGCGGGTTCTTCCGAAGAAGACCAGTCGAGCCCGAGGTCTTCTACGGCTTTAGATAGGATGCGGACGATCTCCGAGTCCTGCTGGTGCCCGTGCTCCTGTCCGCTAATGTCGACGGCGCGGGGTCGAAGGCCGAGCCCGGCCAGTCGTCGGATGCAGCGTCAATGGAAAGGCTGTCATCCTTTTCACCGTCGTCCCCTGACGCGCCGAACGAGACGAGACCCACCGCTCTGTTGGAGGGGTGCTGGTCCGCCTGCGTGAAATGGACTGGCGGCGGGGAGTTCTCGGGTAGTGGTGAAGCACGCGGGGACTGGGCCGGCGTGACGTCACTGAAGTTCGCGTGCTCTGGCGGCCTCTGTGAGCGGCGCTTTTTCTTGCGCGACTCGAACAGAGGGGACGGCAGCACGGTGGTAGCAGGCTCGTTCGCGGCGAAGGCGTGGCGAGCGCCAGCTCGGTGAGGCCCAGGGAGTCACATTCGGGGCATCCGCCTCGAGTGAGAGCAGCTTCTGCGTGGTCGGGTCCCAGGCAGCGAGTGCAGATAATGTGACGGTCCCCATCAGGAAGAAGGCCTCTGCACGAGGCGCAGGTGGAAGGCATTTGGAACGACGCCTCGAAATTGCTCTTTTACTAAAATACAAAAAGCGTCGCAGAGGCGAACACTTGCAAAGTAGCTAGTAAAAGGATATCAGGGTGATGCGCGCCGGATGGCGTAGCAGAAGGCTTTGAAGGTGGCTGAAGGCGCCGGCGTCCTCGTAGCAGTCCTGCTGTAGGCTTCGCTGAAGGTCTTCGCTGAAGGAGATTAAATCTAAAGAACTCTCATGACGGGGCGCCTAATATATAGCCCTAGCCACGCCCATCTTGGCGGGCTCTGAGCGCGCTAAGCGCGCCCATTGGTCGCGCGTTCAGAGTCGCCCCGCCATTGGTTCGAGCAAGTTGCCGCAGCACAGCCAATGACTGAGCTGCCTCGCTCATTGCTGTCTGCTGTGCAGCTGCAATGCGTTTTACATAAAGACTTCAATATTTCTCGAGAAACGGAGTTTCCCATAGCGTAAGCAATACGTACGCAATAGGAGAGACCTCTCGAGAGGGAACCTTCCTAATGCTATTTGTAGGGATTAAAAAAGGATATTTCGTCTGGCAAAAGAGCAGCAGGTGCCTTAGAAATGTTGGATTTATATATATATATATATATATATATATATATATATATATATATATATATATAAAGAACAGTTTATTTTCCACCAATTTTTCTCCCTAATTTGGAATTGTTGTTTTCTTCTTCGTTTATCTTCTCTCTCTTATTTATTCTTTCTTTCACATGGACAAGTTATTTCTTACTTGATGTTATTGTTGTTAAGCAACAAAAAAAAAAAAAAAAAAAGAAGGGACGAGATAACATGGCTCATGGTTTGAACAATGATCTAAGGTCAGTCATTAAATGTAACAGGGATTACTGAGACTGTGGGTGGGACAAGGACACAAAACAAAACAATGGAACTCTCTAAATGAATGCTAGTTGTAGGGATGCCATGATGTTTCAGAATTCAATCAAGCAATTGTTTGTTTATTTATTTTATTATTCTAGCAAATAATCGGGGATGCAAAATAGTAGCCTAATTGATTCCAAGTATTAGTATTTACTATAATATTTGTTATTTTACTATAGTATATAATAGTCATTGTTTTGTGGCCTTGTGAGCTGCCTGTAAACAGAATCAGAGAAACAAGATTACACTCCCATCCATTGACTAACTTTTGTTTCTTAGAAATGTGTCGTAAGTACAACAAATTATCCGTATCATTCAGACTTGTGCATCGATTTACATGTCTCTCTTTCGCCTGAGAAAGAATGGTGGTTAATTTATAACTATCTAAACAACCATATACCAGCATCATTCGAGACATCGAAAAACAAAACAATGATTTTTAAAGGGTCTTCAACGCGGTGGATTTATGACGGTTATGAAATTCGGCACCACTGAATCATCTCGTTTTGAAAAAAACACGCTTTCTCTGATTTTCTTTCTTTTTATCTCCATGACGAGAGAGGAACATGAACATAATATAGATCTAGTGCTTATGTTGCGTCTTCAATTTTGAATATCCCGCGATGGATCCATACTGGCCTCTTCACCAAGACAAGCCCATTTTAGGTCAACAAACCAACGGATTACACTAGCGGGAATCGGCCAATCGTTGTCTTCCAAAGCTTTCCGTATCCGGACTGTACCATTTTTAAATTAGGAAAGGTTGGAATGGCGATGCATCTTAATACGTTTGTGCATATAAGTAATTTATGTAAACATATTTTCTTATAAATATATATAATAAAGTAATGAAAAGATTACATGTTAATACAACTGTTCATAGAGTTTGTTTGTGTTAATACTCAGTGTGTTTTTTCCACACCGCCCCCCCGTCTGACTTCAAATAGGTTAAACCGATTGTCTGCCGTACTGCATTCTAATGAATCCTCAAATTTGGTTAAATCTGTTCAGTGGTTATTAAATCAGATCGATCGTAATTTAACACATGAACCGATGACATCTTGCAAGCATTTTACATACGGAAACTGCATCCAGCGTCACTTTATAATAAATAATTAATGTCACCTCTGTCGCTGCTGTCACGCTTCACACAGTCAGATATCTTTGTACTGTATCTGAATCAGAGAGGGTTACCAGTTGGGCTCGGAAAAATATCAAGCAACAGATAATCCGAACGATCAACAGTTTTATTAAAGGTTACATAATAAAATCCCAGCAGCACGTGCCAACATTGACATTGGACCTCGTCCATTAAGGTACGACAGCATGCTTGCTGTTATGTGTTGTGTAGAATATAGGGTTATATATGACTACCTGTCTGATTTCAGACTGCCTGCTTGCATGAGTAGATCGCACATATTGCAGTGACAGCTTAATATAAGTATGGGAAATTATGGGTTATTACATTGTGACGAATTAATTTGCATATAGTTGATAAATATCACATTCATAGTGAATTATCTGCAGTTGCTACCACATATCCATTCACTTGATTTGCAGAAACTGTAACATTAACCTGTTTAAGCTACGGGCGTACTGAAATATAAAGAGAACATTCGATTGCATTATTAACCGATGGAAGTTGTAATCACTAAATAGTCTTTTTACAGTTGTTTGTTACCAAGCGATCATCATGGTAATGTAAAACACCTGTACTGGTACTGTAATTGTTTCCCTTAATTTACAGCCCAGAATCTACATTATAAAGATCTGACAAGTCTTTCAATTAGTATTGGTGGTCATTTTCTCTTTCACTTTAGCATACTGTCATTTCAGATTCAGTTACATCCTATCTTTGTTAGGCCTTGTGAAAAGCTCATTTGAGTAAAATCGAAACACGCTACAGACGAGGGTTGAGGTTGAGTGGTTGATGGATATGGGATTTTTTTTAGGCCTATGCTGATTTAATATCTAAATATACCATTAAATTGTATTATATATATATATATATATATATATATATATATATATATATATATATATATTAGTGTGCATGCATGTGTAGTTGATATGACCTGAAATTTCACTGTCCTCAAAGAATGGCCATTCAATCAATCCTCTTATATATTCTTAATTTGGCTGGACAGCAAAGAACAAAGATTTTTGACAGTGAACATAATATTATTTATTCAAATTGTGTTTTAATATTTTAGCAATACATTTAATGAACAGTGTGTGGATAGAAATACTGATATATATGCATTATATAATTGTGGCCTATTTAAAAAAAAATTGCATGTCATTTATTTACATATTTTCATAAAAAAAAAAAAGTGTGTACAATTTTTTTCACCATTGATTGAGTCCTTTAGAGCAGACTTGGGCAACATACCCACAGGCCGGCTCAGGCCCTCCACATGGTTTAATGTGGCCCGCGGCTCATTTATCATAAAAGCCTTTTCATTTTTTTTTTATTTGTTTTCATTGGATATTTCGGTTAACTTGTATTGGGACCTAACGTATCTCTACAAGAGTTTAACATGCTCAGGGTTGCCAGATAAGAGACGCAACACCTCCAGTTTGAGATTTATACTTGCGCAAATTGGAAATATTCTGTCTAATGTAATACTTATTTATGCAATCTGGCAACCATGCACACGTTCGCGCTCTTTCTAGCTCTTGCTTTCCCCTTTGAACTAGCTTATCGAGCTGTAGTGCAATATTCTGCTCAAGGAAAAGTGTTATACGTCCACTCTGTGTCCATTATTGGGGCTGAGTGTGATGTTTGGTGCTACTTTGCAGGTAAACCTTCTCAGTGATTCAATTAAATATTAAAGTAGATCTCGACATCATTGATATGCGAGCAAAAGTAAGCCAGAGACGAATATATATATTTTATTTGTGCAATTTAGAAATGATGAAGTCCCTTCGCATCTGTATGTTAATCCAACTCTTGCAGTATTCATTTATCGTAGTCATGCAGCCTGTGTTGTTCAGTTGTGTGCTGTAAGTCAAACCATCGAGGAGACCCGCATCATGACCCTTTTAGCATGTAAATGGGTAATGTTTTAGAAAAAAATAAGTAAACTTGCCCGCTTTGTGACAAACATTAAAAGTTCTATAAATTTCCATTTTTTTTTTATTAAAAAAGACCCCTGATGTAGAGATTGTTCAATTGAATAATAAATTAACAGGGAAGTAGAGATGGTAAAATAAAAGTACAAGCTCAGCCTTTATTCAGTTATTTAATGCCTGATAGAAAAGTATCTACCTTTGTAGAGCAATACAATACTTTAGGCAAATGCAGAATAGTCCCATTAGTCACAGATACACTTCAGAAAATTGAGTACACAACTATTTCTGGGCTTAAAACACACAAACACCAAATCAATGCAGAATATTGTATCTCAAAACAAATACAATGTGGCTCCCTATGCACTACTTAAAGCCCGATGTGGCCCCTTTACCAAAATAGTTGCCTACCCCTGCTTTAGAGTGACTTTCAAAATTCCTTTCTAAATAGGCATTAGTGACTTTTTCTCTCATTCATGTAGCGATCAAGGTCCAGCCAAAAATGTGCCCAGAGAAAGATGATTAGATAGGTCCAAAATATTCCATTATTGGTGTCTGTAATACCTGGAGAAAGCTATATTTTAGCATCCCAAATCATCTCAGCGGCAGTTGTTCGGCTGGTGAATGACCCCCTGGAAATACACAATGTGAAATCTGCAATATTTGCTAATGCAACCACAGCAATTTTACAACTAACCATCTAAGCTTTTTACCTTGTCGCCACAGGAAAATAACTTAATGATAGGGCTGCACCGATCTGATACCTGGATCGGTATCCGCTCCACTACCTATGTTTTTACCGGATTTGGTATCGGTCCAAGGAGCTCGATCCAAATTCAATTATGTCTGATAGGCATAGTCATCACTCTGAAGATCCAAACATGTTATAAAGGAACAATAAAAGAACCATTAAAGTAGTCAATATGTGTGTGGAGTCAGTGCATTTTATTCAAAGTCTATTGTAGACAAATGATAGCTTTGTGAATACCAAATGGTCCTGTTTAATAAGTAAATATATTGTACTGTATTTCAGCACAGATACAAGACAAAAAACATGTGCAAAGAGAATTGGCTTCTTTTCCACTTTCACTGGAATAACTTTTAATTTAGCTGCTGCACTATCCAGTAGTTAACAATAAAGTTTTCCTTAATAGGCTACAGATTTGTATTGAAATAATTTGTATTTAGAGGATTGTGTTGCTTTACATATAAAAGAGTACCCCCAATTAGTTCCACACTATGAGGTATAGATATTCTAAAATGATAAAGAGAAAAACTCTGGAATCTGATCGGGACCGCTACCGAGAGTTCAGGTATCGTGATTGGATCGATTCGGGAATGAAAAGTGGTATCAGTGCTTCCCTACTTAATGAAAATGGTGATATCACATAAAAAGCACACAGTCCCAAGCCCTTCACTTGTGACTATCCTGAGCTGTGACGTCAAAGGCTGCAGACGGAAAAATATCCATTAACCATCCATGAAATAAGTCAATTTCAAAATTTTTAGGCCCTTTAAACAAATCGGCCACTGTTAAAACATCTATTGAGAAATAATAAAATAGTAGCCATGAATTTGTTGCTTTCAAAAGATTATATTGTCAGAATACATGGCTACTTTGAATGGCTGTCAATGGAATGAAAGATGCGTTTTGGAGGAAATGGTGTAGTTATAGTATCTACCAGCAGCGAGGAACTAAACCATGCTAACCAGCCAAACCTTGACTCCTTAGTTTAAGGTATGAATGTTTTTTGAACATTTTGTGGTACCAAATATATATTTTTTTGTGGTTGTTAGGTTATCTGTGTCATGCAGCAGAAAGTGTGCACACGCAACACAGCGCTCTTTGTGAAGAACGGTCAGGTGTGTGGAGCCGGCGCCCCTCCACAGTATCCATTCCGCTGCCCGCGATGTGGAGAACATGAACGTTTTCAGAGTCTAGCCTCTCTCAGAGCTCACCTAGAGTACAGCCACCCGTTTCATACTAAACATGACATCAGCCTCCTATATACAAGAGATCACTGTAATACGGACCACATGAAAGTCTGCAAAAGCTCCAATTCTGACATGCATAAAGTACGTGATGCTGGCACAAATACTAATTCAAACTCAAATGGGAGAGGAGAGCTCAAACTCATGACTCCAGAAATGCGCCCTGAGCAGAAGCGGACTTCCCCAGAGAGGAGCATCAATGTTGGGGCTGTATCAGCTGGTGTGGGGCCCCTCTCAGCTCCAGTGGTGTCGGTGGAGAAGAGGCTGGAAGGGATGATGAGGACAGCCAATAGCAGTATGGAACGACGTCTACTGCGGCTCAGCTCAGAGCTGGCTCAGACAGACACAGCCATACTGTGTGAGCGTGCTCACTCGCATCACCTGGCCCAGGAAAAACAGGAAGTGCTGGAGCGAGAGCGGGCGCTCAGCAGACAGGTTGACGCCGCGGTCATGGTGATTGCCACACTGAAGCAACAGCTCAGCATCTCGGAGCATGAACTGGAAAGGAGGGAACAGTGAGTGAAGGCTTTAAATATTATTCAGTCTTCATGAATAATGCAAGTTTAGACCAGTGGTTCTCAACTGGTGCAGGGCTTTTCCTGGGTCAAAAAGGATTTTTGGTGGTGGCTAATGTCATCCACATGAAAAACCTTTTGTGTGTTGCAACCCCAAAATGATGCAAACAATAGGCAGGAAACACTGATCAATGCAAATAGTGCATATACTATAATGCCAAACACTCCACAATTTGTTTATGTTGATGTCAAATCAGCATCAGGAGGTCAAATGTTTTGTCTTCTAAAATCAGTTTATGCTTTCTGAATGTCCAAACTGCTCCTCCTAGTGGCTGAAGATGGTATTACGGTTCATAGAGTCACTGCTTAAGCACAAAAACTTGGTTGTTGAATGGATGTGACAGGAAACAGGACAAGCACATTGTGTCTTCTTTCATAAACATACAGCAGTAATTACATTTAGATACGTTTAACCCAAACTCTAAACCTAACAGCAAAACCAGCTGATAACCACTGCTCGAGACTGTCACTCAATTGATGTGTTGATGTTTAATTTTCAAGAAGCCGTTCTTCAATGACCTTTTTCTTTTTGCAGGGAAGTCATTACCATTCAGAAATTTCTGGAAGCAGCAGCACAGCATGAGATGTGTGGGAAGGTTCGTTTGCGACGGTTCATTGAGGGCCTGCTGCGGCGGATTTCGTTGGCAGAGAGACTACTGGAATATTACCAGAGCGCCCCCCACAGGCATTGTTGCACAGCTCACCCTGTATGTCACCAAAGTTCTCATTAACATACCAATTGGGATTTACAGCAATGTTTTAGTTTTCCTTAGAATATACCATATTAAAAGCTACATAAAGGAAATTTCCACAGATAATTAATCATCTGACTTGGCCCACATAAAAGATTTTTCAGGAACTCTATGATTAAAGCTCATCCATTCAAGGTCACTCGTTGTTTTATTTGCTCTGCTGGTCCAAATGACAGTTGTCTTGGACTTATACTGACACCTAGGGGCATGGATGCAGCATTACACAAAAAAGCTAAAGTTTTAAAGGGATAGTTCACCCAAAAATTAACATTCTCTCATTACTTATTCACCCTCATGCTTTCCCAGGTGTGTATGACTTTCTTCTGTACAACACATTTGATGAAAAACAGAAAAATATCTCAGCTCAGTAGGTCCTTAAAATGCAAGTGGATGGGGATCAGACTTTTGAAGCTCCAAAAAGAACAGACAGTCAGCATAAATGCCACCCAAGTGACACGATCGATCCAAAAATATCAATAAGTACTTTTTTTTACTGTAAAGCAAATGTGTTCTGCAGAAGAAAGTCATACACACCTGTGACGGCATGAGAGTGAGTAAATGTGAGAGAATAAAATGTTGGGGTAAACTAACACTTTAAGGCACCTATGCCATTGTAGAAATGTACTATTCACATTGAGCCATGATTAATTTATTCTGTGAGCGAAAGTGGCTAGTATCCGGCTGTTCGTGTTATCATTCAATGTTAGCTCCTATGATGCGACCTGCTCCATATAAATAAAATAAAACCACTGATAAGGCCACTGAAATTACTGGAGACTTCATCTCATGTGAGTCTTTACAGTTTTAAACATATTTTTCAAAAGTGCTGATCATTTCTTTAAACATTTGTGTACATGTTTTTAATGAGGGAGAAAACTAATAAGTGCACCCATAACTTATTTCAGAAATATGTCAGCCATGTGCAGTTTTCTCTAACTTTATTATTATATTCTAGGTCCCCATGTCATCTGAGCTTGGTCCGCAGAGAATAACTCAAAGCAGGTATTGCAGCATTGGTCTTACTTTAAAAGAACAAATCATGTTAAATTGAGAGGTCACCTAAAACTGGAATTTCTCATTTAAAGCTAAATTATAGATTATTGGCATGAAGGGATAGTTCACCCAAAAGTAAAAGGTAGATATCAGCTGTTCAGAGATTTATTTCTACTCACATAATTACACAATTTCAGTGCAAATTATTGTTTCATGTACATTTATTTAATTATTTGGCATGTAGTCTTGCAATATGATGGATAATGCGAAGAAAGATGATAATTACAACAAAATAAACACCAACAGAACTCAAACCAGAGGCTGATTCCAGCTGTTCAGCGATCTCTTTCTTCTCAAATTACATAATTTCAATGCAAATCAATATTTTATGTCCATGTATTTATTTAGTTGGTTAGTAGCTGTGTAATAAGCAGTATAGAGTACAGTCAGCCTGTAGTTATTGCAAAATAAACCCCTTCAGGGTGATAAATAACCTGGTCAGGGCTTATTGTGTGACAACAACCGGCTGGCTGTATATTATCCCTTACAGAATGCAAATTGCAATAAAACAAAAGAATTAGAATGTAAAAGTGACAGTGGATATTTATAGTTTAAAAAGACTGAAATATTGATGTTTCTCAACCACACCTATCATATTGCTTCTGAAGACATGGATTAAACCACTGAAGTCACATGGATTACTTTTCTGCTGCCTTATGTGGATTTTGAGCTTCAAAATTCTGGCCATCATTCACTTGTGTTAAAAGGACCTGAGCTGAAATATTCTTCTAAAAAATCTTTCTTTGTGTTCTGCAGAAGAAAGAAAGTCACACACATCTGGGATGGCATGAGGGTGATAAATGATGAGAGAATTTTTCTTTTATGTGAACTATTCCTATAAGCCAATAATCTGTAATTTAGCTTTGAAAATATTTATGCAACATTTTAAGTTCCAGCTCTATGTACTTTGACATATACACTACCGTTCAAATGTTTAGGGTCACTTACTCATTCTATATTTATTTTAAATTGTTCTTCATTTTAGAATAATAGTAAATTCATAAAAACTATGGAATAACATAAATGGAAATATGGGAATTATGTTGTGACTAAACAAAATCCAAAATAAATCAAAACTGTGTTTTATTTTAGCATCTTCAAAGTAGTCACCCTTTGCCTAGAATTTGCAGACATGAACTCGTGACATTTTCTCAACCAACTTCTCGAGGTTTTACCCTGAGATGATTTTAAACAGAATTGAAGGAGTTCCCATCTATGTTGGGCACTTAGTGGTTTTATAATGAAATAAATTAATATATTGGCACAATTATATTTTTGTCTACAAAACTAATTTCAAATATTTAAGCATACGCTTGAAGACAAAAGATTTTTAATATCATGAGAAACATTTCAGTCGTGTTTCAAAACTTTTGAACGGTAGTGTAAATATGTCCTCACTTGAATCAACACTTGATTCAGTGTCCTGTAACAGACAGGTTGTCCACTGTTACTAATTCATATGATCCTATCAAGATAGTGGAATATCATGTTGCCCCTTCTATAAGTAATGATTTTCCTACTACTCTACGTTTCCTTTCACTTGTTTTAGTGTGTGTGTGTGTGTGTGCGTGCGTGTGTGCATGCGCGTGGAGAAATTAAATGTGCTGGATGATGGTGCATACAGTATGTGTGGTGGAAGATGGAGCATATCTTTTGTCTCTCATCTTATTTTGCTGATATTTGGTGACAGGTCTTCAGGAGAGTTTTTTGAGCAAGATGAGGAGCAGCGGCTACATGGTCAGTCTGGATGGGGACTGTCCAAAGCCACTGGAGGCAGACTGGGTTTTGAGAGCTGGCACCAGCGGAGGAGGTCTGATGGGTATGAGGTTTAGGGACAGATGCAGAATCTAGCAATGAATGTTAATGCAAATAATATTGTTTCATTAATATATTAAATATATTAACAAAAATAAGTCAATATGAGTTAAAGATAACTCCCAGTTCACAGACTCCTCTTAAAGCTCCTCCACACAGATGTTTTGAGAGACTTCAAGGTACTGGTATTGTTTATTCACCAGTGTCAGCTAGATTTGCACACCTCAACTACAGCATTGTTCAACAGCAGATAGCAAATTAGTGCTTTGATACTTATTTGACTCTTGAATATGATTATGCTCCATCTATGAAATATTTTAAGAGGAATAGTTCACCTCAACATTTAAATTCTGTTATCATACTCGCCCTCGTGTCCTTTCAAACCTGTATGATCTTCTTTCTTCTATAAAGCACAAAAGGAGTTCTTGTGGAATGCCCAAGCTGCTCTTTTCCATACAATGAAAGTGAATGGTGACCACAGCTGTCAAGGAAGATTACTTTTATGATGCTCTTTTGTTCTTATTTGAGTTTCACTTCCATTGGATGGAAAAGGCCAACGCATATATTCTGCTACTCTTCTCCTTTGGTGTTTCATTTAAGAAAGAAATTCACACAGGTTTGGAAAGACATGAGGGTGATGAAATGGTTACAGAATCTTCATTTTTGGGTGAACTATCCCTTTAATTGTAAAATGTCATATTGGCTATATTGTGGACACATGGTCAAACAGCCCTTTAATTCAAATAGATATAGCTATTCTACAGGTTGCTTACATAAAGAGGAGCTGTAACCTAGTTAAAATGTTATGTGCTTGATTTCTAACAGATACTACTGTTCAGGACAATGAATGTAGTTATATTATCTAAATGGAGGTTATTAAACCAGTGTTGCGCAGGTGAGAAGTTACACCACTTTAAGCTTATAGGTTATTCTCAAGCTTCCAAATAAAAAATGCACTGTTATAGATTAAAAAAAAAAGAATGTAGCAAAGACCTAAACAACTTACTTTGATTTGTGTCTAGCATCAGGGTTGCCAAGTTTGTGTGATAAATACAGCTCAATGATACAAACTATTGTGTTATTTCCTTTCATTTGTAGGCCTACTGTATAATACAAGTAGCGGTATTAAAGGACTATTCAATACAAGTTATGTTCAAACAACAGCATTTGTAGCATAATGTTGATTAGCACTCCAAATTTGTTTTTTTACTTGTCCACTCTTCTTAAAAAAAAAAAAAAAAGCAATAACTGTGTTACATTGAGGAACTCACAGTGAAAGTGAATGGGGGCCAATCTGTAAACATTCAAATACTCACTGTTTCAAAAGTTTAGCCACAAGACATAAACAAGACTTGTGTTAACATGATTTTAGTGTGATAAAATCACTTACTAACATTATCTGTCAATGATATTGACAATGTAACTTCATTGACAATGTAAAAAAAAAAAGAAAAGCTAAACTCGATAATTAATGCAAGTGCTTTTCTAAAACATAAGCTTCTCACTTTTGCCTTTAAACCCTCAAATAATTGGCCCTATTCACTTCCATTTGGGTGGATTAATTTTTTGAATTGTGACCTGATATTAATTACAAATTACATGACTAAAATTGTAGTCAGTTTGTAATGTCTTGGAAAATAAAGCAAAATAAACTCATCTCCTGAGATCATTTGCAGCATTCTCATAGATGACACAATTATTGCAAACTGTTCAACAGACAACTGAAACAGAGAAGAAAGAGTGAGAACCGTATGCATGCTCCTATTCTGTGAGAAGTGCTCGTGCTGCCGCTTGAACTTCTGAACGGCAACGAATCGGACACATTAACGGCTTTTCCTTTGTCTGTGCAAAATATGTTCAAAAAGTGTGTTTCTTCAAAAGCGCATCTTTGTGTCTAACAGCATTCCTTGTCATATGTCACTGCAAGATTACCCGCCACTGCGCATGAAATACCCGCATTTGATGAGTTGGCGGGTGTTAATTTCAAACCCTATATGTAAAAAATAAAAAAGTAACTAACCTGATCATGAGTATTACAAAAATAATATCTAATTACAAATAAATATTATTTTTGTAATACAATTGCATTATCCAGATTATATGTAATCCGTTACTACCCAGCTCTGGTGCCTCACTGTAACCATGATTTTCCCTTTTTTTTTTTATTACATTTTTGTGGTAATCAACATTATGCCACAAATACAGTCGATTAAGCTTGAATTGATAACGCAATATCCCTGTGTATGACTGTCTTTCTTCTGAAGAACACAAACAAAGAGAATATTTCAGCTCTGTAGGTCCATGCAGTGCAGTTTAACTGGGCCCAAACTTGGAAGCTTCAAAAAGCACATAAAGGCAACACAGAAGTAATCCCTAAGACTCCAGTGGTTAAATCCATGTCTTCAAAAGCATTATGTAAGTGTAGGTGAGAAACAGTTCAATATTTAAGTCCTTTTTTACTATCAATCTCCACTTTCACTTTCACAATCTTCTTCTTTTGTTTTCGTTTTCCTGCATATCGCCACCTACTGGGCAGGGAGGAGAATTTATAGTAAAAAAGGATTTAAAGGCATAGTTCACCCCCCAAAAAAATTATCTCAGTATTTTCTCACCCTCATGATATCCAGATGTGTATGACTTTCTTCTACTGAACACATTTGAAGAAAAATTGAAAAATGTCTTATTATCTTGTGGTAAGGAAGTACACATCTGGGATATTTGAGCCTGACAAAGTCCAGGTCATCATTAATTGTAATGTAATATTTATTGAGTAATAAAATGCAATATATTTCAACTTGTGGGTTGCTTGTATAATATAAATAAAATCTGCGGCAACCATTTTAAAGTAGCCAAATTCCACAGTAAAACCGCAGACTTGGCAAACCTGTCTTACGTCATCAAAATGAATGAATAAATAATTAAAGTTCAGGGTTCAAAACAACTTGAGCCCTATCAAAAGCATCTGTTGATTACCACATAAAATTATTTCAATTAGCATCTCAGTTCATAAAAAGAAATGAAAGTTGTGTGTACAGTAATGCACTTAATCCACTTGAAAACAGTTCTGAGAATAGGAGTAAACTTTGATTTAAGTACTTACCAAAGTCCTGATGTCAGTGTACCAGAAATACTGATGTACAGTATCATGTTTGAAATATAACATTTAATTATGTTGCTAAGCTTGAATGGTTAATGAAAAATAAAATAAAAATATTTTTTAACGTATGAAGGGGGTATTGTCCATAATAGTGGTGGAACAGGGTAATGCTTTTGGTCGCGTGTGGTGCGACAAGGGCAGTCGTGTAAGGGACTGTACTATAAAAGACATGATTAGGTGACATGAGACCTAATGTAGCGGTTCAAATGAACAGAAATAAAAAAATTTGCGTAAAGTTGTATGTCTGTACCAACGTAAAGATGCTGGTAAAAAAACGACTCGTTTAATTCTTCATTAAACCTCTATTTGTCATATGTTAAGTGATTGCAACGTCATCCACTTCATTTTGTGCTCAATTCTGACACTGTGATTAGGTCTTTTGTTGTTCCTTCGTATTTTTGTATCACTAGTTAAGTTGTATTTACTTAGAAAGGAGATCTAGTGCTGTGTGAGCATGAGGTAGTTTACATCCATGAGTATTTTATTGTGAGTGAGCATGCTATGCTTAATCCAGTGGCTTGTGCAATATGTGAAAATATTTTCATGATGGGAGGAAAAGACAGAGCAGTGTTGTGCAGGCGAAATTTGGATAGTCGGAGGACACTGTATGGTCGAAGCATGTATAGTGGGGCTCAACCTAATTCACATAGACCACAGGGTTTTATAACATTGTAAGGTTTTTAACGATTATTATTAGGGGTCGGGGGGTCAAGTCTATATTGTGTTTATGTTGGACGTCAGAGGTCGTAAATCAAAGAGAACTCAAACTTTGAGTTTGATTTCCAATTGTTTTAAACTGCTCCAATTTGCTGTGTTTGTCTGTGAACCTTTGTGTGTATCATCTACAGACGCACCTAAAAAAAACATATCAAACTAATTTGGATTAGTTTTATAGTAATGATTTGGCAGATTTGAGCCAATATATTTTTGGATCATTGACCTGCATATTTTGATTGCAATGTCCAAACTTCACAAAACTGGGTACATATAGACAATAGTACATTTTGGGCAATCATGTCAAATTTATTCAATTTCACTTTCCGATAAGAGGGGGTGCTATAATTTAAGAATATCTTCAGAACAACTGTGATAAAATTTGTCATTTGTGTGGTAATTCCACTTTTCCATTCCGCTGGGATCCCAAAAATTGCTGCTTCCAGCTTTATTTATTATTATTTTGTATATAATAATAATTCTGATCTGCGTGCAAAAAATATTTTCTTTATTTAGGGACAATTTCCTCGCAATGTATTTCAGTGGCTTCTGTTATCTCATGGATAATGAGAACAATGTCCACAGTGCTGTTTTAGTCTAACACAAAATTTGTAAATCAGGTCATTGTTTGAAAGAACTGACAATGATATCGCACATGAATACATTGAAAACATAGACTAGAATAATAGATGGATGATGAATTTTACACATGATTTTTGTTGAAATAACACATATCTATGGAATTTCAATATTTTTTTGTGTGTTAGAAAGTGTTAAGTGTTATTTGGCCAACCGACCACAGGTGCAAAAGCCAATGATATCAATAATTTGTCGATATGAGTTAGGTATGCACAATATATTGTCACAATATCACTCAAAAATTTGCATTTTCTTTTACTTTTCTTTGTTGACCTGGTTAGGCCAATATTGGAAGCAGGAAATATTATGTTATCTTTCAAATTCAAACACTGTACTTTTTCCTCTCTTAAGGTTTCAAAAGCACTAATGTTTTGATGCCAGATTTCATTTTAAGTATGTAATTTTACTTTGTTTAAAGAACGGTATTATTTTTTTAAATTAGCAAACAATAATATAGATTTCAAACTTTGACCATCATATCAGTAATCTGCCATTAAAAAATGGGCTATTGGAGATTGGTAAATTTTAATAAAAACTTAAGAATATCAACAAACATTTAGACTGTGGTGCATACCTAAAATAAATGGCGCCTTTAATGAACTACCTGTAAAATTCTGAATTTCTGTGAAAATGTTAATCATTTATTTGTCTGTGAATTATGTTGGACCCTATGCAGGTGTGCCATTATAGATGTGACAATCAGAAGTAGAACAAAGCTAAATAACTTTAATAAATTTGACTTTTGTTGTTTTCTGGTAACAATGACTATAATTTGATAAGCCAATGTTTAATGTTGTGCCATGCTGATTTCTGTTAAAATATTGAATTTGTTTTCACTAGAATGAATTATCTTAATGTTTGTGCCTTTCTCTTGAAACATTGTTGTCTGTATTACACTTGTGATCCTGTGAGAAATGAAGTCTCACGTGATACTTGCTGCTCTATGTGGTATCCTGAATAATAGAAATGAGATTAGAATTGATCATTAAAGATTGATTTATTAATGCTTTGCCTGTAATCCATCTCTTTGTGGCAATCACAGCATTATTAAAATCTGAATGGTCAACCATGCAATCAGATCCACTTTTACTGTGTTTACTGAGTGTTTTTATTTTCCTATACAAAAAGAACCATCCTTTTTTATAAATGCTGTAAACTCTTAATAGAACCTAAATATCTTATATCCAAACACCCAAACTCAGCTACTGTAATGCAGAGTAATGGCCATCAGATGGTTTCTGTGATTCTGCTGCAGAACTGATCCTCTTCTCTTCTGCCGGAAATTGACCCATTTAAACTAGTATGCTAGTTTGTGTTCAACTTTCAATGATATGCTACATTTGCAATTTTGAGTGCTTGATCATATTTATCAAGCGTTAAAAAGCTCATTATTGTCTCCACAGTGAGTCCTTACAATCTCTCATTTAGAAAATCGAATCAAGAACTTTTTAAGTCATTTTTATATTTTACAATCTGTTGATGATTTTGGCATATGCAACCAAATGTCCATTGCGTAAAACAAGGGCGATAACAACCATAGACATTGAGGGGTATGTGTCATTTTTCAACGTCCGATAGTATAGTATAATTATAGTGTAGTTAACTGTCATTTAAACTACAACTAAAACATTTCCCTACAAACTATGACCTTTTTAAACTACAGTCATAGAGTTCAAATAGCCCACATTAACATTATATTTGTGCTTGTGACAGATGCATCCTTCACAGAGCGACTTACAAGAAAGACTTGTTTTTGTGACTATTACCAAAGCTCAAAACTAAGAAAATAAGACACGTACCAATACTAACCCTCAAGATTAAATAGTAAACATTGTAGTGTTACAGACAAGTTGGAAACTTGACACACAAGAATGCACTTGCAGTGATTATTTTTGAGGGTTTTTTGGATTAAGATGGATCCGTTTGGCTGTGTCCTAACAGACTAGCACTGTTGTAGTCTCTGCATATGTGACATTTTATCTTACAGTTACACAATCATGGCTGGGTTTAAGTGGGCCTAATGCCTTGCATTGTTTATGCTGAGTTATTTGTTCTCTACCCACAGACCATGCAAAAATGTGTTATATCTGTCTTGAGAAATCATGACATAGCTGCAGAACCCAAGGGGAACTTTGTTTTATGTTATGTTTGGCTTTTAACATTATGTCTTATCTCCTAAATAAAACATGAGCCACATTAAGTAAGATGTTCCTCTTCCGAGAATGCTTCAGTGGTCTGTTGGGTAGAAGAGCTTCGGTGTGCAGCCAATATGATGCAAAAAAATTAAGTATTGCAAAAGACAAAGCTGTGTTTAATTGCAAAATATAATGTATGTTGTAAACGAAACCCATGAATTGAGATCCTTTTAAAAAAAATCTGCAACAAACATACGTTTTTCTTTTTAAATTAAAGTTTTTCTTTGAGTTTCACTTTGCGGAAAGTATTTTTTCTCTGCGATGCTCCTGTTTAATGTTTGCAGTACCTCTTTCCCTTTGCACTTCATTTCTCTTTGTGCTTCACTATGTGACACTGTTTTGACATGGGGTGGAGTTTAGAGTATGACGACATCACATGGGCCGTGGCTAATTCACGAGTCCAAGGAGCATGTGCAGTTTACATGCACCATGATGCCCGCTAACTTCGAAACAAGCGGACACGATCAGCAGGAAAATGTCACTGTGATTTAAGGTGTCTCATTTTCTCTCGTTTCTAACCAAGAATAATAACCCTTAATGTTAAAAGCTGAATAAAAGCAAAATTTTAGGGTGAAAGTCCTGGATACAGTGCTTTTGTGCTTCATGTAGCTTTTTAGCTAATATCACTGGCCTGTGTCGTTTGATGTTACAATCTGCTATTTTCATCTTAACTAGGTTTTTAAAAACTCCTATTTACATTTTGGGAAGTATGTGTTTGTGTCTTGTTTTTAAATGTTATTAATAAAAAAAAAATAAGGCTTTAATGCAGAACAGTGGTATATAGAGATACATTTACATTTACATTTATGCATTGGGCAGACACTTTTATCCAAAGCGACTTACAGTGCACCTATTACAGGGACAATCCCCGCAGAGCAACCTGGAGTTAAGTGCCTTACTCAAGGGCCCAACAGTGGCATCTTGGTGGTGCTGGGGCTTGAACCCCCAACCTTCTGGTCAGTAACCCTGAGCCTCAACCACTGAGCCACCACTGCCCCATGGAGAGATGGTTGACTTATTGGTTCCCCTGTGAACTGCCCATCAATTTTGAGCACTTGACTATCCTGCTCACAAACTCTGTGTTTCAAGTTTGCTTGGGGTGGTTGTGGCTCAGGTGGTAGACTGGGTTGGCCAATAATCGCAGGGTTGGTGGTTCGATTCCTGACACTGGCCAAGACACTGAACCCCAAGTTGCTCCTAATGGCAGGCTAGTGCCTTACATGCCAGCTATGTTGGGTAGAATGGTGTGTGTGTGTGTGTGTGTGTGTGTGTGTGTGTGTGTGTGTGTGTGTGTGTGTGTGTGTGTGTGTGTGTGTGTGTGTGTGTGTGTGTGTGTGTGTGTGTGAGAGAATGGGACACAATGTAAAGCTCTTTGAAACCCACTAAGGTTAAAAAAGCATTATATAAGTGCAGACCAATACAGGATACATGTTTAAATGTGTAACATAACATCAGTAATTCTTCTCTGTGGTGGTTGTCATACTTTTTAGTAATATTTCCATGTCTTCAAATGAAAGTGAAATAAAACTTGACAAAATTAGGAACTGTCTCTTTTGGCTAAAAAAAGGATTATTGCACTCAAAAATTTCAATTCTGTCACTCTTCACTCACCCTCATGTACGACTTTCTTCCGTGGAACATGATAAATTGTGAATATTGACATCACTGTTTTTCCCCATCCAGAAAGTATAGTAAAAATATAAAAGTAAGTGGTGAATGAGGCTGCCAGTCATAACATTCTGCCTAACATCATTTGGGTTCCACAGAAGAGTGGAGGGGGGTAATTCGCCCTCTTTTCTACACAATTTTGGAAGGCCCAATTTCCAATGCACTCTAAGTCCTCGTGGTGGCATAGTGACAAGTATGAAGGCATTTCAACGCCATTAATCCGCGCGTGTAATTGACTCTCGCACGCGCGACATATTAAAGCCATGCGAGGAAAAAGGAAGAACTCGCGCGCATTATTGACACTTGCGCGCAGTAGTTCATTGCCGCACGTTCCATTACTTTTGGTCCCTTAAAAAGTGGGAGGCACATATACAAACTGTTGTAACACCGTTCACCTGATTTGCATGTAAATACCCTCAAATTAAAGCGGAAAGTCTGCAGTTAAAGCACATCTTGTTCGTTTAATTTCAAATCCATTGTGGTGGTGTATAGAGCCAAAAATATTAGAATTGTGTCGATGTCCCAATATTTATGGACCTGACAGTTGACCTTAAGATATGCCAGTCTATTACTGTGGAAACTCAAAAACAAAAACAAACACAATGTTGAGCTTCATTTAATGAACCAAATAACTGTTACTGATATAATGACAAGTGAATTTCTAGTACAAATTAGCAATTTATCATGATTACTCAAGGATAAGGTGTTGGAGTGATGCTGCTGTCTAGATTTGATCAAAAATTACATTTTTCAAATAGTGATGATGCTATTTTTTACATCAGTAATGTCCTGACTGTACTTTGTGATCAGTTGAATGCCACTTAAAGTACCAATTTACTTATGAAACAGCAAAATCTGTAAATTCTTCCAAACTTTTGGCCACTGGTGTACATGTTTCATTTTGCACATTGTCTAAAAATTACAGGAAAAAAAAAAACAAGACCTTCGTGATCAAAATAGTAAACAGGCTAATATATTTAATATGGCAGGGCAGAGGAACGGAAAATGAGAGATGTTATTTTAGGAAATACTGTGCCTATAGACACAATTTCTTGCATTATTAATATCAGCATTTTGAATGATGTCCTCCTTGCAATATGTCCCTACCAACATTCAAACCAAACCTACACCCTTGTTAAACCACTGGAGTCACATGGATTACTTTTTTGCTGACTATATGTGCTTTTTTGAGCTTCAAAGCCACCATTTACTTGCATTGAATGGATCTATAGAGCTGAAACATTCTTCTAAAAATCTTCATTTGTGTTCTGCAGAAAGAAAGTTATACACATCTGGGATGGCATGAGGGTGAGTAAATTATGAAATAATTAGCATTTTTGGTGAACTATCCCTTTAAGCTTGCAATAAAGAACCATCACTGGTGCTTGCTGAAACAGAAAGATGAATGTTAACAATATGGACAAATTTAAGTGTGCTGCTTTATCTGTGTAGTGCTCTTGAAGATCAGAGAATTGTTTGGCAGTGGTTTTGATTGGTCCACTCTCATTATTGTCTTTGATATTACTGTGAGCATATTGTGAATCCTCATAGCGATCAGGGTGCAGCTCTAAGGCTGAAATCCTCATCATTTTTCTGATGGTTTTTGTTTGACAGAGGCCGTTCTTAATTATTTCTGTCTGAACAAATACAAAGTACAGCTTTGTGGATGTGTTCCTCTGATTAGTGCAATGTATATTCAGTAGCTTTAAAAATGGGCCTGGCAGAGCTCCGATGCCCTTTTCACTTAATATCCTTGTGTATGTTTTTATGTGTTTGTTTGTTTTTAGCCACCATATTCTGTTTGTGGTCTAAGAGACCCCAGTGCTGTTGTAATTACTCAGAAGACATCCTTAACATTGAAGTATCAGATTGTCATTTCATGACCTAACCATATGGAAGGGAGATTCTGCCAATATTAAATAATGAATAAAAGGATAAAAATGGAAGAAAAAAAAATGCCGGTGCCACAGAGCACAAGTAATATGTCAAACAAGACATAAATAATAGATTTACATTTTTAATTCATTAATACATTAATAGAATTACATTTAATTAATCAATTAAAATTCTGAATTTCTGAAACATGTACACCTACTTCTGGATAAATCTGAGGGTTAAAGCTTCTGTAATATCTGTCTAATGGGTTTTGATTCACTCAGAGCAGTGAATTAAAAGACATTTATGGGAAAATAATAGGTTAATTTCACCCCAAACATAAAACAATATAAAGTCCATCTCAACAGAACATGAGGGTTAAGGTAGTTTCATTTTGGAAAATGAGTGAGGGAGGGTTTAAGAATGTGAGATCAACTGCAGGTTGGGGGCCTGAAGGAATTTGATGGGGTGTAGCCCACCCCAGCATTCCCTTCAATCAGGCCCTGGTTTAAATCTTGAGAAAAAAAAAAGGATAATATTTGTAAATCTTATTGAAAATGTTTTTGGAAATAAATATCTATATATATTAAAATTAAATTAAAATCAAATCAAGTGCCATAGTAAAAAACTTTTAATTGGTTACTATTAACTTTGATTAACTATTAATTATCACTATTAAGGCATACATAGTAAGGTGTACTCCTTAATGGTGAAAATAAAGTTTTTAGAAGCAAAAACTATGATTACCCTTATAGTTAATGATAAGAATTAATATTATATTTAACAAGACAATACGTGTTTTGTACTATACTGTTAAATCTACTATGAAAAAGTATTGGGTATTCCCAGAAGTCCCTTCACGACCCGTCACATTTCATTATATTTTATTGAAATATTTGTTGCTTCTTATTTTTTGATATCAGTCATGTACACTGGAGTGTTTTATGTTACATTTGATGTTGTTAATGTTTATTGCATTATTTTATTGTCATGACTCATGACTCGTGTGTCATGTGTGTTACCCTGACGGTGTTTTGTGTTTGTGTGGGTGACTGTCTATTTATATTTATTGGCCATTGTTTCGGGAAGGCCCACTCCCGATGAACTTTATCATGTTACCTAAAAAGTTGAAAAGTGCAAATCAGATTTTCGTAATTCCATTAGGTTGGTATATAAACATTATATCATTTAGTGATGTTTACTGTACAGTAGTGAACTATAAAATATACAGGCATCAAAATGTCATAATGCCTGAAACATGATCACTGTTTGTTTTTACTGTAAATTGAACAGGATTTTGTTTAACAGAGATACAGATAAATTGTAGGACTTTAATTCAAAATGAACAGAAATAGGAGTTAGGGTCCTTCACTGCAGCAGTCTAGTGCTGTTTTTAAAGCTTCCTATGAACTTCTCAGAGAGCAGCTTTCCAGAACTGTAGAACAGAAGGATCATCCAGCTGGAAAACATCTGAATATGAGAGCTATGTTTGTTTGAGTTGTCTTTGAAGAAAGTATACAGGCTGCTACACTGGGAGGGAGGAAACGAGAGAAAGATTGAAAATAAGAGACAAATATTATTTAAAAAATATTATGTGATTGTGTAATCAAATGTGTTATTCAGTCATTTGTGCGTAACGTAATTAGGACTGGACAGTTTTATGCATTAATTAATGTTAGATGTGAATTAGGATGCCATGGATACAAGCGTCCTTATGATGTCATCAAATAGAGTTTGTTTTTCACAGTCATACTGTGAATCACGGTGTACGTGTGGTCTTACGAGCTCAGAGGACTGCAATAGGCAGTGTTGTTGCTTCCTGTTGCATGCTTTGTCTTTTTATAGATGCTCTTTTTTGTGTGTGTGTGCCATCAAATAATGACTCAAAGTATACAGGAATAACAACATGACCGCAGATGACTAAACTGTCCACATGTCTCTCTTTTTTTCTACTGAAAATACCCTATATACAGCTTCTTATAATAATGTCATGCAAACACTTTTATGTGTCATGATTGACTGGGCAAAGGCCAGCATCTCTACTTCTGCAGTGATTCATTAAATCTTTGGTTTATAGCAACAGTTATACTATAGTAGTCAGTCATTGCACTGATTTCTTGCATAACCCACAGATTTAAATTTGAATCAGGTTTATGTAACATATGATTTAATAATAGAATAAAGACCTGTCACTTCATTATCCAAAAACAACTCACCCTCAACACTTTTCTTGTATAGTATACTTAAAATTGTCCTCTTTAAATTGTAATATCCTACCAAAAACAATTGGTCACTTTAGCCACACTTAAAAGTTTGCATTTAATTGCTTTCATCTCAAATACAAAAACCAAGTGCAATCTGAAAGTAAACTATGTTAGTCCTTTTCTCAGAACTAATTTTTTAAGTTGTTACGTGAGCAGAGAAGCCAGATGTGTATTTCATAACATTTCATATGGGCATGTTCCGCTACATTTAAGTTTTCATATACTTTTCTTTATTAATGTGCAATTTTTCAGAATTTCAATCTGAAGTTCATGTTCAGTGCTTGATTTTTTGGCCAACAGAAAATAAAGTTTGGTATTTTATTTCCTCAGATTAGTTATGGGACTTCTGTATATCAAAGTATTATGAAAGCATAATACATATTAGTTTAAAGGGATAGTTCGCCCAAAAATGAAAATTCGCTCATCATTTACCCTCATGCTATCCCAGATGTGTATGACTTTCTTTCTTCTACAGAACACAAACAAAGATTTTTTTGAAGAATATTTCAGCTGGAGGCCTGGATATCTCCGGGATTATTGACGCCGTGTACCACATCTGGAGTTGTGAGTTTGAATCCAGGGCATGCTGATTGACTCCAGCCAGGTCTCCTAAGCAACCAAATTGGCCCGGTTGCTAGGGAGGGTTGAGTCACATGTGGTAACCTCCTCTTGGTCGTGATTAGTGGTTCTCGTTCTCAATGTGGTGTGTGGTAAGTTGTGCATGGATTGCGGAGAATAGCATGAGCCTCCACATGCCATGAGTCTCCGCAGTGTCATGCACAATGAGTCACATGATAAGATGCACGGATTGACATTCTCAGAAGTGGGGGCAACTGAGACTTGTTCTCCGCCACCTGGATTGAGGTGAATAACTGAGCCACCAAGAGGACCTACTAAGTGGAAATTGGGCATTCCAAATTGCGAGAAAAGGGGATATTTCAGCTCTGTAGGTCCATACAATGCAAGTGAATGGTGACTGAAAAGTTGAAGTTCCAAATAAGACATAAAGGCAGCATAAAAATTAATCCATACAACTCCAGTGGTTTAATCCCTTTTTACTATAAATCTTGATATCAGCATTCTCCTTGGCAATCGTGATTTCAAGCTTGATTATATTTCCTATCACTAGGAAGTGTAATTGAGCTTGAAATCATGATCGTGCCGAAAGAGACTGCAATGGCAATATGTACAGTGAAAAAAAAGTTATATTTTGGTATGTTTTCACCTAAAATCGATCAGAAGACATGGATTTAGCCACTGGGACTATATGGATTACTTTTATGCTGCCTTTGTGTCCGGTCACATTCATTTGCAAAAAGAAAGTCATACACATCTGGGATGGCATGAGGGTGATAAATGATGAGAGCATTTTCATTTTTGGGTGAACTGTCCCTTTAACTGAGACGGATCATCTTGTGAGTGAGTGGGACAATTACATGCTCTCTTTTGACAAATGTAAAAAATAAAACTAATAATGACATTGTTATAGGGACAATACTATTTTATTTATAATAATAATAATAACGCAATACACGTTCAACAGTACCTCTTTCTTAATTCACCCACCATTGGAATAAAAAAAGTCAAATGTGTACCCTGAACCGACATATCCCATAGTGATGTCAGTAGGAGGAGCTCTGACTACCTGTTTCTGTTACCTGCACACATTTGTCAACGACGTGCCATCTGAGAGGCGTCGAAAGACCACTGCGTCATTGCCTCTTAAAGAGCAAGTGTGTATATGAGTTGTAGTAACCCAGTTTGAAACAATAGTATCGAATCGGTTACCTAACGTAACCTCGGTTCTCTCTAGATGAGGGAACGAGTATTGCGTAAGCTAGCTTACGCTACGGGAAAGATTAATCTTTTCTGAGCTATTGAAGCCAAAAAATTATCCTTAATTTTGTATCATTTGTCAACGCAGTGCAGCAACTGCAGACCTTGAGCGGGCTATCTAGCGAGCTCATTGGTTGCTCTGCGGCAACTGCTGCAGCCTATAGACGAACTTGGGCTAACTCGCGTCCAATGAGAGGCGTCCGCGCGCTTACTGCATCAAAGCCCGCCAAAATGGGCGTGGCTAGAGTGCATATAAGCGTAGTTCGTGAGGCTGGAACCCTGGTTTTCATTGAATGAAGCGAAAGTCGCTACGTGGCGCGAGCACGGCCGGCTCACGCAATACTCGTTCCCTCATCTAGAGAGAACCGAGGTTACGTTAGGTAACCGATTCGTTCTCTTCACGAGAGGTGCTCTCGTATTGCGTAATCTAGCTTATGCTACGGGAACCCATTGTCAACGCCGTCGCGCCAAGCATCCACTGCATGAGCCCCGGGGTGGGGGACCCGGGGAGCCCTTGTGAGTGGGGAAATAATATTTGGCTGGCAAGAGTGCGGGCCAGTGTGTGTGTAATACATAAGCACATAGTGGGAAGGAACGACAGAGCGGCGGTGCCGGTCTGTGTGGAATGAGTCCCATCAGTGCAGCTCACCAGGGGAGCTGTAGCGTATTAAACCGCTAGTAGTTTTGCCTGCAGGGCGGGCACTTCCAGATTGTAAAATCTGACAAAGGTGGAGGGGGAAGCCCAGCCCGCTGCCACACATATGTCGTGAATGGAAATCCCGCTGGACCATGCCCACGATGAGGCCATGCCTCTAGTGGAGTGAGCCCTAATGCCCAACGGGCATGGCAGGTCTTTGACGCCAGTATGCGGCAGCAATAGCGTCCACTATCCATCTAGACAGTGTCTGTTTCGAGGCGGCGAGACCTTTGGTGCACCCTCCAAACGAAACGAAAAGCTGCTCAGAGCGTCTGAAAGAGGCGGAGCGCGCAGTATACAATCTCAGTGCTCTGATTGGGCAAAGGAGATTGGCGTCGCGTTCGCTATCGGATGCTGGCAGCGCCGATAGGGAAATGACCTGTGCTCTGAAAGGAGTACCGATCACCTTGGGAACATAGCCGTGTCTAGGCTTTAAAATGACCTTGGAGTCACTTGGTCCAAACTCAAGACACGCAGTGCTGACAGACAGCGCGTGAAGGTCTCCCACACGTTTGACTGATGACAGGGCAGTCAGAAAAACGGTTTTGAGTGAAAGGTATTTCAAATCCACGGATTGAAGCGGTTCGAAAGGGGGGGCTTTCATAGTTTCGAGAACTATAGAAAGATCCCAGATAGGAACCGATGGGGGGCGTGGGGGGTTCATCCTTCTAGCTCCCTTGAGGAAGCGGATGACCAGCTCGTTTTTTCCCAGTGACTGGCCGTGCAGGGGTTCAGCGAACGCCGCGACGACCACCACATACACTTTGAGCGTGGATGGGGATCTGCCCTTATCCAGCAGCTCTTGTAAAAACACGAGCAGCGACGACACCCAACATGTCCGTGGGTCCAGGTCTCTGTCGGTGCACTATTTTGAAAACACAGACCATTTTTGACGCATAGAGTCTTCTCGTGGAAGGGGCTCTAGCGTGTATGATGGTGTTTATTACCCCTTCTGGCAGACCGACGGGTAGTCGTTGATCACCCACGCGTGCAGCGCCCAGCGCTCTGGGTGGGGATGCCAGATCGTGCCGCGAGCTTGAGAGAGGAGATCTACTCTCACTGGGATGGGCCACGGCGCTGTCAGTGACAGCTGCGTAAGCTCCGGGAACCATGTCTGATTCTCCCAACGCGGGGCTATGAGGCATTTGCCTGATCCTCTGCATTACCTGTGGCAATAGCGAGACGGGAGGGAAGGCGTAAAGCGGGCGGTTGGGCCAGTCCTGGGCCAGCGTGTCCTCGCTTTTCGAGAAAAATATTGGGCAGTGAGAGTTCTCTTCTGACGCAAGAGGTCTATCTCTGCTCTGCCGAATATGCGCCATAACTTCTGGACTGTTTGAGCGTGCAGGGACCATTCCCCTGGAGGAATAGTGTCTCTGGACAGTCTGTCTGGGCCGTCGTTCAGGTGGCCTGGCACGTGCGTCGCCCTCAGCGAGCGCAGGTGGCACTGGGACCAACTCAGTATGCGTTTCGTCAGATGGAAGAGGTTCCTGGATCTGACACCGCCCTGACGGTTTAGGTAGGATACCACAGATCTGTTGTCCGAACGGACCAGGACGTGGTGACCCTGAATGACCGGGAGAAAGCGCACAAGCGCCTACTCGACCGCTATCATTTCCAGACAATTTATGTGAAGGAGCTTTTCCTGAACTGACCATAGGCCAAAAACTGGAGAGCCCTCGCAGACCGCGCCCCAACCCGTGTTGGACGCGTCTGTCGAGATGACTTTTCGGCGAGATACAGCTCCCATCGTCACTCCCCGCTGATACCATTCACTCCCCGCTGATACCCGCGCGCGCTGTGTAGATAAGCGAGTCGTCATTGCCACAGAGTCTAGTTCTATTCCAAGGAAGGAAATTGCCTGACTGGGCTGTAGTGAGCTCTTGGTCCAATTGACTGCAAGACCCAAACTGTTCAGATGGCTGAGGAGAACTGTTCTGTGAGACAGAAGCTCTGTATGTGACTGTGCCATAATCAGCCAGTCGTCCAAATAGTTCAGAATTCGCAAGCCCTGACTCCGCAGGGGTGCAAGCGCCGCATCCATGCACTTCGTGAAAGTACGGGGTGCTAAAGACAGGCCGAATGGAAGGACGGTGTATTGATAAACCTGGCCGTCGAAGGTGAATCTCAAGAATGGCCTGTGACAGGGATTTATCTGAATCTGAAAGTAGGCATCTTTCAGATCGAGAGAGATAAACCAGTCCCCCTGGCGCGTATGCGCGAGGAGTTTCCTGATTGTAAGCATTTTGAACGGTCTTTTTGCAAGCTGAGATCTAATATTGGTCTGAGGCCGCCGTCTTTCTTGGGGGCGGGACTGAGCCGTCGTTTTTTCAACAAGGCTAGGAGGACTTCGGTTGCTCAGGTTTCAGCGCAACCTTAGACCGAGGCCCGCGGGGGGGGCGGCGGTCTGCGGCGGCTGTCTGAGCGTGATCGAGGGCGGCCGCCCTGTCGACGCTGAGAAGTCTGACTTTGTTGAGCTGGGCGCTGTGAAGAGGCTCGTGCAGGAGGCTGGTCACGTGGGCGGCCTGCAGAGGAGCTAGCGCGACGCGGCAGGAAGAGGTTCATGGTTTGGGTGGCTTTCTGGACTTCTGAAAAGCGGTCAACAATGCCACTCACCGCGGAGCCGAAGAGACCGGTCGGACAGCGGTGCGCTGAGGAACGTGGAGCGCTCTGCTTCTCCCATGTCGGCTAGCGTTAGCCACAGATGTCTCTCGGTCACAGTCAGCGAGGCCATGCACTTCCCTAGAGCTTGGGCTGCAGCTTTGGTGGCGCGAAGGGCGAGGTCTGTCGCGCTTCTTAGATCTGTAACAGCCTCTGGGTGCCTGCCTTTCTCATCCCACTCCCGAAGAAGGTCCGCTTGGAGGATCTGTAAGACGGCCATGGAGTGCAGAGCAGATGCGGCTTGGCTGGCGGCGGAATAGGCCTGGCCAACATAGGCGGAAGTCGCTCTGCAGGCCTTAGACGGGAGCACTGGCTTAGACCGCCATCTCGCGGAGGGCGGGCAAAGGTGTGCTGCTACCGAATCCTCGACCGGGGGGATGGAGGAGTAACCCTTGAGTGTGGAGTTCCGGCAGGAAGGGAGCGGCCCGGGCCGCGGGTGTTGCGCGGCGACGGCTCTGAAGAAATCAGCCGTCGAGTCTGTTGGGAGCCTGCTCAGGGGGTGGGGCACCACTTGCGCTTCACTGTCCTATGGTTTAGTTGTAATTTTTTATTATTATTATTATTATTATTATTATTATTGTTTTTTTTTTTTACATATGGTCCACATGAGAAGTTGATTTGTCTTTGAATCGGAACTTAATATCGCAGAGCGCGTGAAAGGGTCGTTTTGAGTTCACCGTCAAGTGGCCGCGAGACACTCGCACAGAATGATGCTACGGGACAGCATGACTTCCACTGTGCAGAAATTCGCCAAACAGGCGCTCACGAAACCCCTCTCTTGTCGGAGAACATAATAAAATGTTTTTGGACAACCAGAACAAGCTGAAAAGCCATTTGGCGGAGGTCAGAGCGGACGATTTGAAGATTGTCGAGGCCGCAGACAGGAAGCCTGAAGCCCAGGAACACGGTGACCTGTGGTTTATGGAAATCCCACAGACTAGTGTATTCGGGAGTGGTGGTGAACCTTACCCAGGGCCTAAAGTGTCCCTCTGAAAGACTTGAGAACATACTGGGGTTCTGTAAATCACAGCATCGGGTGATTAAGGGGATTGTGTGTTCCCTTTCAAATGAGTCTCATACACTGTCATACAGGGTTATATCAAGTGGACATCATACAATCCTCCTGCACTTTCAGTTGCCCATTGCCTTGTGGCCTCTCTGATCATGTTAACGATTCGTTCTTGCCCAATTTCTTTTAAAGTTTATACATTTTCACCATATGCATGCAGTCTGTGTCCTGAATTTCTATTCAAAAGAGATTCAACAAATGTGAGATTTGTTGTAAATGTGTATCAGCAGTTAATCAGAGTAGGAATCTAGATATTTTTTCTGCAAACAATGCACTAAGCCATCAGGGCCAGCTAATGCCACATATATGGATACTTTGCTGAACACTCCTTACAATGATTCTGGCCCATGTCCTAAAATAAGGCATTTAATCTGACTGTCAAATTTTAAAAACATTTTATATATGCAGCATGTGACATGAATTTGATAATTGCACTAAAGGCATCAAGTAATTTAAATTCTGTCATGACTGGAGTAGAATTAACTAATACAATATAAGACAATGGCTGCTCTTGACTTATACTTGTAAACATTGAAAACTATTTGGATTAAACTTACAATATTTTGAAGAATTATGTGAAAGCATATCCAGTCATTTAGGGAACTACGCATTCAATTGTTTGACAAATGGCGGACTCTAGTGGTGTAAATTGGTAATGCTGTTCCGCGTTTGATATCCATCGGCTTACACTGAAGTGTCTCAACAATTAAATGCACCAGGTCATTATTGCAGTTTTATTTAAACACATACATGGTAATATTATAAGTAAAAATACAGCTCATGGAGCTATGTAAACACTACGGATACCCCAGTGAGGGAATCTCCAATTTTGCACCACATGACAAGAATGCCTAAATGTTAGCAAAAAAGAAAGAAAAGAAACAAGAAAGAAATTTAAGAAACAATGTTCAACTTAACGGACGTTTCCATTTTTGTCTTTACAAATACTACAACAAATCATATTCAACAGTTCATAAGCTGCCTTCAGTTCATTGTTCCACATTTGGGACACGTAGGGGGCGTTCACACTGAACACGTTTTTACGTCGTGGTTTTCAATTATTTATTTGTTATGTAAACATGCGCTAGCGTCTGACGTTCAGTTTTGAGACGCCATGTCAAGTTAAAATGAACTTCAGCTGTTAAAGTAATAGTTCACCTAAAAATCTAATCATTTTATCATGCACTCACCCTCATACCATCCCATTTGTGTGACTTAATTCTGCTGAGCACAAACAAAGACGTTTATCTCAGCTCTACTGGTCCATTCAATGTGACTGGTGGCCAGAACTTTAAAGCTAAAAAAAAAAAACACTTAAAGGCAGTAGAAAATAATCCTTACAACTCCAGTGGGTAAATCCATATCTTCTGAGGTGAGGTGATGTGATAAGTGTGGGTGAGAAAAAGATCAATATTTAAGTCCTTTTTTCTTTTTCACAATTACTTCTCCTCCCTGCCCAGTAGGTGGCGATATGCACAAAGTAGCACCCAATAACAACAGAAGAGGAAAATGAAAGTGGGAATTTATAGTGAAAAAGGTCTTAAATATTGATCTGTTTCTCAACCACACCTATCATATTACTTCAAAAGACATGGATTAAACCACTGAAGTCATATGGATTACTTGTATGCTGCCTTTATATGCTTTTTGGAACTTCAAAGTTCTGGTTACCATTCACTTGCATTTTATGGATTTACAGAGCTGAATATTCTTCTAAAAATCTTTGTGTTCTGCAGAAGATATAAAGTCATAATAATCTGGAATGACATTAGGGTGAGAAAATGAGAGAATTTTAATTTTTGGGTGAACTATCCTATTAAAAGAGACACCTGCGTAATGTTCATTGCGCTGCATCTAGCTGTTTATAGTGCAACAACACAATCGGTGTGAATGGCCCCTAACAGCACTCAGAACCTTTACCAGGGCTCACAACAGTGTCCCATCACTGTTTTAGTTAAGAGGAGGCACAGCCAGTTTTTTATCCTTCTGTCTCTGGTGGATTTTTGTGTGCCTCCTTCTTTCGTCGCTCCTTGCGAACTTTTTGCCGCAGAAGTCACAAGAGAAGGGCTTTTCGCCCGTGTGTGTGCGCATGTGGGTCGTGAGGTGGTCACTCCGGCTGAAGCTGCGCATGCAGATCCGGCACTGGAATGGCCGGTGCCCGGTGTGGATACGCACGTGTCGCGTGAGCTCATCCGAGCGAGAGAATCTCCGGTCACATCCCTCAGCCGGACATGGGTACGGTCGCTCATGCACCGGTGTCTTGCACGGTCGGTTCGGGTATTTTCGTGGCCGCAGTATCGGCCTGAGTGGGATATTTTGTGGATTGGCGTCTACCTGTGGCCTTGACCCATCTACCGGACACGCCAGAGTAAAATTTCTTATCGTGTTCAAGGGAGTCAGAGGTGGAGGGACTCTAATAGACTCCAAAGAGCACGAAAAAGGTTTTATGTCCTGAAACATAGTCATGTCCCTTTGGCTGTTGCTGGTCTGATAGAAACCCCTGTAGTCAGGAATGATGGAGAACATTGCTCCATCTATGGTAGACTTGGGAGCGGAATAGGACGGAGTGGCATATGTTATGGGACATGAGCTGGTGGGCAGATAGGCTGAGGGGTCCTGGTATCCGTCAGCACTGCAGGTGTAAGTGGGAGGACTTGTGTACAAATGCTCCATGTTGGGAAGAGTTTGGCCTGTTTTGGAGCAGACTGAAGTGAGGTCTGTGGGACTGGGAGAGCCTGTGGTGAAGGATCCCGGTGATGATGCCCTGCCTTGTACCCCAGCACTGACACTGAAGTTGATTATCCCCTCTTGATTCCAACCTCCTTGCGCGTCGATGGAAATTTTCCCTGAGTAGGCAAGAGGCGCACTGTGCGGGAAGTACTTGCTCGACTCTGCTAGGTCAAGGCCCCGTTTCTCCACGCCGAAACTGTCGGTGCTCAAGCCACCTGGAAGAATAAAAGTAAAGCAGAATTCACTAATGTGTACTTCTCATTGTACTGCGCCATGTGGAGTAAGCATGCTTGTTTCCATCAAATTATGCATTCACACAGGAGTCAACTCAATTAAAGGAGCAATATGTAACATTGATATCAAGCATTTAAAATGGGTACTGCAGTCCAAATTAAAAATATTGGAGAGACTCGAAGCTCACGCGGGTTTCCAGGATGAGGACACGCAACAGGAATGAGCAAACTGACAGTAGTAAGCAACGAGCCTTACACTGTATGTTGATCAGGTAATGTATACGTTTGCAATGTTTTTATTGTTTGCAAATTATAAACCAGCTCATGTTCATTTTTTATAACTCTGTTAATGTTAACTAGAGGTCTTCCTGGCTTCCATGGCTTCAGCGTGCTCTGTTTGCCCGGTAACTTTTTTCAACCCAGGGTGTTGAAATACTTTTGGGAAATGGGCAGTGGGCGGGATCTCACAGGCCAAAACACAAACAGAAATTCCGGCCTGGAAAGGACATTTCAAGGTATATACTGGCTGTAGCATTGTTTTCAGAGAAGCCAGTATTTCAACTTATATAACATATTATGATAACTGTATGCTTTAGTACAGTAAATATATTACATATTGCACCTTTAAGGAATATATTTGTTGAACAGTCTGAAAATCTGAGGGTATCTGTGTTCTCAGTATTCTGGTTGGCATAGAAACTATAGTGTTCTTAGTGTAACAATTAGTTTTACATGAAGTGGTCTTATCATTTTGAATTCCTCTACGTGCATTTATTACCAATTTAAAAAAACAATTTTGAATTAAAAGGGGGTTCTATTCCCATACAGAAATCTGATATATGGCCACATATGAACATACATTACATATTTAAATTCCACTAGTATTTGGAAAAAATATGTTGCATGTATAAAAACAGCAATTTTGTAGTATTTATTGCATATATGTGCAATTATGTGACTTTATATAAGTGAAAACCACATATGAACATATATTAGTAAATAAAGTTCAAATATTTAAGCATATATGTACAAATGCACTTGTATTTGGGAAAATAACTTACAAATAACGTCCATGTATGTAGTATTTTTAAATATATGTTGCATATATACAATTATGTGACTTAATATAAGTAAAAGCCATATGAACATATTTCATATATGTGTTACATTGCATCTACAAAGAATAATTCCTGGAACACTAGATGAGAAAACATAAAAAAATAAAATAATAATAAGCATACAAAAATACATGAAAACATAGGATGGAACTTCATTATTACACTAAGAACAATAAGAAAATTAAGAAATTGTGCACGAAATCATTGCCAACCAGAATGCCAACTTAAGATACAGATTTAAATTGTATTATTATTATTATTACTTTTTCAGATTTAATTTGCATATATTGTCATATATCAGACTTCTGTATGGTTTAACACCTAAAGCTCACATACAATTGTCAAAATTGCTTTGTTATTTACCAGCTTATCTGAATATAATTATAGGCACTGTTAAACATATACATGCTTAAATTTATATTTAGAACATAATTATTGCAAGCTGTCATTTTACAGCAATTTACAGTAGCTATAGGCTACTTATTACAGTGAGCAACCTGAGGTGCTCAATTTCAATGTAAATTATTTAAATTAACAAAACAAGAATTTTATAAAGAATATGCATTGCTGACCCACTTTTATTCTAGGGGGAAAAGTTAGAAACAAACATGAAATTATGGTACTTTTCTTTTTTAAATGTTGAAGCATCCTCAATGTTTTCTTACCTCCCGACGCCTCACTGAATTGATCAGAACAGACGCCCCCTTCTACATCAGAGAAGCCTGTCGGCAGTGATGGGGGGATCTGAATCTCATCCAGAAAGTAGATGTTTTGTGGGAACGCGCGCATGAAGTCGTTTAGCGACGCAGTGATTTTATCTCCAGTATTAGCTGTTGCTGTCATTTTGATCCTCGGGTTTTTTCTCTCTCCACAAATGACAAAGTTGAATTTTCTCAAGTTGATCACAGAGCTTTTGTGGCCTAATTGATGTTTTATTGATGTGTTCACGCGCTTCGGTTCACCTTCAGTTAACGCGCGCATCGGTCTGTGGAGCCACCGGCGCTCTTCACATGCCTCATAGCCAATATGTGAAACTTTATGTCGTAGTAGGCGTTTAAGAAGAGTCTGTCAATGCCCCGTTACGTCACTGACCATACAAGGATAGAAGGGTAAAAAAAAAATCGGGTTGGGCAATTTTTTTATTATTTTTTTGGCTTCTTGCCATTTGACGACACGAGAAAGTTAATCTCGAGAACTTTGTCGACAGATCGTTGATTTCGAAATTACTCTTTATTTTCAGAAGTGAGATTGATGTGTTGTTGATATTGATATGATACATATTTATGGGCTCTATGAATGATTTCGAGCTTATTTGATAATTGGAGATTTTTGTGAACTTGTTGGTACATGTTATTATCAGGAATTCCGGTTAGGTCGAACTCCATAAATGGATATTATCCGGTAATGTCATGCACGCCTTTTTCGACTAATATGGGCGCATCCGGAAACCCTTCACGGAAAAAAACGAGCTACGCCGAGCGCACTTCGCACAGAGGAACCGCAGTAAAACTAAATTAAGGAAAGGGTTATTTTAATATGTTGGAAAGTTATTCTAATTTTAAGGGTGTTAAGAAAAAATATTTGCTAATGTAAAGAAATTTTTCCTGTGAAACAAAAAAGCACCATTGTGACATCTTGAATAGGCTAAAGGAAAAAAAAAAAGCTTTTAAAAGATGTTTAAAGTAAAATATGTTTTACATTTGGCCTCCAAATGTCACTGATGGACTTTGAATACACCCTTCTTTATATCTTTGTATCTTTATTCAATAATCCCATAAGGTATTTTTCCATGGATAATTGACACACATAAGTCCGCCTTCATCATCATCTCTCGTCACTTTTTGTTTTTCTAGCACCACTGTCTATTTTCATCCATGGCAGCGGGAGCAACTGAGCATTTGCTTTATGTGCGACTGAGGACTAATTCATAGCCACCCACACCATGGAACAGCCCCTTCTCCATGGAGTGCTTGTGAAAGTGGAGCCTCTCTGAATAGATCTTCATCTGCCCTCTTGCAGACACCTCCATGCCTCCCTTCTCTCTGTTCCCATTCACACTCGCCCACATGCACAGGCAGTACACGCTGACTACGCTGACACACGTCTGTGCATCCCAGATTATTACACTATACAAGCCCTCAAGATTTTAATTATTTGATCATAACCTGACTTGATATAAAAAGCTTAAATCATAAAAAATACATATATTCAGGTGAAGCATGGCAGAGTGTGTTTTACCAGAGATTATTTAACAAAAACGGGCTACTTCTATTAAAATTAATGGGAGTGACTGAAACGCCCAACCAAAGAGCTATTAGCGCCCAACAGTCAACGTTTGTAAAAAGGAAGTCGGAACTTACTGACAAAAGAAACAATTACCGCTTGGATACAGACATCGCGCATGCGCGTTAGCTATACAAGCCGGGAAAATTGCTTTTTTTTAAAGCGTAATATGAGGTATTGAATCACAATTTATGATTCCAGTGTTGTCAAATTGGATTGCTGATTTGAAACATGTTCTTTGATCGTAATCTTGAACAACCATTTTTGAGATTTCGGTGTTCCCCCATTCAAGTAGATAGGAGTTGTACTGGGAATGGTTGGAAGTAGCCTCTTAAGAGCATTCCAAAGATGGCCGACAGTGGACTGACTTGCTAGAAAGACTTTGGCTTTACATAGAACCTTAAAGGATTCTATTGTTCACTTCATATTTGGAACCCCTAAAAGGTTCCATATGGAACCCTTTAGAAGGTTTATATAAAAAAAACCCTACATGGTTCTTTGTTGCCAGGCATAGCCGCAGGAAGTAGGGGTGCAGCTGAGGGTGCTGCAGCGCCCCTGCCAGCGTTCCAGCCCACCCTGTGAAGTGCTGTCAGAACATTGTATGCATGAAAAATGTATAACAATTCATAAATGATATTTGAAAGCCATCGTATTCTGTGTTAATCTCATTAACGAAAATAATGCAGAAAATGTATAGGAGTATTTTTATTTCATAAACAATAACGAAGACGACAATAAAAAAGAAGATTATGACAAATAATTGAATTAAGTCTCTTCCCCTGTTCTAAAATTGTTCCCGTGGCTATGTTGACAGGTGACAAGATTCTAAATAGAACCCTTCCAAATGTTCCAAATCTCAGATCCTATCATTTTATGGATTTAGTTTTTGTTTTATTTCCTGAACATTTCATGTGAATTAAATGTTTGTTTCAATAGATAATTTATTATTTAATATAGGCTAATTTATATAATATTATAATAATTATATTAATATTATTTATTTGCTAATTATGTCATATTTTATATGTATTTTTATTATATTATGCAAAATATATAATATTTAGTATAACTAAAATATGAATATTTTATATTTAATATGGAAGTATTATTAAAGGAATATTCAAGGTTCAATACAAGTCATTTAACGGTTTTAGGGTGTATCGTGTTTTATCATCATGGCAACAAATTTTTGTCTAATTCATTAGATATAGCTAACTCATTTGGATATATCTTTACACAGAAAAGGTTATTAAGTGATTTTTTCACACTAAAATCATGTTAATATGCATATTGTTTACGTCCTGTCTAGAGGTAGACGATATATATCGGTTTTATCGAAAAGTCAAAATAATGTTTTGTGGTAATAAACATTATGCCACAAATGCTGTTGATTGAGCTTAACTTGTATTGAACCAAGAATATTCCTTTTATTATTAAATGTTTTAGCTGAAATAACTCTTTTGTGCTAAATAGTTTCTGTTTTTTTATATAGAGCCTTTTTGCTGAGTGTATGTGGCAAAAAGTGTGAGGAGGGAAGGCAGGTTTTATCCATGTCATTATAATAACATACTGGTAAAAGTGATCATAGTGAGGACAGGTGTCTGTAATGGCATGTCACTAATCAGAATTAGTGCCTTAAACACACACCACATTAATTCCCTTCCTGTCATCTGAGATGTGGTGACTGATAACATCAGATCAGAAAGTGTTATCACCACATCAGCTCAGCAACATCCTCTGGCCTTCAGTCTGAGTGATATTCAACAGCAGCTAGTCTTCCCAGCTGTCATTCAGATAATCAGATGTTTGCTGTCTGTGAGAGCCTGCATTGTAAAAATCTGTTGTCTTCTCAGTTCAAAATGTGTACAAACCCTGTCAGCACTGAAGTCAGGAGCGCAGCGTATTTTATACGTTCAGGTGTCTTGTTATATGCATTACATGTTTCTCACTAAAGCCAAACATCTATTCATTCTCAAAATTGTTGGGGGCAGTGCAAATGTTCACTTCCTTTGTCTTACGCCTACAGACACAAAAATGTCTTGCCCATTGTGTCAGTGTTGTTACTCACCATGAAAAGTTAATTGCAGCTGTGGAAGACAGAAACTTACATAACTTAGCATAGATATTACTAAAAGTGAACCATATATTAAAACACCTGAAACTATTTGAATATATGATAAAGTTGTGATGAGACAAATGTTATAAAACATTGATTATAATTTCAGCCATTAATGAAGAAAAACAATTATCCATATACAGGAATATATCAAATAATTGGTTACAAATAAAGTGTATTCTTCTTAGCAGATGGTAAATTATTTCGGCGGGTTGTTTGGTACCCCCCATCCCAACAGCCCCTCCCTTTGTGCCCCTCTTGTGCCCTCTGTGCCTTGCACGCCCACACAGCGCCATGTTGGGATGGGTTCACAGCCCATTTTGTTTGCGTTTGCTTTGGTGTTGCGTGGGGGTTTGGTGACCCCTGCACACGACGATTAATCAAACGTCACTCTGTGATTTCTCCAAAACTCATTATTCCTTTTTTATAACACAATACCCCGATGTTAAATGTGGTCCCGCTTGTTTCGATATACCATCCTTTTCGGCCTGTATACAGTTGAAATGAATATTTCCAAAGAAGTGTATGTGACGTTCTGGCAAATGTTTATTAGATATGGTCAGTTCTGTTATGCACAAAGAATGTGGAATGAACATTCAGTCTATAAGAGTAAATTGTCTTTCATTTAATTAATCTAGTAATTTACCTGCAGAGGTGTCTAGTCTATCACAACAGAGGTGTTCATGAAAGTTAGCTTTTTATGTTAATGTTTATGTTTTTCCTTCACATTTTCAAAGAAAAAAACCCCGAAATCAATCTAAATGTCACTTTTTCATTGGCTAGGATACCCTTTACTTCTTATTTGAGGAATTTAAGTTACAAAAACCCTAAAATCAATTGATTATTTCCTTCATACATTAGAAAAGCCCAATCACTACTCTGAAATCTATCCAAAACAAAAACAGTGAGTTTAAACCTTACCAGCATTGACGGCTGCATTCTGCCGATGTTGTGTTTGGTTTTCATGGCCAGATATATCAGTGCAGAGGTCTTCTCTTGTCCAGGTCCTTCACGGCTTTCTCCTGTTGTTATCTCAAACACTGAAGAACACTAATCACATATAGTCCCATACATCTCTAAGAGGAGGTTCATGTATGCTTTTCTATTCATTCAGAGACCAACCCAAAATCTGGACAATGCACTTGTTCCCACCTCCAAACACCATCACAATTGATACTGCTAAGCTAATGAGGAAGAATTGGGGAGGCCAGCAGATTGGACCAGAGCGTGGCTCCTGGAGTGGGGAGAGGGAGTCCGTAGGTGTGAGGGTTAGAGGTATGCATGCTACCCTAAAGGCGTTGCTTCAGAACAGCTGCCCTTTCGTGATGGGTCCGAGAGTAAAAGAAGCAACCCAGATAACCAGCACTTGGTCTTTCCAGATTTGATCACTTTTTGGTACAAGATAGTTATCAAACAAATCCTCTGTGAACCTTTTTTGCATCCTTGGGATCATTATGACTGCCAAACTGTGGTTTCTATTTACATCATTTATGCTTACCTATGAGAGACTATTTGTGTTTTAAAATGGTATTTGTTTTTAAATGTGACCAGTCTGGGCATCAGAAATAATGTTCCTATTATTTTAAAAGTGATTATAGTAATACATATTGAAGTCAGAGAAAATGATTAAATCATTAGTTTGGAAGTGTTTATTTTTTAACCATAATCCTATGGCATCGTTATGCAAAAAGCCTGACTGCAAGGCTGGAAAATCTTTCAGAATCACTTTTCTGGCAGCAAAAGCAAACCAAAACAAAAAAATGCTGCCTTGAGTCTGAGATGATGCAACAACAAAATGACCATTTAATCCACTGCCAGAGAACAAGGGACAGTCTGTAATTAACAATTAGGAAACGCAAGGGGTGTGTGTATTTATGTTGTTGTTTATTCTGTAATATGCTACATGATGTCCTGCAGATGCTAGTAGAATACTATTTAAACATAATTATAATTATATGAATGTATAAGCGTAAGTGTATATCTCAAGTCCTGTAATTGCCATTTCTTTAACATTGTTTATCAACTTTTTGCCTTTATTTCAGTTCATTTTAAATGGTACTGGTGTGTGACAAATGAATCTTGAAAAGTACAGATATTCCTGGTAGACTTTGAATTATTATAAGGTCTAAAAAACTGATATATTAAAAAAAAATACATAATATTACCCCTTCTTCGATTAGTATTATGCATAAAATGTATACAAGCTTCAGTGGATAAGGGAAGCTCCAGATCTTTTTATTTTTTCTCAGGGATCAGTGAACCCCCATCACGCAAAATTCCCAGTGCGTAGGAGGAAAGTCCAGGAAGATGGATGACCAAGCCCTAATAGTTTGATGATATTGCAAATGTCATCACAGAGACACAAAGACAGAAAGCGACCGCATGGTGGGGATGGGGACTGTGGATCATTAGATGAAAAATCAACAAGGACAAGCTAAAAACGAATGTCGCTCTTATTTTCCATGACTTGTTTTCCCATCTGTATAAGGGTGTGAATATCATGACATAAATGAAGGGACAATAATTAGTTTGATGCTGTTGATGTTGTGTCTTATTTTAGCTGTTCAGCCTTGCTGTTTAAACCAGCAGTTGCAACTCATGGTCCCACACAGAATGATTTTTTGAGTGATCAGAGTCAAAACAACCACCCACAGTGTGCACATGCTAGAATACACCAACCCACATGTGCAACCAAACAGTCGAATGAACCAATCAGAATGTGTAACTACCAGTATTTTACAAAACGAATAAAACAAATATCTGATAAAAAGGGGGGGGGGAAACATAGCATAGCACAAGCTAAATATAATATTAGATATTAGAATGAATTAGAATAAATACATAGCATATACATATGAAACATATGAATATGTTGCTGGACATCTAAAAACATGTGCTTTTCACACTTGACATTGTTAACCAGGGTTATATTGACCCTACTTTAATGGAATCTTGTTTCACACTGTTCAAATGTACAGACTCTGGGTTAGTCATTCACACTGTATGTCCAACGCACAGCAGTTCAGTGCAAAATCCCTTTCAAAATGAAAAGTTTGAAACATTGCTAGTCCAGAACTAAAAGTGGCCTTATCGGAATAGTTCACCTAAAAATGAACATTCTCTCATCATTTACTCACCCTCATCCCAGATGTGTATGTCTATCTTCTGCAGAACATCACATATTTTTTAAGAATATATCCGCTTTGTAGGTTCATACAATGCTAGTGAATGGTGAAGCTCAAAAAAGCACATAAAGGCAGCATAAATGTAATCCATAAGACTCCAGTGTTTTAATCCATGTCTTCAGAATGCTTTGATTAGTGTGTGTGTGAGAAACAGACTGATATTTAAGTCCATTTTTACTCTAAATCTCCACCTTTGAGCAGCCCCGACCAGTAGGTGTGATATGCATGAAGAATGCAAATCACCAAAAACAAAAGAAGAAGAATGTGAAAGTGATAGTGGAGATTTATATTAAATATTGATCTGTTTCTCACCCACATCTCTTCTTAAGACGGACTTCCACTGGAGTCATATGGATTACTTTTATGTTGCCTTTATGTGCTTTTTGGTGCTTCAAATGTTTTGGACACCATTCATTGGACCTACAGAGAAGACTAAAAGACTTTGACCCAGGGTTAAGTTTAGTGGCAAAATCCTGGAAGAATTTTACATTAAAATTGATAGATTATATATACAGATTAATTAATTGGCTTGGTCATTCTCTCTCTTGATGTCGCTCTACTGTTATTTTACACAGAGTCCAGCAGATGGCGCGAGACACAATTGAATCAGGACAAACGGAATCGCTCTGACTTGCACGTGACGTCACACGAATCATAAATTCATGTGAAGTTGCGCAGAGGACAGATTGTGTACCGCTAGTCTGCTGTTGTGAGTTCTCTTGCAGCAGAATTAAATAATCCAAGTAAACGTTGACGATGCTGGATTGTATTCAAATGGAAGTAAAGGACAGCCCTCTGAATCGTGTAAGTTTTTGTTATCACAAATAAAAAAAAAAGTAAAAAAAAAAATATAAAAACATTATTATTGATTATTACTATTATTGATTTTATTTTTCTAAATCGCTGTTTTACAGACTCAAACATCAAATTGTATATTATTTTTAAATCCTGAAAGCCCTTTTTCAAATATTAGGTATAAGAAACAGCAATATGGTTTGACTGTTAACTGCAGGCCCATCTTTATGGCCGAAAGGCAGACCAGTTGGTGGCCAAAGAAAAGTATGAGGAGGCGATTTTATACCACATTAATGCAGCAGGTAATGTGATTTTTTATATAAAATTCAGACAAAGAACATCTTGAAGTGGCATGAGTTACATGACAGTAATTAAAATGAAAGAATGAATGAATGTGTTTTTGTCTCTCTGTTTGCCCAGAGCTCTTGAAAGAGGCCCTATCATTGACACACAGTGAGTAAGGCAACATGTTTGTGATGACAAGACAAGCATGACTCCATTCCAACTGACTGCATGTTTCTCTGTCCCTTGGGGCATGCCATTGACAAGAGCTCTTTATTTTTCCCAAGTTTAAAAAGGTTTATATTGTTCAAATACATGGATTGTTTACTCATTTGGAAAGTAGTTTAAAAGCGTTAATAATTATGTCATAATTGTCTCAAACTGTAGATTTCAGCTTTACACACTCTCAGAAATAAGGTACAAAAGCAAACATAAAAAAGAAAGAAACAAAGATAAATGGATAATCATTAAACCATATTTTTACTCTCTACCTTACACAATTGTGCAGAAAAATTAAGCAATGAATACTGTACATCTGTAACAACATATGGAGAAGTTTTGCAGTCATTATGCCTTCATTATTTAGGATAGGCACAGTTTTTCTTTAACACATGTTCAAGGTTTGTACTCTCAAATACTTATATAAAATTAAAATTAAATACTGCCCCCAGTGGTTGAAGCAGGAAGTGTAAGAGCAGGTGTGAGCTCCAGGTTCTGGGTGAAATGTTCACAGAGGGGCACCAAAATTGGTTCTAATGTGAGTTGTTTTTAGTTGTCAGCATTGTAATGCAGTGAAGAATGCATATTTTATTAACTCTACCCCCAAACCCAACACTTAACCGTCAGTGGTTTAAAACATTAATCTTATAGAGAAATTGCAACCTCTAAATGGCGCTCATCATTGATTATGTAAAAGGGATAGTTCACACAAAAAAGATAATTCCCTCATTATTCACTCACTCTCATGATATCCCAGGTGTATATGTCTTTCTTTCTTCACCAGAACTCATTTGAAAAATAAATATAAAAAATATAAAAATATCTCAGCTCATTAGGTCCTTAAAATGCAAGTGAATGGAGATTTCTCTTTTGAAGCTCCAAAAATCCCAGACAGTCAGCGTAAACGTCATCAATACGACTCAAGCAGTTAAATTAATGTCTTCTTCAGCGATACAATTACTTTTGGTGTGAAAAAGATAAACATTTAAGTACTTAACTATAATTTAACGCTTCAGTAAGCTTCATGAGAGGGTGGAGTCTAAGCAGTCTCTCGTGTGATGTATTCCTGTTGCCATGATACTGATGTAATCTCACGTTCTCCACTCAGTTGAGACATCCAGGATAAGTACACAAACACACCATTGTGAGTAAAGAAACAGATAAATACTAATCTAAACCAAAACCAACCAAGCTACTGTACAGCGTTCCTCCTACACAGTTGTAATCAGCGCAGTTCTTCCGGCTGTGATGCACGTGCCTCAGATCTCACGTGTTTCAAATGACAATGCGATTAAGTCACATGTGAGTACCGCTCCTGACTGGAAGCATGATTTAGAGTTATAAAAAGTACTTAAATATTTATCATTTTGCACCAAAACGATTGCTTTAGAAGACAGAATTTTAACAGCTGTTGTATGGATAACGTTTGTGCTGACTGTCTGTGAGCTTCAATTGCGAAATCTCCATTCACTTGCATTGTAAGGACCTACTGAGCTGAGATATTTTTAATTTTTTTTTCAAATGAGTTCTGGTGAAGAAAGAAAGTCATACACACCTGGGATATCATGATAGTGAGTAAATAATGAGAGAATTTTCATTTTTGGGTGAAATATCCCTTTTACATTATTTGTTCCTGGTTTCAACCGTACACAGATCTGTGATGTTGCTGACCCAAGGCGCATTCAATTGCACCACAGAAAAGGGTAAATTTAAATGAACCGATGCAAAAATGTCAGATGGGAAAAGGTGCTTGTCGGTAACTCTGCTGAATGGGGTCAATGTCAGACTCTTGAGTACTAGAAAATTTTGTAGCAACCTGCTAACTTCCTGTGTAATCATGTTGGTTTGAAATGGATCTGCATACCCTCTGATATAACCAGTATGATCTTTTTTTATTAGATAAAGCTATCTTTAGAGCTCCAGAGAGGCAGACATATCCGACAGCAGCAACTGATCAAGGTGAGTTCCAAATGGGCTAAACTCAAAGGAAAGTCACTAGTGAACTCATCAAAACACAACTCATCCCTGTCAACACAACGTTTCTTGGCCTCCACCAAAATGCCCAGTCATACAGTCGTCCAACATGAAAGCCAGCGACCTCAACTTGGCTGGAAGACTGCCAAAGATGACAAGACTCGCCTGGAGGAGCAGAGCACTGCCATAGCTGGCTTGTGGAGGCTCATGGCGGTTCTGCTGATAGAGAATGAGCGGTTACTGGAGGAACATGAGAAAATAAAAGCAGAGGATGCTTTTCTGAGGAGAGACCTTAATGAGGAGCATCAGAACCCAGAAGCTCCTCTAGATCAACCTGCTAAGATGTTTTCACCATTGGTATGACACTCCTGCACGTGCCCCCTGACCTCCAGGAAGAGATCCAACTGTTGTGGGAGAGAGCAAAGGACTGATAGTCTTGTATTCACCTATCACAAGCCTGCCTGACAGCTACCATTGAAAACATGATGGGGATTATGGCATGGACATTTTTGAGATTATGTATTGTAGTTTAGACTGTTGCTTAAAGTCAACTTTTAAAACTGACAAAAAAAAATTTCCCTGTTACCATAAACACTTATTTCAGCATTAAGACTTTAGGTTAAAAGGTATATGAATGGAAGTGTGTCTTTTAGGTGCTATGATGACTAGTAGTCACCATTGATTTGAAGATTTTAATAATTTGAATCGCCTTTGAACTTTATGCTGTTCACATTAATAGTCATGCCACGTGACTGGTGAATTAAAAGTATAAATAAATAATATCTCCATTAATGAGGTCATGGAAACTTCAAGTATAGGCTGACAATTAAAACAACAATTAGAAAATTGCAGTTAAAAATATTTTTGGTTGTTGTAGGACACTGTTGACTGCTTGAAATTTCATAACAAATATATAACTATATTAACGATGTATAACTTAATATTTAGTGCATCAATGTAAACTAAGTCGGGCAGAAATATATGTGAAAGTCAACAATATAAACATAGGTGACAATCATGTACAGCAATGTAGAAATAATAATAATGTATCAAATTAATTATTTTAATTAAGGCACATCGAAACACCTCAAAAATATAAAAAAAAAAATCCACAAACATACAATCTGTCAAATATAATATAAATAATGTACTTAATAGTAAATAATAAGTAACAACCTCTTAACAAGCAGATCTTTGTAGATTAAATAGTAGAATATTTTCACTGTGTGACCAGCGTTAACTTTTTTGCTGCATTTATGTGCTGTTTGGAGCTACAAAATTCTGGCCACCATTCTCTTGTATTGTAAATGTTTTTCTAAAAATCTTAATTTATGCTCTGCAGAAGACAGAAATTCATACACAGCTGGGATGGCATGAGAGTGAGTAAATCGTGAGAGAATTTACATTATTTAATACGTTTTTGTTGACACCGTTAGTTTGGTTTGTGTGTTAAATTATGAGGTCTATGCCAGACGTAGACTACGATATGTGTTCAAATAAAACTGTTTATATAGATCAGTAGACCGTGATCATACCTCGATGCCCAAGTTAAAGTGATGCCATTACTATTAATGTGTCATAATAAGCATGGCATTTGAATCAAATGGTCCAATGGCCCATACGTCACAATGATTGGAATTTGATGACAAGTTGATTGACTTGATGTAACCTAACCTAGCCTATAAAGGTGAGGTTTATATATATACAGTGGGTACGGAAAGTATTCAGACCCCCTTAAATTTTTCACTCTTTGTTATATTGCAGCCATTTGCTAAAATCATTTAAGTTCATTTTTTTTTCCTCATTATTGTACACACAGCACCCCATATTGACAGAAAAACACAGAATTGTTGACATTTTTGCACATTTATTAAAAAAGAAAAACTGAAATATGACATGGTCCAAAGTATTCAGACCCTTTGTTCAGTATTTAGTAGAAACACCCATTTGATCTAATACAGCCATGAGTCTCTTTGGGAAAGATGCAACAAGATTTTCACATCTGGATTTGGGTATCCTCTGCCATTCCTCCTTGCAGATCCTCTCCAGTTCTGTCAGGTTGGATGGTAAACGTTGGTGGACAGCCATTTTCAGGTCTCTCCAGAGATGCTCAATTGGGTTTAAGTCAGGGCTCTGGCTGGGCCATTCAAGAACAGTCACGGAGTTGTTGTGAAGCCACTCCTTCGTTATTTTAGCGGTGTGCTTAGGGTCATTGTCTTGTTGGAAGGTGAACCTTCGGCCCAGTCTGAGGTCCAGAGCACTCTGGAGAAGGTTTTCGTCCAGGATATCCCTGTACTTGGCCGCATTCATCTTTCCCTGGATTGCAACCAGTCGTCCTGTCCCTGCAGCTGAAAAACACCCCCACAGCATGATGCTGCCACCACCATGCTTCACTGTTGAGACTGTATTGGACAGGTGATGAGCAGTGCCTGGTTTTCTCCACACATACCGCTTAGAATTAAGGCCAAAAAGTTCTATCTTGGTCTCATCAGACCAGAGAATCTTATTTATCACCATCTTGGAGTCCTTCAGGTGTTTTTTAGCAAACTCCATGCAGGCTTTCATGTGTCTTGCACTGAGGAGAGGCTTCCGTCGGGCCACTCTGCCATAAAGCCCCGACTGGTGGATGGCTGCAGTGATGGTTGACTTACTAAAACTTTCTCCCATCTCCCGACTGCATCTCTGGAGCTCAGCCACAGTGATCTTTGGGTTCTTCTTTACCTCTCTCACCAAGGCTCTTCTCCCCTAATAGCTCAGTTTGGCCGGACGGCCAGCTCTAGGAAGGGTTCTGGTCGTCCCAAACGTCTTCCATTTAAGGATTATGGAGGCCACTGTGCTCTTATGAAACTTAAGGGCAGCAGAAATTTTTTTGTAACCTTGGCCAGATCTGTGCCTTGCCACAATTCTGTCTCTGAGCTCTTCAGGCAGTTCCTTTGACCTCATGATTCTCATTTTCTCTGACATGCACTGTGAGCTGTAAGGTCTTATATAGACAGGTGTGTGGCTTTCCTAATCAAGTCCAATCAGTATAATCAAACACAGCTGGACTCAATTGAAGGTGTAGAACCATCTCAAGGATGATCAGAAGAAATGGACAGCACCTGAGTTAAATATATGAGTGTCACAGCAAAGGGTCTGAATACTTAGGACCATGTGATATTTCAGTTTTTCTTTTTTAATAAATGTGCAAAAATGTCAACAATTCTATGTTTTTCTGTCAATATGGGGTGCTGTGTGTACAATAATGAGGAAAAAAAAATGAACTTAAATGATTTTAGCAAATGGCTGCAATATAACAAAGAGTGAAAAATGTAAGGGGGTCTGAATACTTTCCATACCCACTGTATATATTTAACAGAGTTCTGTTAAATAAAATTTTATTGGGATTAGAAACTACTGCATAAAGTGATGAAACGTTGAAAATCATTTCTGAAACAAATCCCATTCGTGGCTCCGAAGTTCTTGCCAAATAAATTAGTTCCTGGTTTCCTAGCTTCTTTTCTGTAATTTGCAATAATATCTTAAAATTATTTATCTACTAACTCTTCAACTCATGCTTACTAATATGTCATTTCAACAAATCTTTTTAAAACAAAAACGTTTGAATCATCAAAATTCACAACAATGTTAAAATACATTCACAGAAAATGAAATCTTTTCGTTTTGAAGGCAGAAAGACATATGCACATGAACAAAGATTTTGACAGACAGACAGACAGATAGATAGATAGATAGATAGATAGATTTGTAGATAGATAGATAGATAGATTTGTGAAAAAAATCACATTCATACAAAGGTGCTATGGTAGTTTGAAAAGTTACGGGTCAAAAGCCAGCTCGTTGTTCTGGTGGCCTTGGTTACGTATCATTACTTATTTTTGGTGGGCATATGCAAAATCCTTAGAAAAATAGGTGGGCATACGACATATGCTTGTGTGACGCTCCTGTTCTACCCGCTCTGTACAGGACTCGAACCAGCATGGGAGGCAGGTGCACTAACAAGGAGGCTAAAGGCTACAGCCTCTAGCATATGTTGCTAGTGCTCCTCTTGTGTCAGGAGAGCGAGGTTTATACACACTGCACAGCAATCTATCTATCAGCTGGCTCCCTTTACACTCATCCCCCTAAACCTCACTCCCATCCGGGTCACGGCACCATTGTGACGCTCCTGTTCTACCCGATCCATATGGGACTCGGTGTCTCATATGTGTGAGGCGGGTGTGCTAACAAGGAGGCTAAAAGCTATAGCCTCTAGCGTCAGTCGCTAGTGAACCTCTTGAGGTTAGGAGAGTGAGGTTTATACACATTACACAGCTATTGTATTTATCTATCAGCTGGCCACAGTTGCACTTCACTACACTAATTCACTTAACAGCATTTGACTATGTCCCCCTCACCCGACACCTGGTGGTTCCATTGCAATGAGGTCGCTGGTTAGGTCATTCACGTTATTTGTTCCTCAGTGGTTGAATGTGCTTCCAACCCCCACCTGAGACCTTCCCATTATTCAAAAAACAGTTGAAGACACATCTTACATACTATATACTACAGTATATGTGAGGAATATTGATTGACAGGCTGTTGAATTATTTAAAAATAATCCGCACCCGAGGTGATAATGCAGCCACAGCGCACTCTTGTGAGTGGAACTACTTTCACCCGCCACAGATTCAGCGCATTGTTTTGATACAGCCGGAGCCTTCATTGCTAGTTTAAAAACGTCACTTTAGAACTAGCAATGGAGGATTGCGCTGCTTTACTGGAGCAACAAGGTGTGCAAGCGCTTGTGTTTGCATGATCGAAAGTGAGACACTCAGAAACTGAGAGAGATTGCGTGTTGGGTTGCTTTTATTTGTTTCAGCTCTTGTCAGAAGTAACATTGCGTCAAACTCGCCAAGATCTAAGTTTAAGCACTTCTCAGAAGCAGTGAGTGTCACCATTTTTGTATAAAGTTTTCCATTGTAAACCTTAACAACTGTTTTCAACCCTACTGAGATGCAGGTGTGCGGTGACACGACGGCTGTTTTACGAGTATGTGTGTGTGTAACGCCTTTATGTGTCCACCTGTGTGTGACTGAGTGAAAGAGAGGTGGAAGGGGAGTGCGAGGGTGCTTCCCACAGATATTTCAGATAAAATAGAAACTGCTGTATTGATCAAGTTGCAGGGGTGTTGTCACGAATGTAGGTGAAGGCAGACGAGGAGCGAGGATCTAGGTGCAGCGGTTTTTATTGAAACAAAACAAATGGTAACAGACACTACAGGAACAAAGGAAATACCCGCAATGGGGAAAAATAAAGCAAAACAACAAAAACAACACGAAAGTCATTAGATGGGTTCAACGGGTAGGAGAAACAATGACGGAGAGCACGGAAACAAGCATCCACAAACATTAAAGACCGACAGGAGAATGGAGATACAAATGGGGTTAAATACAGCGACACAGGAAGATAACAAACGATATTCAGGTGCAGACAATAACGCTGTGGCAGTGGTGATGAGGGCCGGGAAACATGGGAAATGTAGTTTTATTACACAGACAGTGAAACACGGGGCGAACAACAAGGAAAACGTGACATGGAACGTGAAAAGTGGCATGTGAAACAGAAAACACGGGGAAGACAACACAGGAACGTGACAGGTGTGTTTACTTCTGTGTGTGTGTATGCGTGAGACGATAGCAAAAGATATAGAGAGGGAGCGCGAGGGCACTTTTCAACCATAATTGAAATAAATGTAGGATATTAAAGACATTGTCATTCTTATCCGATGTGCTTAACCAATGCCTTTGTATAAATTGATTATTTTGCTGTGGTATCCTGAACGGCTCTTTGAAATAAATGAAATTATTTGTTGAAGTGATATGGAACCGTTGTGTGGTCAAACCTGGAACTACTTTATAGCCGTGCCACGGAAATAATGGAAAATTATTGCACACCTTAGAACGTCCGTCAACCAAATCATATTCAAGCCTTTAACAGACATTTGTATATACAGTATACATACATACACACACACGCACACACACACACACACACACACATATATATACTGTATATACTTTCTGTGTCTGTTTCTTTCTTCTGTCTTTCCTCTGCTTTAACTCTTGTACAACTTCAGCTACGATTAGACCTTAGTAGTGCGATACTGCAGATGTTGTTGTCTTTTGTTTGACAAATTGCTTATGCTCCTAATTTTATTTTTATTTTATAAGTTGCTTTGTATAAAAGCATTTGCTAAATGACTAAATGGAAATGTAAATATTAAGAATTTCATGGACACTTCACTCAGTGAAGTGAATTGGACTATTCAATTATTTTAGGTTAATGGAACATGCAAACAGAGTAGAAAAAGATGATTTTTTTATTAATCCATTTCTAATGGAAAATGTAAAACATCTCTTTGAACTTCAATGTACATACAGTAGCAAACAACAAATACAGCAAATAAAGCACACCATGTTATAGAAAAATCATAATTTATATCTATATATATATATATATATATATATATATATATATATATATATATATATATATATATTTATATATATATGTATATATATTCTGCTATTTACATTGTACATTTCAGTTAAAAATTTCACAAATTTTTATACAAACCAAATAGACTGCAATTTCTCTCAAATTCTCCCTCTGCACAGTGAATACTTGCCAAACTGTAAATAATTTAATGTTGTCTTTAAACATAATAAAAGCTGTCAGTTTGGCAGCCGCTAGCATGATGTAATGGTGCTCTGATTGTGTTGGAATCACTGCTCTCTCCAAACTGTCCAAAAAACAGCATGGCAAACACTTAGCAGCGCAAGAACTACTGATAAAGAAAATGTCACAAATCTTTATCGCCTTTGGAAAAAAGTGTATTTACCAGTGTTGTTCTTTCCAATACTTTGCCCCTGGCTCAAGAGCACACTGTACTACTTTCATCTCTCTGTTTTGTGTACCAACACCCCTTACCTCACTTCCTATCTAAGCAGGAAGACACAATGGGGAAGTGGAAAATCAAATCAAAGAGAAGACAGTGACATCATAGAGGAAGAGACAGAGCCTTGCAGAGATGCACATGAAAGGTCCATTTTCTTGGTATCACGTCTACAAGGTTCCTGCCTGGAGAATCTTGAGATTGTCTTTATTCTCCAAGTGATTGGACTGAGAAGAAAGAAGAGCACCGTCAGGACTCCTCTTTCACCACCTCTGTGCTTTTCTCCTTCAAATGCGTTCTCAGTGTGGCCACAGCATCTTTCACCGAGTGGTAAAAGATATTCTTCACCTGAACAATTGAGAGGGAACAAAGAGTTAGACCAATGTTGTGGAATCAGACTTTACTTGCATCTATTTGCATGATATTGTATGGCTAATGTATGGCCACTGAAAAACTCATATCGGTCGACCGCTAGCCGCCTCATGTATAGGTCCATTTAAGTGTTCAAGAATCAGAGCTTGAAGGAATGTGCAAGGTAAAGAGAAACAATGCAGCAATATACTGTAGAAAAGCACCTGGAGTTTGTCCTCATAGTTTACTTGGTCTTTGAAAGGGCGGAGCTCCTGGGTTAGGTAATAGGAGTTGTGTGCATGTTCAGGGGACACAAAGTCCACATTCACTTGGATGCAACTGTGCAGATTCATCACCTGAAAACACAGCATGAAATACTGAGCAGGATCTGACTTAAAGAGACAGTTTAAAGAAACTGGAAATCCTTCTCAAGAGCTCAAGCAGATTGTTTCGGGAGAATGGAGCTGGTAAGTGTACCTGGTGCAGAGCTCCAGCAGGGATGATAACAGCATCTCCATGGAACTGGAGGAGTGTGTGGCTCTCTACACCATGTTCCTCCTGCAGAATCTGTCTCAGCCTGGGGCTCAGATACCAGCTGCCCTCACGTAAGGGGTCTGCATCACTGTCCCACTCTGAGTCTGGATCTGCCTCAGCCTGCTCAGCAGCGACCTACACACACACACACACACACACACACACACACACTCATGTTGTGTTTCCATGTTTTATGGGGACTTTCCATAGACATAATGGTTTTTATACTGTACAAACTTTATATTCTATCCCCTAAACCTAACCCTACCCCTAAACCTAACCCTCACAGAAAACATTCTGCATTTTTACATTTTCAAAAAACATAATTTAGTATGATTTATAAGCTGTTTTCCTCATGGGGACCGACAAAATGTCCCCACAAGGTCAAAAATTTCGGGTTTACTATCCTTATGTGGACATTTGGTACCCACAAAGTGATAAATACACGCTCACACACTCACACACACACACACACACACACACACACACACACACACACACACACACACACACACACACACGTGTTGGTCTACCTTATGAGGACTTTCCATAGACATAATTATTTTTATACAGTACAAACTATAGATTCTATCCCTATCCCTAATCCTACCCCTAAACCTAATCCTCAAAAAAACAATTCTGCATTTTTAAATAAAAAAAACATTGTTTAGTATGTTTTTAAGCGATTTGAATTATGGGACACGAAATGTCCTCATAAACCACATTTATAGCATAATACCCTTGTAATTACCAGTTTGTAACCTAAGAAAATGTCCTCATAACCCACTAAAACCTGACCCCACATACACACACACACACACACACACATCATTATGTCTGTATTGATTGGGTGTTTATATTTAACCAGAAATATGACTCTCAGAACTAATTTCACTTGGTCTGGAGGAAATATAGAGTCATTCTGTGTGTCATATTTCAGCTCTGTAGGTCCATACAATGCAAGTAAATGGTGGCCAGAACTTTTAAGCTAAAAAAACCCACATAAAAGTAATCCATATGACTCCAGTGTTTTAATCCATATGTTCAGAATTGATTTGATAGGTGTGGGTGAGAAACAGATCAATATTTAAGTTCTGTTTTTACTATAAATTCTCCTCACTAAATGCGAATCACCAAAAAACAAAACAAAAGGAGAACTGTAATGAGAGATTAGTGCTTAGGTGGGCTGTTTGAAAGTGTATTTTACTAATTATTGTATTATAATTATTGAATCACACTGAGACATTAAGATAATTAGAAGCTGCTCTTTTTTAAACATCAAGAAAAGAGTGAAAAAATGCAGCAAAACCTGTCAAAAGCACCAAAGGAAATAAACAGCGTCCGACCAAACAAAAACATAGACATAATCTATATTAGACTATGAAAAAAACTGATTGAGTTCAGATGTAGTTGGAAAATTTTAAAATAAAGATTCTTGCCACAGACGTTTATTTTTTACATGCAATAATCATTCATGTTAATTATCGAAGGTACAGATACGTTCTTGGTTTAAATAATACATTTAAATTCCATTTGGCTCAAAAATCTGAGGGGGCAATGGTCACGATACTATAACTTATGACAACAGGAGGAAAAGTCCTTTGCCCACAAACTGCGGCAAGTGTATCTTTGTGCAAATATATGCAAATATAATATGAATTATGCAAAAGTAAAAATAAAGTGTACTGGGAATGTTATTTAAAGTGTTCACATACAAGTGAAAATGTTGCCCTGAAACTAATCAAGTGTCGGCCAGAGGCTGACAGAAACTATAAGCAACTGGGACATGACTGTCTTTTGCACCGTTTATGACAATGCAAACAGCATGACTCTAGCAAAGGTTCTGTGCATGCCTTTGTTTCTTTGTTTCTCATATGCAATATCCCAGCTGGGTGGATATTCTCTCCAGTCACAAACACACTCACCAGCAAAGACCACAGATGCTGCATGCTGTGCGGTAAGACATTTACACAAGTTAAAGACTGACCTGCCAACTGGTTCACTACTTTTGTGGACAACTATTCAAGTATTCGAAGTAAAAATTAGTAGTCGTGCAAGCTCAAATGTTCCCCAAAACAAAACCAACAGCAAAGGGCCCAAGACTGAGTCATGTGACACGCCATACTTGACCTGCGTTTGTTTGGAAAACTCATCATTTATGCATAAGCACATAATCAATGCATTTTCAAGTAGTGTGGTACCTTTTGTAGAAACTCCTGGATTTTTGGCAGATCTTTACTCATGTAGATGTGCCACAGAGCACCTGGAGTCTCATTAGGGTCTCTCAGTCTTTTCTTTACACTCTCATCTAGAGCTTCTCTGTCCAAGAGCTTCAATATACCTAACAAACAAAGGGTTTAACAACCAGATAAATGCAGTCAAGCACATCTTTTATGGCTCATATGATTTCTTTAAAGGTGGGGTTTTAAAGAATACCAAAAAGTTTTTATTTCAGCAATTTGTAAGACTTTTCAACATTCGAGCAACATTAAAACAGACATCATGGTAGAGATTATTTCACTGGAAGTCAAGGAATGGTTATATATTGATGTGTCACTACTATGCTATACAAAGGCAAAAAATTCAGTAATTACACCAACACTAAAACTGAGATAAATGCCATCAACATTTTTGGTTTTTGTGTGGATTCTGTAATTATTGCAATGTTCACGCTCCATTTTCTCTGAATCTGAACATAGTTGAACCAAACCTATCTGTCACAGAACAGATCATTTTCTAAAATTCCTAATTTTGGTCATAACTTAATTTTGGCTAAATGAGCATTTATTGCATTTTGCAGTTTTTTACTGTTCAGTTCAAAACAAAAATCAGTCATCTTATTTTTTAAACTCCACAATTAAGATGTTTTTGCATTGAATCTTGCAAAAACATCAAATTTTGTTTCAATCCAAGAAGTCCAAGACAACAAACCAAAAAATGACTAAGTGCACCTTTAAATCATATATTATGCAAACTAGGGCAAAATCAAAACTTTGAGCAAAACTTCAGTGTGATATTGCCTCACAAACTCATCTTCATTCAAATGTACCTGTTTTGGAAGGGGCCCCATTTCCTTTGGCCATCCCAACATACACCAGAATACTCATAGTGTCAGAAATTTCAACATGCAGATTACTGGTCCCGAAGTCTTGCTCTGGGCATGCTGTCACACCTGCACAAACAAAGGATCATAAGATTCACTGCATAGCAAAGACAAGAACAACACTACAAGTGACTACAGTGAAGATATAATACCGTGGGCGCAGCAGAGGCGAGGACCAAGGTCCGGTCGGATGAAAAAGGAGGGCAGGTGTGAAGCCAGGTTCAGATGAGCCTCTGGGTCTGTGTACTCCGGTACTGGCAAAGTCTTCATCACATCATGATATCTGAAATGGGTTAAGACAATACAAAATAAAATTCCTTCATACCAGTGTTAATCATAGGTAGACCATCATCACACATGTCATTAGAGTATGTCACTGATGTAGCTGTTTTGTGAAATTAAGAGTTATGAGGAATTATGTTAATAAATCATAGAATTAATAACTAATATTAACCTATTATTAGGATTGTATTATTTTTATGTTCTAAATTAATCCCTTTATCATTGGATTGGAAAATGTTGGATTTTTTGGCGAACTTCATTGTTTACACTTAAAGGGATATTTCACCCAAAAATAAAAATTCTCTCATCATTTACTCACCCTCATGCATCCCAGATGTGTATGACTTTCTTTCTTCTGCTGAACACAAGTGAAAATGTTTAGAAGAATTATCACAGCTCTGTAGTCCCTCACAATGCAAGTAAATGGTGGCTAGAACTCTGAAGGTCCAAATATCACATAAAGGGCGCATTCAATTATTCTATATGACTAGTGGTTTAACCAATATCTTCTGAAGTGATCCAACTGGTTTGGGGTGAGAACAGACCAAAATATAACTACCTTTTCACTGTACATCTTGCCATTGCAGTCTCTAGGCACAATCATGTGCTCAATTAAGCTCAATTAGACTTCCTAGTGCTTAACACATGGAGACTGCAGTCAAGATTTATAATGAAGAAGGCATTACATTTTGGTCTGTTTCTTACCCAAAACAAGTTGCATCGCTTCAGAAGATATTGATTAAACACTGGAGTTGTATGTATTACTTTTATGATGCATTTATGTGAAATCTGTTGCAAACAATTATTAATTGCCAGCAAAAGCTTTCATCAGTCATCTAACAAAGGACAATGCCTCTATGTGAACTTCTGCAGCTAATCCAGGACATTAGTCATTAATCTTACAGTTCATATAAAAATTTTGTTTAAACATTGGCCCCTAACACTTACTTAGATTACTAACTATTGTGTTCTTCAGAAGAAAGAAAGTCACACACATCTTGGATGGCATGAGGGTGAGTAGATGATGAGAGAATTTAAATTTTTGGGTGAACTATCCCTTTAATTTTTTTGTTTTTATTTTATTTTCTTTTTCTTTTTAATTTATTTTTTCAGGTGCATCCTTAATTTCACAGGTGCAACTGTCATATGTGAGACAGAAAGACATTATTACTATATGAGATAAACAAACTAAATAATCAGAACTGAGTAAAGAAAACAGAAATAGTTCCTGAGGTTCAAGCTTGATAGAGGTGTATTAAAAAAGCGGTGAGAGATTATTCAAATTCAGGATGTATTAGAAGTACAAAGTTGTATTCTATGCAAATCCTGGTGAGGTGTGAAGGACAATGCTTTGAATGTTTCTAAGGCTGGCGGTACCTGGCAGGCATTAGGGCCAGAAACTCCTCCCCTGATGGCCAGTCTTTCAGCCTGTACACCACTGACTCCCCTTTTGCAGATTTTGGCCTCTCTTTGGGACACATACACATGCACATAAATGTCACTGGCCCTGTTTACAAAAGCCATTAATATCTTTATCCAGAAATTTCATAACAAGTGTATAGCTCTAAGGTCAAAACTCCCCTCCCCAAACAAAACCGATTTGTCGTCCAATCACTCAAACCACATTCTGACATGGTAGAAAACACGTGACCACATTCTGCTCAAAATGCAAGTACTTTGTAAGTATTTAAAATTCAAAGTACTTAAGTACATTGTATTTAAATTACATTTCAAGTTTATCTGGCTGAGTGCAGAAATGTTTCTCAAATAAATTTTTATTTTATTTTATATTTAAATTTTTTGTGTTTTATCATCATGCTTATCACACTGACAAAGTGAGTGATGAATGCAGTCATGAAATCAGAGTCCCTCCCTTTGAAAACCTAACACAAGTGGTTGAAGGAGATGCTTTTCAGATGGATATTAAGAGGTATAAACAACAATGTGTCTAGCCCGAACACTTGGGATCACCCGAGACATTAGTACCTGATGCACAAATGGTCATCATTATGTCTACTTAGGCTACAGGGTAAGAGTAAAGGTCAAACTGCTTCTTAGACATGAGCACAGCCATGCTTAACTGGATCACTCACTTGAAACGTCCTCAAAACCATCCCAGAAATCCTTGACCTTGGAGTTTGTAATGCTCCCGTCACGGCAGTTGTAGAGGTCACTGTGAAGATTGGAGAACTCACGGCTGAAGTGCTCAGGCTTCCAAAGGCTAGCATTCAAAATCTTGTGCAATCCAGACACAAGTACTGGCTAAAGAGAGATCACACCAACTTCAGCTTTAGAACTATGTTTAAACATTTTCCACATAATTTATAGAATTGACAGACATCTTAAAAACTGCTCTAACTAGCTGGTTTCTACAACTGTAAAATGCCTTATAATAACAAAACAATAATGAAACATTAAACACCAAACAATATTGTCTATGGGAACTCCAGGCATTAATTAAGGCAAAAATAATAATAATAATAATAATTACTAGAAGCTGTCTGCACAGTATACAATTTTGAACTGTAACCGAATAAAAAAATATTCACACAGCAATGGTTACACTCAGTGTCCACTTTACTTTAAATAAATTTCAAATAATGAAATCCCAAGGGGTTTTCATCCTATGTTAAATTCAGGAAGTATCAAGGAAGTTTCATGGTTATTTCACTTGTAAATGACTTCTCTCTCACTTACTCTCTGTAGAGATATAGTTATTACTACTCTTGCATGAGCAATACAAACCTGCTCTTGTGTCCAGTTAGCTTTGAACAGTCTTTGGTTGCCTAGGTGACGGTGATCTTTGAGCCAAAGCAGCCGATGGTTTCCAAGCCAATCGTGAGGAACAATGGTGTGGGGATCAGCCTGTGGGCTTTCATCAAACTCCACCCCCTCTGGTAGATGCCCCGCCTCCTCCTCTGGCAGCAAATCCAGATTCAGCTCCATCCTGGCTGTCTTTGTAGCAGGAATCTTTTTTTCTACTACAGAAGCGATGATGTCATGCAGGATGTTGGGTATGCGAGTGTTTTGGGCTACCTAAAGAATTAAACATTGATACAGCAAATAAGAAATTGATAGTTTAGTTATTAACTAGTTTCAGGCTGCGATAGCATTCCAAAGGACCATCTGGTCCAAACTGCACATATTAATAGAAAATAGTTTCTAGATTTAGTAAGCTCTAATCTGATTGGCTGGCTTGATATAATGTCCATGATTAAAGGGATAGTTCACCCAAAAATAAAAATCCTCTCATTTACTCACCCTCATGATATCTGAGGTGTGTATGATTTATTTCACAAGAACAAATATTGAATATCTTTGCTCTGTAGGTCCTTAACATGCAAGTGGATGGCGATTTCTCTTTTGAAGCTCCAAACATCACCGACAGTCAGCATAAACGTCATCCATACAACTCCAGCAGTTAAATTAATGTCTTCTAAAGTGCCACGATCACTTTTGGTAGGAAAAATACAAATATTTAAGTACTTTTTTTAACTGTTTTGAAACACGTGAACTGTCGCACGTGAGTCGCAGCCGGAAGAGAGTGTTTACATGAGAAAGAGGAATGCTGTACAGTAGCTTGGTTGGTTTTGGTCTATATCTGTATTTATCTGCTTTACTCACAATGGTGTGTTTGTGTGCTCATCCTGGATGTCTCAACCGAGTGGAGAACGTGAGATTACATCCGTAACATGCCAAACTGAATTCGTCACATGACCGACCACGTGATCTCCACCCTGTCATGAATTATAGTTTAAAAGTACTTAAATAGTGATAGTTTTTCGTACCAAAAGTGATCGTATCAATTTAGAAGACATTAATTTAACTGCTTGAGTCGTATCGATGACGTTTATGCTGACTGTCTGTGATTTTTGGAGCTTCAAAAGAGAAATCTCCATTCACTTGCATTTTAAGGACCTTCTGAGCTGAGATTTTTTCAGTTTTTCTTCAAATGTGTTCTGCAGAAGAAAGAAAGTCTTACACACATGGGATATCATGAAGGTGAGTAAATAATGAGAGAATTTGAATTTTTAGGTGAACCTTTAAGGATTTTTTTTATCAGGTTGCCTTGAAACAAAGTCGTGTTGATTAAATAAGAAAGTTTGCAAGATTAGTGGCATCAAATTATATAAAGATATTCAGAGATTTTAGGCACTTAGTAGAAAGTAAATTTGATATACACAAACAGAACTGTTTATTCTGCTTAGTTTTCTCATGTAAGTGAAATAGTCTGCACTTATTTTTTGTACTATACTGTACTTACAGTCTTTTTCCATAATTTATTTTTGTGTGTGTTTTCTGTACAATTGCTTGCGGAAACTTCCTGCACTATTATTTAAATTAATTACTGTCTGTAAATGTCTTACAGTAACAAAATCACTTTACATGTCAAGTGGCCACTTCTAGACCAGAATAAGCAGCATGGACCATAACATTTGCCTCAAAAGGTCTGGCTATGAGAAGACAATTTATCGACAGGCTAAATTTCTTTAAATCAGTGGCAGTTTTTACTGGTGTTATGTACATTGTGTGAGTACATATATTTCAAACCTGTTCAGATGAGTCATAAACTGGAGCAAAGGCACCTCCAGAGGACCCAAGACATAGCCTCCCAGCTGTGGATGTCAAAAGATCACGCAGTGTTGATCCTTGTTCTGAACTGGAGGACTTCTTGTTGTGAGCTTCCACACCATCACACCCTGCCTTCTCTGGGGGATATTTACAGATGGAGTCACTCAGATAAACGGCATACCACAACATATCAAATCAAAATCAATACTCTCAAGAGAGAGGGCTTAATTTGTTAACTCCAGAAAACACACAGAATTGGTCAGAACAGTGTCCTATCAAGTTACAGCAACAAGTAATTTGACTTCAATGATAATTAAAAGCTGCTGGAAAGTGACAAAATCCCAGCCAATCAGAGCACATTTGATGCAATGTCCAAAATACGTAGAGCGAGATTTTGGATCAATTAGATTTACCCGTAGATGGGGTTGCTCTGTTAGGAGATGCTGTAAGGTGCAGTGCATGTATGTGAGTCCTGAATGGAGCTCACCTTTTCTCTCAGTGTGCGATCTCAGTGTGGTGTGTTGTCCATCCTTTTGTTGATCTGGGGTCTGTCGGCACTTCTGGTCAATCTGCTCTCTGTCTGAAAGCTGATAACACAATAAAAACTTGTTCACATAATGTTCAATAGAATTATTTACTAAATATATATATATAAAAAAATTAAGAGACCACTGCAAAATGATCAGTTTCTCTGGATTTACTATTTATTGGTACGTGTTTGAGTAAAATGAAAGTTTTTGTTTTATTCTATAAAGTACTGACATTTCTCCCAAATATTCAAAATTTTATTTATTTGGAAAAATTCCAAATATTGTCATTTAGAGCATTTTGGTCACATTGGTCAAACTGGTCAAAATGACAAAAAAGCATTACAGTGCAGTGTTTTCAGACCTCTAATAATGCAAAGAAAATAAGTTCATATTAATTTTTAAACAACACAATACTAATGTTTTTAATCAATATTTGGTGGAATAACCCTGATTTTCAATCAGAGCTCTACCAGTCTTTCACATTGCTGTTAGGCAAGTTTATGCTTTATTACTCCTGAAAAATTCAAGCAGCTCGGTTTTGTTTGATGGCTTGTGTTCATCCATCTTCCTGTTGATCACAAGCAACTACTGTGAAATAGTAAATCCAGAGAAACTTACAATTTTGCAGCAATCTCTTCATTTTTTCCAGAGCTGTATATATACACACACCGATCAGCCACAACATTAAAACCACCTGCCTAATATTGTGTAGGTCCCACTCATGCCGCCAAAACAGCGTAAACCTGCATCTCAGTAAAGCATTCTGAGGTGATATTCTTCTCACCACAATTTTAAAGAGCGGTTATCTGAGTTACTGTCAACTTTGTCAGTTCGATCCGGTCTGGACATTCTCTGTTGACCTCTCTCATCAACAAGGCATTACCGTCCACAGAACTGCTGCTCACTGCATGTTTTTTGTTTTTGGCACCATTCCCTTTATACTCCAGAGACTGTTGTGTGTGAAAATCCCAGGAGATCAGCAGTTACAGAAATACTCAAACCAGCCCATCTGGCACCAACAATCATACCACGCTCCAAATCACTGAGATCACATTTGTTCCCCATTCTGATGGTTGCTGTGAACATTAACTGAAGCTCCTGACCCATATACGCGTGACTTTATGCACTGCACTGCTGCCACACGATTGGCTGATTAGATAATCGCATGGATGATTGTTGGTGCCAGACGGGCTGGTTTGAGTTTTTCTGTTACTGCTGATCTCCTGGTATTTTCACACACAACAGTCTATAGAATTTATTCAGAATTGTGCCAAAAACAAAAACAGACTGGTTCGAACTGACAAAGTCTACAGTAACTCAGATAATCGCTCTGTATATTTGTGGTGAGAAGAATATCATCTCAGAATGCTAATCTGGGATGCAGTTTGGTGCTGTTTTGATGGCACGAGGGGGACCTACACAATATTAGGCAGGTGGTTTGAATGTTGTGGCTGATCAGTGTATGTATATATATATACACACACACACACACACACACACACACTGGTGGCCAAGTTTGAAATAATGTACAGATTTTGCTGTTTCGGAAGGAAATTGGTACTTTAATTCATCAAAGTGGCATTCAACTGATCACAAAATATAGTCAGGACATTACGGATGTAAAAAACAGCACCATCACTATTTGTAAAAATTTGTTTTTGATAAAATCTAGACATCAGCCATCACTCCAACACCTTATCCTTGAGTAATCATGCTAAATTGCTAATTTGGTACTAGAAAATCACTTGCCATCATATCAAACACTGCTGAAATGTATTTGGTTCATTAAATTAAGCTTAACATTGTCTTTGTGTTTGTTGAGTTGCCTGAGTATGCAATAGACTGGCATGTGTTACAGTCAATATTAGGTCAAAAATGGCAAAAAAAGAAACAGCTTTCTATAGAAACTCATCAGTCAATCATTGTTTTCAGTCAATCATAAAACTATGAAAACATTTTGGCAATGGGATCAATAAACTCTTTGAACAAGTCGATATCTTATACAGCTTGCTTCTCAAGTAAATGTATCTTGTTTGGAGGATGTTTAGATATATTTCAGTGCATACTGTTTCACATGCATCTACACAAAGTTATGAGACTTCCAGTAAAATAAAGAAAATTATGCCAAAAACATGATGTGAAGTCTTACTGGTGAGAGTCCATTAGTAGTGACTGTGTTGGGATTCAGGATTTTGTTGTCAGTGCAGGGACAGTGGAAAGAGATTCCAAATGTTTCTCTAATTGAGTGCACACAGCTCTGCATGTCCGCCAACACTTATAGAGAGATGACATTGCACTAATTTTACTATCAGGTTCACAGTCAAGAGTGAAAGAGAACAGGATGCAATCTTTAGATATGCACTCATAAACACACAAGCATACTTTACTTTGACGCTTACCTGTTTCTGGGACAATCTGAGTCGGCATTAGGTTCTTCAGGTCATGGGGCTGATTTTTCACACACCGGACCCAAGTGTACAACTCCTTATCTGAGAGATTAAAATAAGAAAATGCATGCAGAATGTGACAGGCAAAAGTCCTGTGTAAATATTTTGCATTTTGAACACTGGTGTACTTGTGTCTCCACCTGCCTCTTTTTAACTAGGCTAACATTCTTGATTAGAAGCTATTGATTAAGTGCTACTTTTAAAAAAGCAATTATCTGCGGATGAGATATTTTATAGCTAAGCTAATCTATAATCATATAAATTCAATACTGAAACTTCCATACATTTTTGGGATTGTAATAATTTCCATGATCTTTTTAAAATTCCCTGATATGACTGTGAGACAGAAGATCAAAAACACATGGAAAAATCTGTGATGTTTTTGCAGGGTGCAACTCGCCTTTGGCTTTTTTCTTCTCACGAGCATTGTAGCAGTCCATGCACACCACAAAGCCACATTTATGACATGCCCAGTGCATGTTGAAAAGAGTGGCCTCACACGAATCACACATCTCCCTCACACCCCTCACAGCTCGTTTCCACATGACTTGAGCTAGAGAGAGAGAGAAAACAGGGAAAGGTGAAAAAGACAAATTGACAAGGAATAATAGAGTGTGTATCTTTCGTTCCACAATCACACACTCAAACGTACTGTCTTTTTTGACCCAGGTGACAGCAGTGTTCTCAGTCTTTACGAGCTGGCAGAACTTGTCTCCAATGAGTGAGAGGACGTATTTAGACATCTCAAGGTCCATCTGTCTCCTCTTCTTGTCTTCCTCGTCCTCTGAGCTGCCCGTCCACACTGTAACCGCCTCCTCATCTGTCTGCTCGGACACCGAAAACCCATCCACGCGGATGACGCCGTTCTTACTGTATGACAAACTAAATGAAAAAAGGTTAGGAATTTGCTAGTGTATGTGACATGAAATACTTGGTAATTGATGTTGTCAATAAAACAAAATGCAGACATTAGTCTTGAAGTGGTGCTAGGCCATACAGCATGAGACTTATATTGAAAAAAAAAAACAGTAAGCCAAGCTCAGGTCTAAATAAAGATAATGTTGTGCATCACAGGGAGACGACATACGTAAACAGAGTTTACGTATGTCCAACAATAATGTGAAACACAAGCTAACAGCGTAAAAAAACGAACCGACGGAAGTAGTAAAATCGACAAAAGACGGGTGAGATGGCTGGCTCCTCAGCTCTACGCATGCGATCCAAGCGACACTCCCGGCATTTCTGCACATTGAAGCCTATCTCAGAACATGAGTCGTCCTGTAAGAAAGTTTCTCCAGTTTGTTTGAGCTTCCTCACTTTCCGGCAGTCTTTCAGCACAGATCGAGGGATGCCATCTGACAAAGAAAACACATAGTGGACCTAAGTACATCTGTGTACTCAGCATCATCTACAATATGCATGCTGTGAATTACCATAGTCTTCATTCCCACTTTTGATCATCAAGGTTAAACTGAGTTTTTCTTAATTACATTCTGGAAAAGACACACAGTTTGTGTAACTGTTCAGACAGCCAGGCTGAGCTTGCATAAACATTGTTGCCAAAGAATGAAACAGTAACTGCCTAACTTTACAAAGTATTTTCCCCATTAATTTTCTCCCCAGACATTTCAGAACATTTTAGAACTACACCAAACCAGCTGAGATGAATCACATTACATTACATGTGATGAGAAGCAACACAGTATTTGAAAATGTACAGTATATGACTGTGTACTTAATGTCTTTTATGTACAAATGAAGAATGAGAAATGACATAATCGAAACAGCAATGACTATAACTACTGACTATATGTCATCATTAAGTATAAAAAGTTATAACTAAAAACTTGTATGTTTGATACAATGCGAACGATTCAATGCGTGTATGAAAGCCTATTGGTTCGATGCATAAATAAATGCATAATTAGTACTGCCAATAGGGCTAAGAAGAAAACAGACAAGCAATGCAACACTGAGCAAGGCGAAATACAGCCTTACCCCTGGAGCAGCAATGCTCACTGGAGAACAGAGCAATGAATTTGTTTGCTAGACTAGATAGACAAGTTGAGAGCTAGAACATCAATGACAAAAAGTAATTTGAAGCATAACATCTGGTCGAATCTGCCAAACAAGAGTGTCATGTTCCTGTGCAACTACCTCAATCATATCATTTCACTAAGGCTGACTTCACTGTGCAAATCAGTGGAACTTTCAAAAAACACGAGGGTAAAACAGCAGCAAGTTATCCTTAACAGACAGACTCTCCAAGTTGAGTGTTTAAATGCACAACAAAAAACCAACAAAGAAACCCACATGTACATGAGACTTATTGTCTACTATTTATGTCAAAACGTAAACAGGTATGAGCACACATGCACACACTGGATAAGCCAGTAAGAACACTGGTTTACATGCAATGTGAAATCTGGATAACAGACAAAATTCTATGAGTGTCGATCTCTTTTTGCTTAAACCACTTGCTCCACAAGCAGAACTGATTCCTCTCCAATTTTTTTCTCTCCACTAACTTATGTTGAATGGAGGTATTGTATTTTATATCCATGTATCCTTGCATGCCTTATTCAAATATATAAAAATATGTAAGTTGATCAAGAGTGTAGAGAGACTGATATGATTACAACAATTGCAATGCTTTATAACAGTGGGTAGTCACTGTTGAGCCTGATTGTTGTGATTCTGTTCACACAGGTGTGATTCTTTTCATTTCTCTGGTTGGTGGATCTCGCTTCAGTATTGTTGGTAATGTAGGACTTTAACTGTAAATTTGACAATTATACTTATAATTAAAAAAATAAGTTTATTACACTAAAATTACACTAATATTTTCTTAAGAAGCATCTTCTATCACTTAAACTCTGAGCTCTTATTAGGTCTGTACTGAAAAGAACTTTCGGAACTCTACTGTTAGGGGACATTTTTCTTATTATTACCAATGACAAAATCTTGATGTTGTAATTATGAACATCTTTCTTTGGGACTAAACATACACATGCATGAACACTTTGAACTTGGTAGAAACACTCACTACTGTTCGACACTCTCTGTTGAGTCTTGTCTTTTGGACTTTGCAATGTTCCGTTCGGTTTGCTTTCCTCCTCTTCTTCCTCCTCCTCTCCTTTATTCTCCACTTTCTTCTTCTGTTGGTCATTCTGCTTTATTTTAAAAGAGAGCTTGGACTGCAATTTTAACGTCTGTCCTGATCCACCGCTCTCACTCTCATTGCCAGAGTCTCCACCCTCGCTGAACTCTAATGGCCGTTTCTCCCCCCGTTTCTCCTCAGCCTTTATATGCACCAAGGTTGATCTTTTTCCATTATACTTCTTGTCCACTGGGGTGGACTCCTTGCCCGACACCTTACCATTTCTGTCCAAGACAGGTTTGACGTCCTCCATGGAAGACTTCTTGCCTGCCATTACTGGTTTCTCATATACTATGACTGATTTTTTGTCTTCTGTACTGATACTTGTGGCATTACCATTAGATTTCCTGTCCTCTGATCTCCTGTTCGCTTGAGTAGGCTTCTTCTCCTCTGAACCATACTTCCTGTCCAATATTTTGGACTTTCTGCTGTCTAGTGCAGAATCTTTGTCCTGCTGACCAGACAAACTATCCAGAAGTCCATTTACTTCCTGTTTGATTGGCTCAGAGGTGCTTGTTGTGTTGGTCAGAGTTACAGATGTCTTAGTGCCGTCTGCTATTTGGGAGGTTGTACTGTCTCTGTCTTGCTCAGAATGGCGTGTCAACCAGGCTTTTTTCAGTTTATGATAGTTGTTCTGACTTGATTGAGCTGATTGGATGCTGAGGGCTGAGGCAGGTGGCTGCTCCTTGGTGAGCAAGCTTTGTTTGGTTAGGGGTTCAGGGTTGGCCATCCCTGATGCTACACTGTGACATTTAGAAGGACTGGGGTTGAACACAGACACCTTTTCCCTTTCTAGAGCATGGGCAGAACACACTGTGTTTGTACTGAGTGAATTGCCATACCTACTGTTAGAGGGGTGTGAGATATGAATCGTTTCGTTTGACGAATTCATAGTGTGTTGAGGTTGAATTGTATGTGTGTTATTTCTGGATTCAACAGTAGCTAGAACAGCTCTGTGTTTCTTTAGATGAGGAAAGTCCCTAGAAGAGCAAAAGGAGGTGGGAGAAGGCTCTGTCTTTGGCTGAACAGCCCCACCATCTCTTCTCTTGCAGTTGTTGGTGATTAAATCTACTCTAGAATGTGTGGTGTCCATATTTGTTAACAGGTGCGTCACTCTGCAACTTGGTTGAGCTGTATTCATAGAAGTAGTTTTCATGTTTATGGGAGTATTGAGATCCGCATTTGGGGCCGCCATGTTGATGGGGTGAACAGTATCCAGAGGGGTCCAGAGAACTCCTCTTTTATGCTGAACACTACCATTCTTAGAGTGTGAATTGGACAAGCTTTCCAAAGGGCTCATGTGACCACAATGCATCTGTGAAACTGAACTGTTGGAGACTGTGTAATTGATTGTTGTGTGCGTGTGGCTTGTTGGTCGAACAATAACTGATGCAGTGGCGGTTTGTGGTCTGACTACACCACCATTTGTTGTGTTCCCAACAGCCCCTCTCTCAAAACCGTGCAAAACTCCACCCCGATGAGTATCATAAGCTTGTGATGCTACTGTTACTTTATTTGGAACAGGCCTTTTCCCATCTACAGCAGTATGTCTGAGTTCAGGTAACAGAGTGGGCGGTCTTTGCTGCTTCTCACTTTTACCAGACAAGCTCATTGGCTGAATAGGTGTGAGGGTGGGCGGGGACAATCTACCATGTTTGGAGTCTTTAGAAACCATGATAGGAGGTGCTGGAGGGTGAAAAATTGGGGCTCGGTGGAGTAAAGGCACATTGCGGGAGGAAGAGGAGACCGAAATGAGAGAAGAGCCTGACCCCCTTCTCTCTAAAGATGCTACCTCCAGTTGTTCCATTGTGGAAGCTTTATGAGCCAGTTGCTCTGTGATCTTACCCAGTAGACACTCATCTTTCTTGTGGTGCTGTATAACAAGAGGTGGAGGTCTGGCCTTGATGGAGCTCTGTGAGCTGGACGAAGTCATGGCAGATGCAACGGTGTTGCTGGCACTGAGCCTCTCATAGAGTTCTTGACTGGCTGGTGCTCTGCGCTGTGGAGGTTTGTTCTCCACAGTGTTGGAAAGGGAGGTGTAGTAGCTGCTCTGTGTAAGAGTGGGAGTGGGGTGGGCTGACTGCGGCCGGGGGGGAAGAGTGTGTCTGAATGCAGTCACTTCTAGCTCTCTGTCTTGCTTTCTTTCTCTCTCCCTCTCCATCGCTCTCTCCTGCTCCTTGGAATGAAGGGTGGATGTGGGGCTTCTAGAGTATCGTGACTCCCTATTAGAGCCCAGTTTCGCAGTGTACGGTGCCACCTCAATGCTCTCCTGAAGAATGCGCCGGTTCTCTTCCTGGTAGCGATTTGGCCTCTCACCAGTGAGATCATAAACAACAAGTGGCTGCTTGATTCGACTCGAGGGCGACTCAAGGGCAACTGGGCTGTAAGTCTGTCTGGTTTTCCCCGCTGCTACCCAGACACATTCCTGCTCGGACTTGAAGTGAGTGTGGATGGAGCTTGGACTCTCTGTGATTCTTCTTCTGTCAAACTCTCTAGAAACAAGAACAGCAGGTATGAATGTGGAAGAGCTTGTTGCAAAGATCAACATTATTGCTCAGAATGTTTGATAAGTAAGGAATAATAAGTATGCACAGCCATAGTGATAATAAATTATTCTGCTTATGCCACGGTTACCATATGTACATGCCCATGTAATTTGTTTATCTATGACATTTATGATATTTTTGAGGTTTTGTCCACAAAATTGTGTGTAGAACTACTTCCGCCACTTATAAAGCATCTTGATTAATACAGCCCAAGCCACTGTTACTAGTTCGGAAAGAACATGGCGAGTTGATTAGGAATGGTAATGCGGTAAACAAATCTGGAACTACATCATATCTGTGCAGTTATAAAAAATAATAACACCTTGTAACGTCTGTCAATCAATAAGAATCAAGAATTCAACAATGCTGTAGTATAAATTATGTAATTACAGGTTAAACCATGATATAACGTAAAAGATGTGTGTGAAGTGCAGGAATAAACAAAAAAATTACTCTGTGGTTTTGGAAGAGGGTGTGCAAGGTTGAGAGGTCCTGGACATTCTCTGAGGGTCAGCACTGGAGGGTCGCACAGGCAGTGCAGGTTGCAACCCTTGAACATCTGCACTCGTCACAGGGGTGGGCTGAGGAAGCCAAGGGCTTGGGGTGTTCTGTTACCACACAGACAAACACGTGTACAAAAAAAAACACACACACGCACATGTTGGTGAGGCTATCATAAACCACATTTAAAGCATAACACCCTTGTAATTACCAGTTTGTAACCTAAAGAATTGTCCTCGTAAATCACCCAAACATGCCCACACACACACACACAGACACACACACACACTTCACTCATTGAAAAATCACATTATATCAAAGAACATGAAAACTTAAGGAGATAAAAAAATTAAAATAAAATACATATAATGAAAATAAACATGCAGTTTCCACACAAGAGAAGGGTATTTATACACACAAACATACACACACAAAAAAATGTCTTGTTAATATGCACAATACACATTAAGACAAACAGTGAGTAATAGAGTAACCGTTGACTCAAGGGTGCCCTGGTATCACATGAGTGTACAACAGCGGAAAGTCTACGGCCTACATGGCTTTCATTAACTTCATCACTCACTTCATCCCACGCTAAAGGTTTATCTTGTTCTCTAGTCTTCTTGTCCATCATCTGCCTTTCTTCTTAATTCAACATTGAAGCAAACACAATTCAAACAACTGCAATATACATCCTTAATACCATAACTCAAGACTCTGTATCTCTCAGGAAAATACCTCATAATGGAATAGAGATGTCTATTCCATTATGCATACCTCAGGGGAAACGCTCTGCTCGGGTATAGACGTCTGCCTTTTAATCTGAGGTTTAGCTATGAGCTCATAAGTACCATAACAACTACACATTGTCTACATGACAACATATTGTAAGGAATAACAAAACATCATAACAAGCATGTTACCAACAAAGTCAACAAGAAAGAGTGTTTGGTCATTTAACTTCCATGATTTGACATATTTCTGAGTGAAACGATATTCATTGAGAAAAAAAAGGAAGATGGGACTTGATTTTATTCATCAGGAATTGATTGGATCATGAAAGATGGGCATTACATACCAGAATGGAGACAGACCTGAATGCAAAGGACAGGTGGATAGTGGGGAAGGGTTTAAAAATATGAGATATGACACCAATAGGGAAAGTAATTTCAGAGGTGGAGCAAACAGGATTATTTGAGTTTTTAATTTAATTTTTTTAATATATATTTTTTAATTTGTCCTTTCAATTTAGTTTAATTTTGGTTCATTTCTTACTAATTAATTTTTCTTTCATTTATTTATTCATTTAGCCTTTGTTTTAGTTTCGTTAACGATAATAACTCGGAACGTGTTACCACAATTTACTGGAAAATTATGAAGACAAGCACTTTGCAAACACATTCTTAGCGAGACAAAAATAATCTGCATAAAGAAAATATTCATGTTGACATGTAAAATCCACAAAATAGTTGCACTTGTTGATGTTCCTCCAACTGTCTTTGCCAGAATCTGGCATACATTATTAGGGCTTCCTGATGTATTTGGCTTAACATGTGCATGATAGAAGTGTGAAGTGTGGACACTCACCCTCCTCATGCTGCTGTCAGAGATACCAGCTGTGTCTGGGTATGTCCATTTGGATGCTGGCAGGCCTAGTCCAGCATAGCTGTGGGTTCCATTGGGGAAAGAGGGCCAGAGGAGGGGATAAAGGCCAAGGGGTGCCAGAGAAGCTGAGACGGAAGTCTGGCCCAGAAGAGATGGGTTGCCCGGAAGGGCTAGAGGATGGTGGGAAAGCCCCAGAGCTCCGATATGAGGGTGGCCGGCCAGGAATGTGGCAGATGGGGAGAGTGCAGGTAGGAGGGATGGGAGAAGGTGCGGGTGAGGGATGGTTGAATGAGGCGTGCTGAGGGAGCAGAGCGGAGGCTGGGGATGGAGAGGAATTGGAGAAAGGTGTGCAGGGTGAGGGGAGGGACTTAGTAGCCTGCTGTGGGAGGAGGAAGGGGTCAGACTTGGAGAACTGGAGGAAGGAGATGGGGTCTTCAGGTGGTGTTTGGTGTTTGGGAGCATGTGAGGAGGCTGGCTGTAGGTGGGGTGGGTCTCCAGCTCTATCCTCACTAGTGCAGGGTCTCTATAGACAGTGAAGGGCTCCTTTTTGTCCACAATGAGGGGGCTTTTGGTGGACTTGTCTGGGGTGGGAGAGCAATTAGGTGTATGGGGAGAATGTGTTGGTGTTCTGGATCGAGTTGGGGTTGGAGAAGGGGACTGGGTCAGGACTGGAGCTGCGGAGCAGGTCACTTTGTGATTGGGAGCCATTTTTAAGCTAGTAGGAGTACTAACCATGGCGGATTCAGCCACAGGAGATCCCCCCTTCAATATGCCCATTTCTTGGGATGCACTCTGTTTCTGTCTAGATGACTCACATACAGTCTGAGGGTTTGATATGCTCTCTGGAGAGGGGCAAGGACTGGGGTGCACACCGGGCTTGTGGTTAGTTTCCAAGGAAATTACAGGTCCATATTCTGTGTTCATCATTCCTGGAGAACAACTCAGTTTAGAATGCATATCCACCTCCTTTTTGTTGCAAGTTATGATGGGCGAGTGAGGCGGTGCTCCTCTAGGCTCCTCTTCTACAGAGACTGTGGAGTCACTGCTGGGTGTAATTGCCACTGAATGGGATAAATCTGACCTCCTGACCTCTGATTGGCTAAACTCCGACCCCCTAGCCTCTACATGAGTGAACTCTGAATTTCTGACCTCAGGATCACACGTCGACATTTCATGAACCTCTGCACCTTCACACTCCACAGGTGATGTGTGTAATAACGCACATGTGGTCTCCATGGAGACCAGCTGCTCGCTCGCTTGGGATGCCAGCAGCGCCGACACGGCCTCAGAGTCTTCCTGAGATGCCCCCTCACTCCTGTCCTCTATTACTGATATCCCCCCATCAGTTCTCTCCTCTTCTTTGCCACTAACTCTGGCACCACACTCTGCTGCCTCAATGTTTTTGAAAGCACTGTTGCAAGATGCACTAGGGGAATGGGACTGAGTAGTTTTGCCAGATTTCTGACCCTCGCTATCTCTCAATTGGTTGGGTGAAAGTTCCCCACATTTGTGGGAGGGTTGAGTCTCACAGTCCAATTGCCTCTTTGAAGTGTAACGCTGTTTCAGCTGTCTCTTTGATCCTGAATCCGAGGATGAATCTTGCACTCTGCAGCTGGAATTTTCAGAATTGCTGTTCTCAGACAGTTCGGACACGCTGCCTGCTTTCAACCTTTTCAATCCACATCTACTCCTCTCCTTTTCATCTTTCTCCTCCTCTTCTTTCCTCCTTTTTCTCTCACTGTAGCTGTTTTTAGATTTGGAGGAATCTAGTAATACAAACAGAGACCAATGAAGAAATTGATTCAAAAGTTGAAAAAGGCATTTATAGCAAATTAAACAACAGTTAGCTCTACCCTGATCAGATCTCTTAAGTGATTGAACAATTTGTGTTCCAAGAGTGCTGATATTTATTATAACAGTTTTGTATAACAACACTGGGATGCTTTACTTCTCTTGTCTGTTTTCTGCATTCAATATGATTTGCTTCTTTTATAAATATATTTGTTAGTGGTAAAAATAGACAAAACAACTTGCCATGTATGTGTAAAATGTAATTTTCTTGATATTTTCTAACTGCAATATTACTATTACTTTCAATCATGCTGTTGTACTGCTGTTTTACTCAGCCTGCAGTTGTATTCAATTCAACAGCACTCCTACTCATGATGTTGCTTAATTTGCTATATACTGTAAAGTACATGGCAAAAATCAGCACTGTAACAAGTTAATGCTATAAATCTGAATCCAGCTAAATGTAATTTAACACAGAGGGAGCTCTTAATATCATTATGATCATTAGCCACGGCTACAACTCACCTCCTCTCCCTTCATCAGTTATCTTTTTCTCCTTCAACTCGTCTTTTTCATCCTCTTCAATGCTGCAGTTCTGTTTGCACAGTTCTGACTGCTGCTGCACTGGACTGGAACTGCACACCTTTAGCAGGAGGAGAGAAATAATGTGTGTTTAAACTAGAAGATACAACAGATTATGTCCATTTGCATGTGTGTTGAAGTCTCTACCTGGTCATTTGCTGTAGTGTTGCTTGATCTGTTTCCTGTGCCCTGGAAGCAGATTTCAAATATACAGTAAAGAGAAGCTGTGTGTTGTACACACACACATGCACGTGCGCACACACACACACACACACACACACACACACAGACACGTTGGTCTACCTATCATTATGATGACTTCCCATAGACATAATGATTTTTATACTGTACAAACTATATATTCTATCCCCTAAATCTAACACAACCCCTAAACCTAACACTCACAAAAAACATTCTGCATTTATACATTTTCAATAAAACATAATTTTATATGTTTTTTAAGCTATTTTAATTATGGGGACACTAGAAATGTCCTCATAAACTATATTTATAGCATAATACCCTTGTCATTACCAGTTTAAAACCTAAAGAATGGTCCTCGTAAACCACATAAACACACACACACACACACACACACAAATGAATGTCTTTACTCACAAGCAAAATCCTTTTGATCTTGGTGATATGAGATTTGCGTTTTGAGTTTTCTCCCTTCAGTGTGGAGTGTGAGATATCATCTAGTAACGTCATCTGTACCAGCAATGGATTGACATTGACAATCTCTCGGACCTTTGAAAATAAAAAACAAGTTAAAAAAACTGCAAAGCAATTCAATATTCTTCTACATATTTCTCCATTATGCTACTCTACATACACTGATAAGCCACAACATTAAAACCACCTGCCTAATATTGTGTAGGTCCTCCTCGTGCTGCCAAAACAGCACCAACCTGCACCAGGTTGGTGCTGGTGCGCATGAGTTACTGTAGACTTTGTCAGTTCGAACCAGTCTGGCCATTCTCTGTTGACCTCTCTCTCAGAATGCTAATCTGAGATGCAGGTTGGCACTGTTTTGGTGGCATGAGGGGGACATACACAATATTACACAGGTGATTTTATTATTGTGGCTGATCGGCGTATATAGGTGCAAGTGTGTATATGTGCTGTCACCTGGTCAGTCAAGACAGCCATGGTTCTCTTGTCCTGGTCGTGGTGTGTGATGACTCCAGACAACCACTGGGTTTTGGATTCCTGCCTGAACACTTTCACTTTCAGACCTCTCAGAGGATGAGCACCTGCCGCACAACAGAACAAATCATACACAACAAATTAATATGGTCCTCATGAGACTCATAACAGTGATCAATCAAAACACTCTCACTCTCAATCCTCAATTCAACATTAAAAATATTTCAGACCAGACAAATTGATGAAACAGACATTTCTGCAGTGCAACACCACTATTAAATCAGTAGCACGAGACATAAAGCGTGACTAGTGTAGTCTGATTCCAGAATAAAGTACCGAAAAAATTACTTTTATCAGACGGTTCTTTTTAGTGAATGAAACATGCACTGAGTGGCAAGTCATTCCTTTCATCAACTAAAAATTAACCAAGAACTATTTAAGTGTACGTAAGACTCATGAGACTAAAATCAGAGTAATTAATGGATGGCTGTTCATATAATAGTTAATGTCACTTAATATGATATGATAGTTGATAGTTAAACTCTGTTTTGTCTCAGTTTTGTTGTTATTAGTGGTATTTTTATAAAAATAATGAATTTATATAATATCTTATTTAAAAAGTCTGTTTACACACCTTTTGCAAGAATTTGTTCAGTTAAAATGTTAAATCATATCATCATTTGGTAACAGGCTGCTGAGGGCAGTAAATGCATTTCTTCTGCATTTCTTATTTGCAAACATTTCTTCCTCAAAAGTACTACAATAGAGGTCGACCGATATATCAGTTTAATAACAGATTTCTGGAACTATTGGTTATCGGCAAAAAACTACACTGATAGTTTTTCCCCATTGTGTCCGGTGCTGGAGTGGCTGGGAAGGGTCCACTGTCATTATACTGTAGGGAGTACAGCTTGGGCCCTGTAGACCAGTATGCTTGGAATAAAGAACAGGAGTCGATCAATTAGTTGAAGTTTTTACAGAAGAAAGTTGTTTGCAAAATAAAATGGAAGAAGTCAGCAGTACAAAAGTCTCTGAGTTTGTAGACAGGAGAAACCCATGCAAAATTACGAACTCAGAGGATTTTGTATCTACATATAATTACAGTGCATGTCTTTATCCTGTTGAAAGGACCAACAGATATGTGCTCCATCAAAAGCATCCCATCAGTGTAACTGAAGATGTGAAAGAGAAAGAAAAAAAGAATCTTGTAACTTGAGTATGAAAAGCAAACCTTAAATGTGAAAACTTCACATTCATGTGTCTGTTGTGTTGTATGTTCTGTCTGGCCCAGTTTATGGGATCCAGAATGTTAACATTATAGGTTGACTTGATGTTTATGTTACACTATTTATGATACAATTCCAGAACAATTTAAACTCTTCAAGTTTTAAGATGAAGCTTGAGAAAAATTAAGGAAATATGAAAAGCGTCAGTTCAGGTGTAAGGGTTAAGTCGTTTTCCTATGTGATAAAGTATACGTAACTTAAATGTATAATTGTCAGATTCCAAAATGAAAAGGAATGACTGTAACTGAGGCTTTGCATTTTTAAAGATTAGGAACAGAGAGAGTGGAGAAAGAAAATCCCCCTCCCTCTCACACTCTCTGTCTCTAAGTTTAATAAGCATCTGCTAAACACAAGAGCACTGAAGGTCAAGAGCAGATTTTGAAGCATGCTAAAGGCACCTCTCTTAATTGTTTTATTTCTGTATTTTATTCATTTTTATACATATAGAAAAGTATATTATTTGATTAGATTCAAGCTGCAGCTTTCCTCAAAGTAGTTAAAGATTTTTTTATATTCAGAGGACAATTAAGAAATTTAGTTGAATGTTCATCTGCAAAAAATAATGTTGGTTCAAAACAATCTGGAGTGTATAACTGAATTAAGGTGAGGTTTTAAAATTAAGCTTCCTTGAAGCTTGACAGAGGCTACCCTTTGTTTTGTTTTGTTCTGATGTATGTCCCCCCATGATACATGGTCTTTTGTGATGTTTGCTAAAGTAGCACAAATACTCATTGAATCGAAATTAATTATCTGAGTAAAATTTTAGCATAGTTATTTCACTTATAATTTGGATATTTTTAATAGAGTTTTGTATTTTGAATGATGAGTTGTGAATTTAACCATGTTTTGAAATGTCTCCATACTTAAGCAGTTATAGATGTTTCCACTGGCTGTGACGGTTCTCAAGTGATACTACCCAAAACAAAAGAAATTATCTATTTACTAAAACCCAATAATCAGAGATTGCCAGAGGGAACAAAGTGTTAACTCAATGTCAAGAGGTGATGACCCAATGACGGGTAAGGCTTTCCAATGGCCAAAAGGTGGGCAACATAAGGCACGGCATCACAGCCCTGGAAACCTGCCCAAGAAGGGAGGTGTGATATGGCTTAAGGAAGTGGATGGATGCTTTTAGGCCAAAAGCATTGGAAGGGAAGTCTAGAGGAATCTGCCAAAATATTGTGAGTGCACTCAACCCTACTGCATTTTCATTTCCACAAATGAAACTAATGAAAGTGTTAAAATACCAAAGCTTCTGGGTCACTGTGCCATCAGGGGATCATACCCCGTGTAGAAGATTATTATTTATAGATTGGTTTTGGAGGTAGGCTGTTGCGATTGAAAGCTGATTTACTACTTCTACATATACTTTTATTGATCTCATGTATGTTTTAATAGGAATAAAAAAAATGATGGTGGTGACTAAAGATATGGATACTTTAAAAAAAAATTATGATTGTTTACATTTAAGAACAATTTAAAAAGAATTGTCTGAGAATTGGGAAAGAGAAACTATTCATGTGGAACGTTGTTTAAGTAGAGAAATTAACCAGTGGTTTATGGATACGTTTCCATAAATTCAACCTGGGCTAATTTTATAGACATGCTGCAACAGTATGATTTCACCATGATTCCAAGTCTATTATCAAACTTGATCAGCTGCATAACCAATTAGAACATAAATTCATAGCGCCACCTCTATGGTATATAATGCTACGGCATGGATGCACTTGAACATGTTCCCCCTCTGTTTAGAGATTGTAGCAAGTAGAAAAACTACCTTACGTGTGCCTCTGAACATTGATAATTTAATATGGAAGGACTTTAGGCCTTCTCAGGTGTTTATGTGACCCCAGGTATCAGATGTAGTCATGGGGGACAAATGGTTTGATCAGGAAAAACTATTTTGCTCATTCTTAAGACCAATACCATCAGTACAAAAGATACGAGAACTCCAAGAGATGCCTTGAGGTTACAGGTGCACAACTCAAAAGATTGTGCTCGCAATAGGGCCTGAGTGGCATCCAGCAGAGAAATGCTGAAATATTGAGTGTTCTGAAATAGATTTATGTTTTGCAGATTTGGAAAATAGCACTGAATATTACCCTTAACTAAAAGCAAAGAGGGCACAAGTACAATACAATGAAGCATTTCTGAATCAACTAAAGAGTACTGAAGTTTTTGAAGGTTATGAATACTTGAACTCAGTATGGCTTAGGTCGAATGGAAGCCCCTTTTTATCGGACCCAGAGGAACCATCAGCTCTAGCATTAGCTTGGATGTTTGCTTTTACAGTGGGAGCAATATCTGCGAATGTTACAGACTCAGTAGAAGAATTTGTGAAGAATTCATAGAAGTATAACAAATAGTGATCGGAATAGGGAAAGACATACTCTATGCAGTTGGGGGAGGCCTAGGATAAGTGGTGCTTTGTTTAATTGTATGGATGATTATCTGCTGTGTTTTCTCCTATATGTGTAAGTCTGCTTGCAGAACAGTGAACCCAGCAAAAGAAGAGAAGCGATTTCTGAAACTGACCTACAGCCCGAAGGCGCAACTGGACAAAGACAACACTGATGTTGAGATATATATATATATATATATATATATATATATATATATATATATATATATATATATATATATAGTTTATATTTAGTATATATATATATATATATATATATATATATATATATATATATATATATATATCAATCAATTAATCATTATGTTAAATCAGTTTAGATTTGAATTTACTCAAATGATATATATATATATATATATATATATCATTTGAGTAAATTCAAATCTAAACTGATTTAACATAATGAGATTAATTGATTGATTTTAGTAGAACTAATCAGTATTCTTATGAGTTAATTAAGTATACAACATTATAACATATATATCATATTCTCGTGAGCAAATTATTCATTATTTCATGCTCGTATAAGTAGATTGAGACCATTCCATATCTGTCTTGGCCGACCGACACGTAGGCCGCTTCTCTAGTGCTTTCAAGACCCAACAACATACAATTGATTATGAATGTTTCTGCCAATTTAACAAGAATACTTCTTCAGCTTTCCTGAGAGAAATTACAGTTATCTCTATGTTTTAAGTTCCAACAGAATAAGGCCAGTATCCAACAGAAGCTTTGTAGTATACGTTCTTGTATGGAAGAAGATGTGTTTGTGTTTCTCTCAAGTATTTCTGTTTCAGGAGTTCAGTGGAGTTAGAATAGGAGTCTAGAGGTGGACAACTGAGACCTATGGATGACCATAAAGGGTTGACTGTCCGTGGCCTATGACCCGATTCGGACCGTTGGAGCCTATATACAGAAATAATGCGTAATGCAAATAGTTAATGAGATAAACGACATACAAGATGACCATGTTCAGAAGTGTTCAATAGTTATCTATGCTTGTAACCAATCAGAATCCTAGAAGACTATAGCATTGATGTCAATTTGATGCTGTGTCTGACTGTAAGTATTCAGTTCATACAGTTCATAATTTTTCATGGGTTTCTCCTGTCTACGAACACAGAGGCTTTTGTACTGCTGACTTCTGCCATTTGATTTTGCAAACAACTTTCTTCAGTAAGAACTAATTGATTGAAACCTCGACTCCGGCTCTTCATTCCAAGCTACTGGTCTACAGGCCCAAGCTGTATTCCCCTACAAAACAGTATGAGAGCGGCATCTACCGGTTTTAACAATGTGACAAAAATACACGCAAGTCCAACCCAGGGCTCACGCATTTGCCCCTAAAAATCAATATGTGCGAACCGGAAAAATTATTTACGAGCACAGTGTGCAAATAAAGATTACAAACGTAAACCCCTCCCCCTTTTTGTTAAGATAATTGTTTAAAAATTACAAGACCCACATTCCGCAAGCGGCTTGTGCCAACCACAGTAGAGTTTTCTGTGATGACGTGGTCCAGTCAGAGAGAGAAAGGTGAACAATGGAAAAAAGTATTGGTATAAGCGACATCGCATTTTATTTTAAGCGAAAAAGAGACGAGCAGAAAGAGGAATTTGGCGAGGGGGATTCGCAAGATTCAACTAATGAAGTCTCTTCACAAGGTTTACCTGAGACGGCTAACGTTAGGGATACTGAGAACAACGTTAGCGAAGCTACGGTGACCCCAGCTATCACTTCAACATCCACTGTAGCCGGTGGAGGGAGAACAGATTCAATGCAAATTGGCTCAATATGTTCCCATGGCTAGAGTTCGAAAACAACGTCATGTTTTGCAAATATTGTAGAGGGCAGAAACAGGTGGGCATCTCGTCCTTCGTGTCAGGAACCTGCATCTGTAATAGCGATGGGTCGTTTGCGAACGAGTCGGCTCTTGTAAGTGAACGTTGGGAGATGGCTCGCATATCAGAATCTATTTATAAAAATATAAAAAAAATTAAGATATGAGTAATCAAAAGATTTAAAAATAACGAAAAAATTAAATAATAATATAGGCCTTTAAATGCTCAAGCGCACACATTAGTTCTGACTGTCTGCTCAGACTAAAAGCCTCACCTGTTGTTCCTGTCAATCAGACACGCAATGAACCAAAGATGCGTGAGGGAGGGCGGAGCCAACTTATGTTGCCCATTATGATTGTATTTGAATTGTTACATTTATATGCACTTTGTTTATATACATTGAAAAGTTATACTTTAAATGCACATGTGAAATAACATCCTTCTTTTTTACATTTATTTCAATTTGTGGGATGCTGCAGTTTTGCTAATTATTTATTTTTCTTTGATATGGTGCATTATTCTATTATCAGTACCGCCGCTACGTAGTCCTACATGCATACTATACAGTTTGCGTAGGGCATCAACTCCCTAGGGGGGCACCATCTTACCCTAGGATGGCACCAGAAAGTCCACCGGCTGCCCTTACTCGCTCGCTATACGTTATTCAAGGACCCGAAAGCAGTTGCGGAACACAGACGATCACTTCACGCTCATATCACGCATAGGGCATCAATTTGGCCATCGGTGGCCCTGTCTATTATGCTGTTCAGACTGTATTCGTTTTGAATGATTAGATTTATATGCACTTTGATTATATACAATAAATTATACTTTAAATGAAAATGTTTAATAGCATTCTTTTTCATAACAAATCAATGCATTTTTAAATACGTTGTGGTTAAGGTAGAGTATAATTTCATTTACCAATAATTTAATTAGAATTGTTTTAACACCAATTATGAAAAGAGCCGGAATGCCCATCGCTAATCTGAAAAGAGATAGTGTAGCGAAACATCTCACGGCGGCATATCCAGTGCTCTGGATGAGACAGGAGAAACCATCAGGCTCTGTGTAAGCAGCCTTGAGGAGGCAAGTGCTGCAGTCTGAGGAGGAGAAGTGGAAACAGCTGAAAATAAAGATAAACATCGCATACTTCATTGTGAAAGAAAAATAACTTTTCATCAAATTTGGGCCACTTATCAGACTCCACCACAAAAACTGAGTTTACGTTAATCCCACATACGACAATGTGTGGAGATGATCGGTCAAATTGCTGACATAATGAGAGATCGCTGGCTGACCTCTAAGTATGCCAGACGGTCAACATACAAAAGCAGCTGGACAACTGATATCCTTTGATTCTAGTAGGCATTGGGAGGTATCTGCTGTTCCACAGATGTGTGTCCCTTAGTACACGCACACACACTCATACACGCAGTATAAATATGTATGTAATAAATTATTAATAAACTCTGTATTCAATTTTCACTGTGCTCCTAAATTTCTTTGTGTGCTCCTACATTTTTTCATTTAGGAGCGCATGTACTCCTTGGGAAAAAAGTTAGCGTAGAGCCCCGCAACCCAATGTTTACATGTCATGATTGTTACCATCGTTGCATTAGTTGATATCCAGCTGGTCACGTTTATGCATTCGTTAGCCAGCTAAATTGCATATTTAAAGCTAGTGACGTGAAAAGCAAATTAATATCTTCATGCAGCCGAGAGAAACATAAACAAATCAGAAAATCATCTGATTTCAATTCAAATATTTTCTCCTCACTGTAATACGATGACTTCAGACTGATCAAATTCTTGTTCAAAAAAGGCTAGACACAGCACAACAAATACTGTTTAACAGAAAGCAGGTGTCTCAAGATGCTTTTAAAGTTCTTTTTAATTAGACACATCATCTAAAAAACAGCACTCCTGCACGAGACACAAAACAAAAACAAAGGGAAACAAAGACGTTGGTCTAGCGCACGTTTACATAGAAAAAGAAATGTGAACAGGCCCTTACAGTTGGTGGAGGTCATTGCGTCTTAGTCTCTTATAAGCGTTTCTCAGATTAAGCAATGAGTTGTTTAAATGCTTTGTCAGGAAGCTTTTTTTCTATGTTCAACTTGGAAATACGTGTCTCGAGATCCTCACGTTCGGTTCCAGTCTGTTGTGTTCTGTCTGATTGAACAGCCCCTGGCCTGTGCTCATAGTCTGAGCCAGTTCACCACCGAGTTCATCCGAATACCACTGTAACAAATAAAAATCAATGTGGTATTTCGTTGTTGTTATGAAGCACCATGTGAACTGACTATTGAAGCATTTTCCACCCTAATTTTACTTTTGACTTAACATTTGAGAATATGGACTGACTAAAACTTTATTTGTATTTATTTTATGCACATTAGTTGAAAATTAAATGCTCTTTTTTAACAGCCAAGATAGGAATGTTATATGCAATAATATAATGGTGCTGAATAGTTTATGCATTTATTGCACCGTCTTGTGGACTAAGGAAACAACGTCAATTTAAATTAAAATTTGAATATTAGTTCACATATATTCATATTTATTTCATTTTAAAAAGTATAATACATTTTCAAGGTTTAGTCAGTACTGTTTATTTTTGTAATAAAGTTCAGCACTATTTTACTTTGAGTGTTATTTTTTCAATTAGTAACTGAACAAATTAGTTATCATTAAAATCCACTATCGGTTGACCTCTATACTACAAGAATCATTAATAAAACCATTAAAGAACCAGAATTGCTAAATTATTTACGATTCTCCTCACAGTTCTATGAGCCAGCAATCAGGACAAAAGTGAAGAAAAGCGCTCTATTGGGTGGACATGCTGGGTCTCTCTTGTGCAATTGGTGCAGAATCAGTCCCAATCCAATTATGATAATGCAATGCATTGCAATGGATGATCATGACATACTGTATTGCAATGTAGACCATATCATGAGGTAGTTGGCAATACCCAGCCTTAGTTTCAGCTCTAAACAGGCAATATCTAACGAGTGCTATAGAAATACCCCATGTTGCAATTTACAGCCCACAATTAGGCTAATTAACTAATTCCTTGGCAGAAGAATTATGCATTGTGATCATTCTTACAAATGTAATATTATATTATGATTCTGCTGTTGCTGTTTTATTAAATCAATAAGCCGCTGGAGTTGAGACAGTATGCTACAGTGATTATACCTCTGTTAAGGTGTCAGTTTGTGCATACAAATAGACCTTAGCCGTAGACAGTCACCTCTTTTGGCTATTGCTTTTTTAATTCCAGTCAAATATCAGAGTCAACAGTGAAAGGGATATTTAACATGCAAACTCCACTGTGTTCTCAAGCAGACAGAATGCACAGAGAAGAGATGTTTGACAGTAATGTTTCAACCAACAATGAGTAAATCAGATTTATCCAAACATACAGGATAAACATCCTTATCTCCAGCACTAACAGAGAACAGATACCAAAAACAAATGCTGAATCACAGGATCTTCACACACAGATTTGCAGAATAAAGATCTTTCCTCTGAGGAATCTTGAGTGTGGAGAGAGAGAGAGAGAGAGAGAGAGAGAGAGAGAGAGAGAGAGAGAGAGAGAGAGAGAGGCTGGAATACCTTGCTGAAGAATGTTCTGGAAGTGGTTCTGCTTGAGCCAGGCCTGGACCTGTTTCTGCAAAGACGGATCATCTTGCACAGCTGGATTTCCACTGTCCGCCTCCTCCTGTGACAACAAAACAACACAGCGGGAAAACCGTTGAGCATGCGATAAGTTCTGGCGTTTCTTTCTTTTATGAGGTGCGCTAAAGATTATGTTATGATATACGATATGATCAGACATATCCATAAAAAAAGATGAAGGAAAGCAACTGTTGCATACCAAACAGTCTCAGATGGGGGGGAGGGAAGAACGGGAGAGACAACAAGAAAGAGCACACATACAGTATTACACATAGTATTACTTATCTATCCACACAATAGGCAAACCTCCTCATTGCGCACACACACACACACACACACACACACACACACACACACACACACACACACACACACACACACACACACACACACACACACACACACGTAGTGTTTCCATGTTGTATGGGGACTTTCCATAGACATAATGTTTTTTATACTGTACAAACTTTATATTCTATCCCCTAAACCTAACCCTACCCCTAAACCTAACCCTCACAGAAACCTTTCTGCATTTTTACATTTTCAAAAAACATAATTTAGTATGATTTATAAGCTGGACCGACAAAATGTCCCCACAAGGTCAAAAATTTCAGGTTTTACTATCCTTATGGGGACATTTGGTCCCCACAAAGTGATAAATACACACTCACACACACACACACACACACACACACACACAGGACTGGAAATTACATAATAGTAGTGTGAGGACGATATTTAAGCCGAACTCTAGCTGAACTTCCAAACCCTCTGCTTGTCACACACACACACACACACGCGCATAAACACAGGAAACACTGAGGCTTCATATCATTTCTAAAAGCATTACATCACACATCTCTCTGTTTCTGTGCACACGCAACACTTCTATCGAACACACTCTGGAGAGCACGAATCCTAACACACCAAGTCTGACAGTACATGCTCCCACACACACTCTCTCTCTCTTCCCCTGGCATTTATATTTTTTAATGTTTTTCTCTGAATTAAATATTATCTCTTGCTCAAGTCGAGAAATAAAGGCTTCTCAAAACTTCTCTCTGTTTGCTTTAAAACATTATTAGCTGCTCAATTTACATGACTTTGAGTCCAAAAAAGAGGACAAATATTATTGTATGAATTATTTAATATTATTTACTAAAAATAATTATGGACTTTAATACATAATACTAAACATAAATGTATGGTTATGTATTGTTATCAATAACTGATTATTATTATCGTTTTGTCAATATGATACATGTCGTTGATATTTGAGAATAAAAAGGGGAGGAAATAGAAGGAAATAGGACATGCACGGATATTGTTTGTGGCTTCAAAAGCAGTCAAATCTAATCAATCACAGTTATCACTCTTACCCTCTCTCTCTCTACATCAGACTTCACATGGCTAGTCTAAAGCCTGGGTACAATTTCTCCTGTGTGAGTCATATATGACTGACCCCATAGTCTGTACACCCCCCCCCACCCCCAGTAATAGTCCAACTGAAGACTCAGATGATTATATCACTCTTTGTGTTTTTGTTTAGAGTTAATCCAGCATTAATATTCATCTGTGAATGGAAGAAATTTATTTTATGAATGTGTCAGTGACCATATCGGTATTGGACAACATTTTCATTTCTTTATTGAGTGATTCTCATGAAACCGGTCAAGAAAATATCCTAGTCACATTTACACCCAAATAATACAGAATTTTACATATTTTAACAGTAAATAATACAGTACATAATACATAATTTGCATTATGAAAATAAAGCCTATATTTATTTACTAAGGATGTGCACAGAGCATTTGGTTAACAGTTTGATGCGTATTATTTGAATACCAAAATCAATGTTAGTCATTCTACTTGTGCAACAGAGATCTTCAACCCAACCTGAACTCATTCTGACAAACTAGTTTGGGTCAGATTTTCAAGAATAGGACGCGTTTGGGATATTCAAACATGCTTTTGTGTACGTCTGCTGCACAGTTTTTCTGTATACTGGGACCCACTTTATATTAGGTGGCCTTAACTACTATGAACTTAACTATTTGATACAATGTTCTAATTATGTACATACATGTTGTGTAATTATATTTAAAATACTTGCATCTAATTACATTTGTAGTTACCCAGTTAACTCCAGAAGAGAAAGAGAAATTGGCCCGGGATTTTACATAGCAACTGGCAAAATTTGTTTGCTGTCCTTTTCTGCATATCGCGGCACCGGATTGTGGTCCGTTCTGCATAACGTGCAGGCTCATCTTAGCTTATCGCAGCCCATTCGGCCCGTTTGCGGCAAACCCACCGGACCGCTCGGTTCTCCCGATGGCCAGTCCGCCCCTGATTGGCCCCAAAGTGCGCCGGCCCACCGGGAAAATGCCCGGTATGCCAGATTACCAGTCCAGCCTTGCTCTAACCCAAACACAAACCTTACCCCAAAACCCCTAATCCTAACCTTAACTCTATACTTACTCCTAAACCTACCCGTGTCTCAACCTCTGTAGCAGCAAATGTGGGCAATTTACAGAACAATATGTAGTCACACAGTATATACATAGTCTTGTATGTATGTAATGCTAGTACATAGTAGTTAAGGCCACCTAATATAAAGTGTGACCGTATATACTGTAAGCACCTGCTGGACGGATGCTGAATCTCCAAAAAATTTCTATCAACGTCTTGTGTTGAATCGCCACATTTTTAGACACCGAGTAAAGTTCAAAAGAACTTACATTTTTATTAAACACCTGTTTTTTTTTTTCATTCATGTGCTGCGTTCTGAAGAAGTTCAGGTTGCAAAGAGGACTTCATGACTTTTCCACCATTAAACATGATTCCAGGTTGTTTTTTACCAAGCAAAATGCTTCAGCGCTTCATTTCCCTTTTGCTCTAACAATAATAAGACAAGTTCAATGCCATTTGATTATAAACATTTCAAAGTCAAAGCAACCTAAAGAGGCTATTTAACCTCAGCAGTGTAACTCATAAGTGCAATATTTACATTTTCTCTGCACTTCATATGCTGCAAATTACAAAAAAAAAATAAAAAGGAAATAAATAAAAAGGAAATTCCATTGCAATAAACGTTCTTTATTCTGGAGAAAAAAATATTAACCTATTGTGAAACCTTGCATACTGTTAAAAACGATAACTGTGCACATCCCTAAAAATTTAGGAACTTTTTCAGTACACTTTTAACACAATTATTAATTATAAATACACTTTTTTTCACATTTTACCACACAATTCTCATTACCGCACGCAACACATAATAACATTTTACTTTTACTATTCCCATAGTTTTAATGATGATTATCTTTCAGTAAAATATGTTGTTGAACAATATTTTTTTAGATTAAAATCATCAAAAATGAAAGGCAGTCCCAATGGAGTACTGTTATGATGTATAAAATATTTTGCTATTTAAATAATACATCATCTTTTCACATTGTGGTAATGAAAATATCATCATCATCATCATCATCATCTTTTTTTTTTTTTGCATTGCATTGCAGTAATCAGAATTGGAGGGTTAAATGAGTGAAACTTTCATAAAATAATTTTACAATGTAATAAAAAAGGCTTCATTTTCTAAATATTTTTTTTTTCATTTATTATAGACTTATTATGTCTATAACATCAGGACTTATTTTATTTGTCATATTTCTCCCTTTTTTATGCCAGGACTTTAAAAGTATTAAAAAGTTGTATATCATTTCTATGGTAAATTATGTTTTGACAACATGTAAAATTCAACTTTAGCATGAAAAACAGTGCACAACAGGGCAAGATAATTCATGGAAACAATAGGCTAGGATATCAGCCAAAATTTCATTATCATTATTGCTTCTGTCATGTAATCCCAGACTGACACGATGATGCAGAGATATGGGCTCTGTGGGGGGAAGAACAATCTGTTGTAGGGCTCCTTGTTCTTCTGTTCAATTCTATTTGCAAAGAGAATGTTGAAATCTAAAATGTGTATTTCCTTTTCCTACTGGAAGGAACGAGACGTTGTGTCAATGTTTATATATTTTTTTAGTTAATACAAGAAAACGTCATGGTTACTGTTGTAACCTCCGTTCCCCGAGGGAAGGAACGAGACGTTGTGTCGAATGAATTGACACAAGGGGTCTTTCTGGGACACCAAAGGTACCTCTGAACCTGAGAAAAGCCAATGTCAAGTTGGAAGACACAACGTCTCGTTCCTTCCCTCGGCGAACGGAGGTTACAACCGTAACCATGACATTCCACTTCTGTCACTCACTCGACGTTGTGTCGAATGAAGTGACACAAAGGGTCCCACATAAAAACGCCACGCACTGACCATGTTAAGTGAACTGTCGAGACAGGTGCAAGCAGGCTACTGCGTGCTAGAGGCACCTGTATCGGCTGCACGTAGACCTTAGGTTCCCCGCACCCCTGAGGGGGGGACAGGTGCTACATGACTAGCATGGGAGCAAGCCCAGCAGCTGCAGCCTTCTCTCTCACTATGTCTCTCACATAGAACGTGAAGCGGCTGGGGCTATCTTAACGCTATGAAATGCGTTGCGGAAGGCGGTCTTTCCCGGTCCTATTCTTTCAGGGGGAAAATACCCTGAGGAGGCCACATCCTGCCCAGTCTAAGGGGAGGTAACATGTGGCAAATACACTATGAGGGTTGTGAAGGGAAATGGCGCGGTGGTAGGTCCAGCCTAATGAGGGGGGACTCTACAAGCACGGCGACCAGGGCAGCGGGGCTGCCCAAGGGATACGTGGGTCCGCCGACAGGGGGATAATACCGTGGGGAATACATCACAGGGAGTTTGCCTGAAAAGGGAACTAAGCCCGTGGAGCCCGACCCCAGTACAGAGCACCTGTGACTCGTAGTGGGTCTGGACGCGAATTGCTCCGCTGAATTCGCAGGCCAGAAGGCTAGGGAGGAGAACATCCAGGGAGCGACGCTTAATGGCTAACCTGGGATAGAAGGCACACTGGATCAACTTGGTGAAGGGCGCTGTATGCGAGCGGAACACCCGATCGGACCTGACAGAACATGGGACAAGTCCGACTCAACCCTGAGATTGTAAAATCTAGCAAAGGTATTGGGTGTTGCCCAGGCTCTGCTCTGCAGATGTCTGCTAAGGAGGTGCCATGGGCCAGTGCCCACGAGGATGCCACACTTCTCGCAGAGTGTGCTCGAACCCGCAAAGGGGCGGGCATGGCCAGGGTGTGATAAGCTAAAGAAATAGCATCAACGACCCAGTGAGCTAACCTCTGTTTGGAGACAGCGTTCCCTTTCTGCCGTCCACAGAAGCAAACAAATAGCTGCTCAGAATATCTTAAGCTCTGCATGCGGTCCAAATAGATACGCAAAGCACGTACCGGACACAGCAACGAAAGGGCTGGGTCTGCCTCCTCCAAGGGCAGCGCTTACAGGTTCACGACCTGGTCCCTGAAGGGGGTCGTAGGAACCTTGTGCACGTAGCCCGGTCGTGGCCTCAGGATAATGTGAGAATGTGGCAGGTGTCGGCTAGCCGCACTCTTCCCGAGCTTGGACGGAAGCGAGCAAGAGTGTCGGGGGCAGGTGGTTCGTGGGGATTTACCCGGCAAAACCAAGCCCATCGTTATCCCCATTTCGCCTTCATCGCCAGCTGGGTCGTCCTCAATCACGTGGGAATGAGCGACACGGGGGGCGGCTGAAGTGGCATTCACCTTGAGGAAGGAGAGCAGCGACAGCAACGCTGCCATGGTCATGTTTGCGCAATGAGTACATGAGCCATCCACGAACACCGCCTCAGTGTGATCGCTGCCCAGGCACACGAGGCAGCGTCTGTGGCCGTCGGCCTTGGAGAGAAAGCACCCGCATCCAGGAACAACACAGGGGCGGAAAGGCATCTTGAAAAAAACGCGTCCTGAAAAGGACGTTCAACGCCGCTGTGTATTGCTCTTTTGTGAGTGGAAAACTCAAACTCTTTTAGAGAAATCAAACTCTTTTAGGAGGAGAACACTCTTTTAACAGTGAAAAACGCTGTCGAAGCGCCCAGGGGCGTAGACTGCACAGCGTGCAGAGAGAGCGAACGCCAGCTGGAAATGCACCGTAGATCCAACAGCAATGCTTCTCACTGACAGAGGTGAGTGAAATAGTGGTGAACTTCAGCTTGCTTGTTGCACAACTGTTCGGCTCCGAAGAAAAATTCTGACTGGCACTCGCTGCCCCGCTTCCCTTTATACCCGTATGTCCAGGGCGGGGCATGCAAATTCTGTCTGCCAACTTGACATTGGCCTTTTCTCAGGTTCAGAGGTACGTTTGGCGTCCCAGGAAGACCCCTTGTGTCACTTCATTCGACACGCGTCGTGTGAGTGACAGAAGGGGAACCAAAAGTATTAACATACTGGCATGATTAATAAGATCTTACAGCAGTAGTACAAAGAGAACTGGAGCTGCCCAGCTTTGTAGGTGCGATCCACATGCATATGTGGGAGCTTATTATTACTCTAATAATATCGGTGTATGTGTGTGTGTGAGAGAGATTGCCCATCTCTGATTACTATCTGTCCTTGCATAGCAAACATAAGGTGGTGTCTGTGTGTGTGTGCATGTGTGATAGAGAGAGCAGACTGCAAGAGAGAGGAGAACGAGAGCGGGAGGGGGAGGGGGAGTGGATGTGTGTCTCTGTGTGTGTATTACTCATCCGAGCTTCAGTTCTCAGGACGAAGGGAAGACATGATTTATTCATTTACCCGCCGGCAGGTTTTGATCTCGCTCTCTTTCTCTCTCTCTGCTCAGACTGTCTTTCTTGTCTTGCTCACAAACACACACTATCTCTCTGTTTCTCTCCCTCGCTCCTGCTGTTTCTGTGCCTCTCTCACCTCGTTCACTATTTTTCTCTCTGACAAACACACACACTCTTAGCTCTGCTTCACTGGCCTTAAGGAGGACGATTTGGGGGGGTGTGGATGGAGGAGGAATGAGTGAGGCGATAATGAGACAAGGAGATGAAGTGAGGTGTGATTGAAAAGAGTGCTGTGTGGGTATGGCTAGAGGGCAAACTGTGCTAACAATAATGGTGAGGTTATTTAGTGTTAATTAGCGCATTACGCCGCAGCTTCCTTTGATTGGCGAGAATTTTTGTGCTTTTAAAGTTTTCCAAATAACCTGAAACTGGCTCAATCAGTCAATCATAAACAAACACACACACACACACACACACACACACACGTAGTGTTTCCATGTTTTATGGGGACTTTCCATAGACATAATGGTTTTTATACTGTACAAACTTTATATTCTATCCCCTAAACCTAACCCTACCCCTAAACCTAACCCTCACAGAAAACATTCTGCATTTTTACATTTTCAAAAAACATAATTTAGTATGATTTATAAGCTGTTTTCCTCATGGGGACCGACAAAATGTCCCCACAAGGTCAAAAATTTCTGGTTTTACTATCCTTATGGGGACATTTGGTCCCCACAAAGTGATAAATACACGCTCACACACACACACACACACACACACAAACACACACACACAAACTTACTCCAAAAACACAAGTGTTTCCCTAACGCATATGGAAAACGTGCACACCCACATACACTATGTGTACCAGAACTAAGAGGAAGGAGAACACAAAACAGTGACTCAAACACACTATAGCAGATGCATGACACACCGCAAAACAGAATGAACATGACTTTCATAAAAAATAAGATCTGTAACACAGAAATATATTCATTCTTGTTATTACACTTGGATATTTTAATGACAATTAGTCTGTAAATGTGAATGCCTTTCTTTGTGAAACCAGTGCCCACACAAAATGAAAATTCTCTCATCATCTACTCTTATTCCATCCCAGATGTGTCTGACTTTCTTTCTTCTGCAGAATACAAATTAAGATTTTTAGAAGAATATTTCAGCTCTGTAAGTCCACACAATGCAAGTGAATGGTGACCAGAACTTTGGAGGTCTAAAAAGCACATAAGTCAGTATTAAAGTAATTCATACAACTCCAGTGGTTTAATCCATATCTTTTGAAGCAATATGATAGGTGAGAAACAGATCAATATTTACGTCCTTTTTTTATACTGTAAATATACATTTTCACTTTCACTTCCACATTCTGGTGTGGAAGTGATTTTCACTTTCACATTCAGCCACCTAAAGGATGGGGTTGGTTAAAAGGTGGAGATTTATATTAAAAAGGACTTAAGGACTTATTGATCTGTTTCTCACTCACACCTATATCACGTCAGAAGACATGAATTTAACCACTGGAGTAATACAGATTAATTTTATGCTGCTTTTATATCTTTTTGGACCTTCAGAGTTGTGGTCACCATTCACTTGTAATTCATGGAACCACAAAGCAGAGATTTTCTTCTAAAAATCTTAATTTGTGTTCTGCATAAGAAAATGTAATACACATCTGGGATGGCATGTGCGAATTTCCATTTTTGGGTGAACTATTATTTTAACATTCTTCATTGCAAAAAGGACAACATGAAATAAAACTACAACTTTAACAAAAATTACAAAATAAAATCAAACTGCAACTTAAATAAAAACAACAATTTTAAAAGGAAAAAACGACCCTATTAACTGTATAGTTGTGGTTTAGTATTGAGGATTAGCAGTTTCATTCCTATTCAACCAAAGTTCAGCTTGATCATTTCTGTCCACTGTATGGATAATTGTCATGTCTGACATGAGAGGTGAGACTGGACACTATCAGGATGAGCTGATAAAGTCATATGAAAGGTTGACATGACCTCAGTATAGCACACAGCCATCACCACAGCAACATGAGCAAGAGAGACATCAGGCAGATCCAACTATTGCATCAGGAACAGAGAGACAGGAAGGGAGACAGATCAACAAATAGATAGACAGACAGACAGATAGATAGATAGAGATTATAGAAAGGGATGGGTGAGTGTAGTTGTAGCTGCTTATGTTGGCATGTGTACAGAGAAAAATCAGATCTGTAGAGAAGGAGCGCAAACATCTTTGTGCGCCTTTCTATGGCAAGAACACAAACCCACCCACACACACACACACACAAACAGACACACACAAACAGACACACACACACACACACACACACACACGCACACACACACACACACACACAAACAGACACACACGCACACATACATGCGAGCACACACAAACACAGACACACAAACACATCTTGAGTGAATGAAACAGGAAGAGAAAGAGAGGGGAGTGATACAGAGGGTAAGAAATAGATGATGCTGAAAAGTGCTTCATTTAATTTAAATGTGAAAGTAGAGAGAGAGGAAAAGAGAGGGAGGTGTGCATGTTAGAGGAAAGACAGAGAGGCTGATTGAGAGATGAGGTGTAGAGGGACGATGATGAAGTGGATGAGATAATGACAAATAGAGGAGAGCGAGTGAGAGGAAAGATAGAGACGCAGACAGACACAGAAAGAGAGAGATAGAATGCTCATTAAAATCAATGCAGGAGTCAGAAGACTTGTCCTTCAGTAAGTAACAGAAGAACTGAGATCAGAGAGATCCAGAGAGAGAGACAGAGAGATATGTAGTTTCCTCTTAAATCAGAAGAATTTAAGGAGTAGTAGATAACAGACAAATGCAATGAAAAATCCATCAAAAGCAGATCCCAAACTTCAGAAAACGTAATTTATTGCAAGAATCATATCGTTGTCCACAGATACTAGGGCTTAGCAATACATAAAAATTATATAATAGATAATCACCTGAAAAAATATTGCGATATACAATTATATTGTCAAACCCCTTGCCAAGGGTTGGTTAATTTTTTTGCTTTATTGATTTTATTCTTTTATTGAAAGACGAAAAACATAAACAAAAGACATTTCTAAATGTTTTATTAAAATGATCAAAAAATCTATATGATCTTATATATAACCACCTCCCCAAATCCAAACATTCACTGTCTCCAACAGCCCCATTTGCCATCATGCAAGCATCCGTCAAAAACAACAGGTGGAATATTACTAATAGCCTACAGATTAAGAACTAAAGACAATTATAAATGTAATGACAATAATAAACATAATAAATAAGCCTAATAAATTTCCCTTGTGTTCCCAAAATACTGCTACGTTTTGGTAATAGGCCTACAGTTTATGATGCCTAAAGAAAAGAAAATAGAACTCAATTTTAGGATCAAGATGAACGTGACTTGTATTACTTTATGATTTCATCACTTTCATCTATATTTCTTTAATACAAATATATATATTACTGAAACTGCAGAGTTGCATTCACAATGCATGTTAACCGCATGGAAATAAAGCGAAACTCACAGCACCTCCTGAGATTATCAAAACAGGGCTGCACGACTCCGAACAAACAGCGAATAAGACACAAACATAGACTTCTTTTCTTTTGTCTGTTCTTAAAAATATAATAAAGTGTGATTCTTCAAGCATGTGTCTTTGTGACTAACAGCATATCTTGTCATGTGTCACTCCGAGACATCTTACAGATCTCCCTCCTATAGCAGGTAGATGAGCAACATAACCCGCGCATGAAATACATTTGGACGAGAAGCTTGCAAACTGGATTCAGCCTCGTCGCATTTGGTAGTTTCACACCCTGGCCACTGTTTAATATATTTGGCAACTTCTCAGATCCATAGTTTTACCATTTCCCGATATTGTCGATCACATCTGTCAATTGAGTGTAGCAATAGGCATCGGGACCTTTGTAAGACATCATCGATATCCGATAACATCGTCCTATCACCCAGCATTAACAGGCATACAATTAGACAAAATACACCACGATAACTAGAGTGACCATGCATCTAAAGGTGTGCACTTCATCTAATATTAAAATACTTTTGTATTCCAGTTTAAAGGGATAGTTCACCCAAAAATTTCAATTAATTTACTCTCTCTCATGTCGTTCCTAACCTGTATGATTTTCTTCCATGGAGCATAAAAATACATTAGGAATCCATAAGGCAGAATGACAGCCTCATTCACGCAAGTGGAAACACTGTGGCTCTCGGGTGCTTTCAAAACATTGCTTTGTTAGTTTCAGTAGTCAGCTTCTGCTTGAACCGATGGCGTGACTACCTGTTTATATAAGCAATGGAAGATACTGCAATTCAGTTTGGCGCTGCTAGTGGTACAGAAATTACACTCCACAGCTTTAAAGGCAATATGAAATTAAAATGTACCCTTTTTATAAAATATTATTACCCACCACTGGCATCACCAAATGTAATTGTAATGTAACTAATCTAATGATTATTAGAACAATTATTTGACTATTCAGGCAATTACTACAAAAATGAATCATTAGCATAAACATAATAATTAATCAACTATTCAGCTTGTGCCTCGACTTAAAAGGCTGCATTTAACATGCTTATTAACAATAAAGAGGACAAAATCATCTTTTAAAAATACCTCTAAAGGACATTCACTGAATTAAAGGGGAAACAATTATTTCCACAATTATAACCTCTCCGGGAACCAGCACCTTATCGTGGTGGAGAGGTTTGTGTGCCCTTGTGATCCTGAGGGCTGTGTTGTCTGGAGCCATGTGCTCCTGGTAGGGTCTCCCAAGGCAAAGTGGTCTCAGGTGAGGGGCCAGACTAAGAATGGTTCACACAAACTCCATGGAAAAAACGGCAAGAGTAGGAGTTACCCTGCCCGGAGGAAGCCGGGGGCCCCCGTCTGGAGCCAGGCCCAGATGGAGGGCTCGTCGGAGAGCGCCTGGTGGCCGGGCTTGTCCCGAAGAAGCGACGTGAAACCTCCCTCTACATCCCTTGGGCCCACCACCCATTGGAGAAACCGCAGGAGTCAGGTGCGCTGCCATATGGGTGGCAAGGTGCTGGAGAGGAGGGTTCGGCCGATTGTCGAACCTCGGATTGAAGAGGAACAATGCGGTTTTCGTCCTGGCCTTGGAACGATGGACCAGATCTTTACTCTCGCAAGGATCCTGGAGGGGGCCTGGGAATATGCCCATCCAGTCTACATGTGTTTTGTGGATCTGGAGAAGGCGTATGACCGGGTCCCCCAGGAGAGACTGTGGGAGGTGCTGCGGTAGTATGAGGTGGGGGGTCCCTTCTTAGGGCGATCCAATCCCTGTACGTCCAAAGCGAGAGCTGTGTCCGGGTCCTTGGCACGAAGTCGAGTTCATTCCTTGTGGGGGTTGTCTCCGCCAAGGCTGCGCTTTGTCACCAATCCAAGTCACCAAGTTTGTGATATTGATGTACAGGATATCAAGGCGTAGTCAGGGTGGGGAAGGTGTGCGGTTCGGTGGGCTGGGGATCTCATTGCTGCTTTTTGCAGATGATGTTGTCTTTATGTCATCATCAGTCCGTGACCTTCAGCTCTCACTGGATCGCTTGGCAGTCAGAGCTGGTTAATGTGGCTCAGGATAGGGAAGTTTGGGGCCCCCTGCTGGAGCAGCTGCCCCCGCGACCCGACTTCGGATAAGCGGTTGAAGATGGATGGATGGACAATTATTTTATTAAAGTTTAATTCAATAAAAAAAATTCACTGCAAAAAATCCTATTGTTGTCAATTGTTTTGTCTTGTCTTCCATTTAAAAATAATCTAAAAATACTTAAAACAAGATGCATTTACTTGAGAAGCAACATATACAATTTTTATATATAAACAAACCTTATAAAAGAAACATCCCTTTTTCAGGACACTGTATTTTAAAGATAATTTTGTACAAATCCAAATAACTTTACAGATCTTTATTGTAAAGGGTTTAAAAAATGTTTTCCATGCTTGTTCAATGAATGAAAAATTTAGGACACTAAAGAGACTTTTCTACTGACTCACCAAAAGAAAGATGCCCAGGGTCCATGCTCATCTGCGTGAATGTGCCTTAGGAATGCTGCATGGAGGCATGAGGACTGCAGATGTGGCTAGGGCAATAAATTGCAATGTCCGTACTGTGAGACGCCTAAGACAGCGCTACAGGGAGAAAGGAAGGACAGCTGATCATTCTCGCAGTGGCAGACCATGTGTAACAACACCTGCACAGGATCTGTACATCCAAATATCACAGCTGCGGGACAGGTGCTGGATGGCAACAACAACTGTCTGAGTTACACCAGGAACACACAATCCCTCCATCAGTGCTCAGACTGTCCGCAATAGGCTGAGAGAGGCTGGACTGAGGGCTTGTTGGCCTGTTGTAAGGCAGGTCTTTACCAGACATCACCGGCAACAACGTCGCCTATGGGCACAAACCCACCTTTGCTGGAACAGACAGGACTGGCAAAAAGTGCTTTTCACTAAAAAGTTGCGGTTTTGTCTCACCTGGGGTGATGGTCGGACTTGCGTTTATCGAAAAAGGAATGAACGTTACACCGAGGCCTGTATTCTGGAGCGGGATCGATTTGGAGGTGTAGGGTCTGTCATGGTCTGGGGTGGTGTGTCACAGCATCATCGGACTCAGCTTGTTGTCATTGCAGGCAATCACAACACTGTACGTAGCAGGGAACACATCCTTCTCCCTCATGAGGTACCCTTGCTGCAGGCTCATCCTGACATGACCCTCCACCATGACAATGCCACCAGCCATACTGCTCGTTCTGTGCATGATTTCCTGCAAGACAGGAATGTCAGTGTTCTGCCATGGCCAGCAAAGAGCCCGGATCTCAATCCCATTGAGCATGTCTGGGACCTGTTGGATCGGAGGCTGAGGGCTAGGGCCATTCCCCCAGAAAAGTCTGGGTACTTGCAAGTGCCCTGGTGGAAGAGTGGGGTAACATCTCACAGCAAGAACTGGCAAATCTGGTGCAGTCCATGAGGAGGAGATGCACTGCAGTACTTAATGCAGCTGGTGGCAACACCAGATACTGACTGTTACAACATTCTCAGATAACACATTTTCTTCTGCAGTATAGCTCCCAAAGTAAATGTACATGGTTTTAAAGGAGTTTTAGATTTTTGTATTGGAAAACAAGCCCAATTTTGTTGCAGTGCATGGGTAAAGGCTACCCTCTCCTAACTTTATGTTCACCTGATTTCGATCCATCTTTAACTCACAGCAGTGAGGGACGAGCGTCCCCGCACCAGAGTGCATAAGCCGGGTGCAGTTTCAATCTCTCCCCCTACTATCGGGTTTCTTCACCCGACTCATAGAAGCGGCTCTGACCGCACAGAGAAATACCAGTTGCAGAGTTTGTACTTATTTACATGACCTGCTTCCTTAATATTTTAACTTTAATAAAGGATGCATTAACGATGTAACACCACGGTGTTTCCTTTAAAGATGCTCTGACATGTACGTTTTGCTTAAGCGGAATGGCAGCTCCGACTCTGCTTTATTTCACAAACTACTTATTTTGTATTTTTATATAATTTCCTCACACATTGCGATCTACATCCCCCTAAGCTGTTTGGAGTGCGTCTGGACTGTAAGCTGTGTGTTCTTCCTCTCCTCTATCATTAGTGTTTAATATGATCACATGTGAGGTTACATAAGATCAAACGACTATTCGACCACAAAAATGTTTGTAGACAATCTTTTATTGTAGACGTTGCCGATAATCATTTCAGCCATATTGCAAAAATAATGATTGTTTTCAAACAGATTACAGAAGTCTTCCATTGGTTGTACAAACAGAGAGTCCCGCCTCAAACTCACACTATTGATCAAGAAATGTTGCTGTATCAGCTGGATGGGCCACTCAAACAAACAGAGGTCTGTTTTGGAAGTGCCACAGAGCCACAGTATAACAGCTTTAGGTAAAATCAACCTTTAAATTACTTCATTCAAACTCTGCATATTACAATGAGATGCAAGACAGATTTTTTTTCCATTTAAATAATAACACATATTAGCTTTAATAAAGCTAATGGGATATCTAGAAATTAACATAGCACATCTGATAAGCAATTAAATCTGCTTTATTATTATGCCATTTTCACTGTTACTACCATTATTACAAATTTATGGGCCAATAAAGCTTCATTTAACTGAGAGAGCGATCAAGAGAGAAATAAGAGACAGGGAACAAATGACAGAGAAAGAAGCCAAAGGCGAAAGAGAAAAACAACTGTGAAAACTGAAAATTACTCTTGAACTTGTGTGTAAAACAGATGGAAAGCAGTCTTTCTTTAACAAACACACACACACACACACACACACACACACACACACACACACACACACACACACACAGTGAAGACTGTATTTGTGTGTGTGTCCTGATTGAGGGTGTCTGACTCAATGCCAAATGTCTTTCTCACCACAGCCTCAAAAGGAAAGTGTTCCACACAAGCCTAATGGAAACCACACTTCCTGCTTTTCCCTTCAGTAAACCTCTCCCTCCCACCCACCCTCTCTCTCTAACTTACTTCAGTCCATCTCTGTCATACACAACAACAAACACACACACACACACAAATACAGTGTTTGGAGCTTTCTAAAAACAGCTGCAGTGTTCCCATTTTGGCTTAATAGGTCAAGAGTGCTTAACCCTTCCCTTCCCTAACACACACACACACGTTGGGTTTCCATGTTTTATGGGGACTTTACATAGACATAATGGTTTTTATACTGTACAAATGTTATATTCTATCCCCTAAACCTAACCCTACCCCTAAACCTAACCCTCACAGAAAACGTTCTGCATTTTTAAATTTTCAAAAAACATAAATTAGTATGATTTATCAGCTGTTTTCCTCATGGGAACGACAAACTGTCCCCACAACATCAAAAACTTCGGGTTTTACTATCCTTATGGGGACATTTGGTTCCCAGAAAGTGATAAATACATGCTCACACACACACACACACACACACACACACACACACACACACACACACACATTAGAGGCTATAAATTAGCAACACACACACATTAGAGGCTATAAATTAGCGAGGACCTCTTTTACTGTACATGCTTTTTTCATACTAAGCTAATGATATTTGCAATACTTTACCCTTGGCCCTACCCCTAAACCTAAAGTACATTTAAAGCAAATCAAGATTTAGCCAATTGATGAACTTGTGAAAAATATTGTGTACAGCAGGTTTCACTATGTTAGTACTTTAATATAAGGCCTCACAAGTATGGCAAAACAAGTGTGGACACACACACACACACACACGCACACAAAAACACACACACATGCACTCACACACACGCACACACACATGCACAAACACACACAAACACACACATGCACAAACACACACATAGAATCATGCAAACACACTCCTCTGGTCCTTTAACATGTGCCAAGTAAAAACACCGCTTTGAGTTGTCAAGGAAACAGCAATAAAACACACGGTCCTCAGTCCATACTCTATTTTCCCTGATAGATCTCTCTCTCTCACTCACTTTCTCTCCATCTTTATCTCTTTCTGTCTCAATTTCACTCACAGGCTGCTCAGTAATTCACTCACGTCACTGAGCTTAACATTCAGAACTGTTAGTAATAAAGCAGTGGAGAGAAACAGTATTTTTTGTGATATCCACACACTTTTATTCTGATGCAACTTTTGAAAAATTATACATTTTAATACTTGTATTACAGATCCATGTACATACTGTATATACACTTATTCCAACATGAATAGCTTGTGTGGTAGCTCATCAGACAGGGCGTCTGACTTCAAGTCGGAGGACTGTGGTTCAAAACCAGCCATAAACTCAAGTTGACGCGTGACATGACAAGCGTCATTGAAGTGGCACGAAATTATGTAGTTGGTTAAGAACATTTTATTTTTCATTTTGCTTCTGCATTTTAAAACACTAATGGTTAGGTTTAGGCACTGATAAGGTAAGGATGTCTTTTTATCTTCTCATTTATATTTTAAAACACTATTGGTTAGGTTCAAGCTAAATCTTTACTCTAGGGTGGTATGCTTTAAAAACATCCATCTAAAATTCACATTAAAACCGACATTTTACTTGCTTTTCCCACTGGACATTTAATTGGAAACCAGCAGCCAAACGTGTTATACAGCACGTACATTTTGAATTGCAAAAATGTTGATCAGGCTGACTACACTTGAGTGTTGTAAAGAATAGATAAGAATAGAATACATTAGAATGTGGAATCAAAAGGGTAGAACAGAATAGATGAGAAGAGTAGAATAGAATGTAGGGTCACAGTAGATCAGAACAGAATAGAATAGAATTATTGGTCAACCGATATAGGTTTTTTAATGGCCGATACGATCTCCAGAGAGCAGGGTGGCCGATAGGCTGATACAATGCCAATATATCAAACATTTGCTAAAAAGAAACCCAAAAAACTCTTATTTAGCACTATATTTACTCAATTTCTCACTAAACATAAAAATGTTGTATTTTAAATGGTAGATAGCAGTTTCTTCAGATTTCTGTTTAGTCGTCAAAGTTTTGTAATTTATTTGCACATGAAGACATTTTTAATATATTAGGAAGCAGGAAATAACAGTATACACAGTAGTCCAGCAACCATGGATGGCATGTGAGCATTGGCAGTCGCATTCACTCAAATAAATATAAACTTAAACCATACATACCGAATAAGAAATTTACTTACAGCACACGTGAAGTGCTTTTACCTTGGTCTACATCTGAAAATGTAGGCAGCTAACTTACTACCTTGCTGCCTAATAATTTAATGGCTTAAATGACAGCTGTTTTGAATGAATGTTACTCTTATGGAAACTGGCCTCCAAACAGTTTGAAAAACACCTTTTTTTCATCCTACATCCGTATACAGCCTCCGGAGGCAGCATTTTCCTGGTTTTGGATGCAGCCTTGCGCGGATCCAGCATGAGCAACCAGCGTGATCACCTACTTGGATTGACACAGAGTGACCATCATGATTTGTGAATCAGAGGAACTTTTGATCCTGAAGTTTTTGATTCTTGCTGATGGACTACATGCTTCAGAGGAAAATATTAGATGAGTGCTCGATGGGAAGAAAATGATTTTCATGAGGTTTGTGAATTACATCTGTTTAAATGAGATATCTGCATATTCACAAATGGTATATAATAGAAGTTTTATTGATATTTGCCTTTTTATCATTAGACGAGACATTTAAAATTTACAGGGAACTTTTGAGGAGATAGAGGGAGAATGAAACAGGCGAGCACTTTTAACATTATGAGCTCAAACGCGTCTGTCGCGCGGCTATGATATGCGGACCATTTAAATGATACTGTGTTGCACAATGGTGTATTATTTTAGTAACACAATGGAACGGAACAAGTAACGAACTGTGACTGATCGTTTACATGTCTCAGTTGCTTCACATGCAAGCAGACGATTCTCGCCGCCCTCAAGAAACAAATCAGCCAAACGGGAAAATGTATCAGCCGATAATTAAAAAAAAGTCAGAATATCAGCAAATTTATCGGCCGACATATCGTTCGACCACTAAATAGAACAAAATAGAATGTAGAGTCAGAGAATAGTAGAGTGGAACATAATAGAAGACAAGAGTAGAGAAGAATAAACTGAATCTGGGATCAGAGTAGAATAGAAAAGAGCATAATGTGGGATCAGAGTAGAGCAGAAATGCACAGTTGAGTATAAAAGTGAACATAGCAGTGTGCACTACAGTAGAGTGCAGTGAAGAGTAAAATATAACAGAACAGAACAGAATGTGGGATTAGAGATGAATAGAGTAGTGATATGGGAACATGTTTTTGAAGCTGTTCCTCAAAGATTTGACAAAACTACAGCATTCACAACACATCAGTGTCATGTGCCAATGCTTTACCCAGACACACACTTTCTCTCTGTCTCTAATCATTTCTCTGCCTTAAACACTCCATACATAAAAGTGAGGGGTCTCTCTTTTATCATCCATCCACAGGCATCAGAGACTGGGAGTGATGGAATGATGTAACGGTGTGTGTGTTTCTCAACAGCTCTCAGTAAATGTAAACAGTTTTATGCAGAGGGTTAAAGTCCTGTTTGTCCCTGTGTGTTCTACTGCATTAAATGACATGATTGCTCCATATGATTATGATAAACAAACACAGCCTGCAGGAGTAGGTAAAGTGTGTGGCGCATTTGTTTACAGTGAATGACACAAACATACACTAATAGTCTGCTAAACCAACTCTGCTCATAAAGGCACACTCTACCTAATAAACATTTAGCACACCACACAACAATCAAACACACTCATACTTAACTGAACCCACTTTTTAATAATGTATATTCTGATACATAATGCATTGCAGTTCAATAATGCAATACACTTAAACAGTTTTGGGTTTTCTGGGGGAACTGAATCCATGACCATGGTATTGCTAGCACCATACTCAACCAGTTGAGCTACAGGAACCTTTAACCACTACAATACACTCAAAAGGAATACAAGGAGATTATTTATTTACACAGCATTTACCACACATATGTACATGTCTTTAAACGTTATTCTACTGCACATAACACAGTCGACACACCCTGCAAAAATGATCTTCTAATGATATATCCTAGAGAATATCCTCTGCAGATTGCCAGATGACAAGTATCCTGCATTGAATTTCAATACACTTGTCTGGAGATAATTTAGTTATCGAAATCCATATTTCAATGTTTACATAATAATGTTGACATCCTAATGCTATCTTACAGTGATTCCACTGGCAAGATATAACACACAATGATTTCTGGGAATATAAATCATTATTCATCAAGCTTTATCACGTTTTTTCACTGTCATGGGGTGCAAAGACTATTTACCTACATTTCCTCAAGTTTAGTTCAAAACAGCGTGTCTGGGACATACATTCCTAAAGGCTCTCTCACAAACACTGCCAACAAGTAGACTAATTTAGATGTTAATGACTGATAAATGTCAACATACATCACACATTAAGAGGAGCTCTATGATAGCAAAAGCAGAGACACAAATAACATCTGCAGCAACACCCCCCAAAAAAAAAAAACACTTAGAGCAAGAGACAGATAGAGAAAGAGTGAGAAAGAGAGAGAGAGAGAGAGAGAGAGAGAGAGAGAGAGAGAGAGAGAGAGAGAGATTGAGAGAGAGAGAGACTGAGCATGGAGGTTTTTTGGTGGCGTGAATTTAACCCCTCGATTATTATTTCAACATGATGTGGAAAGTAGGAGATGATAAATGGCTAATAAACAGATAACAATATTATCTCACACATACAGAAATGTTGCTTCAAATCATAAAGCAATACAGTTTGCAGCATTTGATATGTTTAGTCAGAGTTACGTTATTGATTTGAAAGGAGTAGTTCATCCAAAAATTATAACTCTCTCATAAATTATTCACCTTGTGCTGTCACAAACTCGTATGATTACTTTCCTCTGCGGAAAACAAATGAAGATTTTTTGATGGAGATATGATGTGAATACAATGCTTTCAATGCTTTAAAAGTTAATTGGATTCAACACTTTCAATGAAAAGTTTCATTTAATTTACACAATACTTTAATTTATATATATATATATATATATATATATATATATATATATATATATATATATATATATATATATATATATATATACATACTTTAAATTTACTTTATGATTAAATGATGAGAGAATTATAATTTTTGGGTGAACTATTCCTTTCAGGTCTAAGCTGGTTTCATTCAAAATACAGTGAACTTTCCAGTCCTAACAGGTCATACACAGAAGTGCACAGATCATACAACAGTCCATATTCTCATCTGATTTACTGTCCAATAAATCTTTGGTCATCTTCTGTCAAACTGCACAAGATCAATGGCAACTGAGATAACAGGGGAGATAACAGACTTTATGTTCAACTCCTAGAATTATACTAACCCAAAGAAACATTAACCTGGCAATGATCTGAAATTAACCTTTGAAACGTTTTCCTTTTCTAAACTTGTGGTGGCTTGTAATTTTAATCTCACTGTAAAATAATATACATCAATCATACACAGTTACATATATACACATTCAAAACACCCACACAGACAGGAATTAGAGTAATAGTCCCTTATGCACACACCTCAAATGGCTGAAGCTCCTCCTTTTCCATGTAAAACTCCAACTGTCTGTCAGAAATGAACTCCACCACTGAAACGCCTCCCACACATGACTGCCCAATAAGAGGCTTGAATCTCTGTAAGACAACAATGGCAAAAGTGTAAGCAAACAATGACTCCTATTTTTAATAGATGTTAATACAAAGTTCGACAAAAATACAACATTTTCCAGCTCCAATGTCTATATAAAGGGAGCATAAAAGTAATCCATACGACTCCAGTGGTTAAATCCATGTGTTCAGACATTATATGACAGATGTGGGTGAGAAAGATACATTTTTAAGTCCTTTTTTGTCATAAATTCTCCTTCCTGCTCATTAGGGGGCAATATGCATGTAAAGCAACAAAAACAGAAGAAGGAGAAAGTGAAAGTAAAGAAAAAATTACTTAAAAATGTATCATATCACTTCTAAAGACATGGATTTAACCACCAGAGTCTTCTGGAGTACTTCTGGACACCCATTCACTTCCATTGTATGGACCTACAGATCTGAAATATTCGTCTAAATATCTTTATTTGTGTTCAGCAGATGAAAGAAAGTCATACACACTTGGGATGGTGAATTTTCATTTTTGGGGTGAACTGTCCCTTTAAATACTGACACTTTGAAATTGTATGACATTTTTGCTGCTTATTTGTCACTGTTGAATCACCGGGGTCCTGAGAGAAATTTGGTAGTATGCTCTATAGTATGCAACATGGTCCGCCCAATTTTTCAGCCGTCTTGGCTTCAGAAATATTTTTATGGTATGGTTTCCATTATTTTTTTAAATAGGAAAAGTTATTTTAAACAAATTAAAGATAATATTATCGATTAGATCGATTAAGAACCTCAGAGCTCACGGTAGGCCTGTTTTTAAAAGTTTATAAGTTATCATTAATAATCAATTCCCTATGTAAATATGTGTGGGATTTTTACTGCCGAAACCAGATTGTTGCGCTCTATTCGACTGGTCATGTGATCTCAACAGTGCACCCTTATGTAGAATAAAACAGCTTTTTTGTAAGTCACTAAGATGACTGGAGTCTTCCTTTCAGGTGAGTGTACAACATTTTAAACATCATTTTTCAAAAGTACCACTATCCATTTCTTAAGGTGTACCGAGCAAAATTCATTAACATACCTTTAAGTTCACTTTCACAAAGAAAATCTTAGTTGTACTGTTGTGTTCTGTATGTGTATAATGCATGTGGCACATACAAAGACATTTAGCTGCTTATTACAGCACTTTGCATTGTAGGATTGACCATTGTGCATGTACAGTATGCATATACAGTATATCTGTGCAAAGTCTCATGAGATCTTGTTCATTCAAATGATCATTGATCAAGTCCCATTCATAATGTATGGTTTATATTTATTTAAATACTAGGCCAGCACACTCAAACTTTCTATGTCTTGCTGCATGGGCTGTGTGTGTGAATGTGTGTGCTCATGTGTGAGTGGATATGCATTATGCAACACAACAGTTGTAATCTCACTGAGGTATCCAGAAGTGAAACTTAATCTAAATGAGGCCACAGTGTTATGGGATGTGCATGCATGTATGTGTGCGTGGGCATACTGCATGTGATGACTTGCAAGGAGCCCACCTTTATTCAGCAAGCAGTGTAGTAGTGTGTGCTAGTCTGACTATTCATGTGTGTGACTCCATAAACCATGAGCTGGTGGGTAAGGGGACAAACAGAATGCATGTTAGCTATTTTTAGACACTCCACTGTGTGCACTCTGTCGCTCTCTCTCTTTCTCTCTCTCTCTTATACTCACACACAGAAATGCAACACACACCGCACTAGGGATGGGCCTCTACGAGTACTCGAGTGGCAATGACATGTACATAACTGTATATAATAACATGTCTGACAAATGTCTTTGGCTGCTGAATTGTGTCTTGTTGTTCCAGTGTATTGTCTATTCATTATTATAGGCTGTTATAAAATATTCTGTTACAAAATGCACAAAATATTGCATAATCAAAATATAATACTTTAAATCATATTTTGTCATGTGAACATTCACTGCCCAACTCAATGAAAAAATATATGTACACCGCGCATCTGTCTGTTCTTCATTCAGGTTACCGTAGTAATCTTAAAAAGCCTGCACCAGTTTTTTTAGTGACTCTCTGAACCGTCTATTTTCAAATCGCTTCCATTTTTGAAGACGCTGCATTCTGTTCCATTCAGCTGTGCTCTATCTAGCTGTTTGAAACACTCACCTGCTGTATATGCACTGCTTCAGCATGTTGAGTGTGTGTCCAAGTGTTCACTCCTGTGGGAAAGCCGCAATGCTTAGTATTGTTGTTGCTGTGATGATTTATGAAGCGTTCCATTCAACGCGGAGAGTCAGAATTTCCATCTTTCAACTGGGGAAAGTTTTTTCTCCCCTTTTTCTCCCCAATTTGGAATGCCCAATCCCCAATGTGCTCTAAGTCCTCATGGTGGTTTAGTGACTCAATCCGGGTGGCGGAGGATGAATCTCAGTTGCCTCATCGCATGAGGATGCTTCACTCTATTCTCTGCTGCATCCACCACAACTAACCACGTGCCTCTCTAAGAGCGAACCACATTATTGCAATCACGAGCAGTTTACCCCATGTGACTCTAACCTCCCTAGCAACAGGGCCAATTTGGTTGCTTAGGAGACCTGGCTGGAGTCACTCAGCACGCCCTGGATTTGAACTCGTGACTCCAGGGGTGGTTGTCAGCGTCAATACTCCCTGAGCTACCTGGGGAAAGTTTAACGAAATGACACTTTATGTCGGACTTGTAACTTAGAAACTGCTGTGGAAATCTTCAACTCCCATTTCGACGAGATGCAGGTGTGTTCTACATCACGCAGAGGTTTACAGTCAGTAACGAACATTAACTTTTATTGAATAATACCCATTAACAAGTCAAAGTTCTTACATTAAATGATAATAAAACGTGTTGTTTTGGGGAGACAGATGTTCAAATCACGGTTAATTATACTCTCTTTTGATTATCGTAACGATAGCATTGCAGCATCGTATATCAGTTTGGTTGCTATGAGACGTCTCTGACAATAAATACACCCCTCAAAATCACAACGTAATCAATCTCAAAGTTCAAAATAAGCTCCCTCTTTGACACGTGTGTGTTTAGTTGTCAGGTAATTGTCACTGAATTTCGAATTAAGTGAAAAGTCACATCATGCATGATCACCATTGAAATCGTTTTCATGATCGATAATTGCTTTCATGTCCAAGTACTCAAGCACTCCTGCCCTTCCCTACACTGCACACAGTTGCACATTTACAGCAGTGGTTTTGAGACTCAGTTCTGTCAGTGAGGCAGACAAAGGATAAACAGCCAGGACAAATACATTCTTCAGCAAAAACAGAATATCCACTTCACAACCAAATATGTGCAGAATAAACACATTTAATACACGCATGCACATTAAAGGGTAAATACACAATAAATGACGAGCCGTTTGTATTTGGTACTGTTAAAAACATGTGTGCACTTTAGCATTTTAAAAAACTTTTAAGAATAACTGTTATTCCACGACGCTGACTCACAAATCTAAGTGCTTTGATCGCTCAAAGTAAAGAATGGTACTTGTGATGCCAGTTAACAGCATCGCATCAGACCGCGTTTGTTGCAAACACACCTCTCCATAAATCTACACAAATGCATTTCAACTGAGTCAGTTATTGATTAAGAGCTTTTTGTCCTTTCTGATTTTTTTTTTCAACGTTGAATTCAAACCAGGAAGAAGAAAACAGCCCAAAAGTCTTTACATTTACCACTTTCCCCTTTAAATTAAAATGAATGCTTACTATCATTAGCTGGGTTTCCATTCAAAATGTTTCGCATTTATGTTATGCACATTTCTGAATATTCGACTAAAGAAAATGTGAATCATTGTGCTTTTCCATCCACTACAATATCCGCATTATCTTGAGTGAGCCCTCCTTGTCATGATGAGCCCGTTGCTACAGAGAGAGTTATTTGTGGTGTTGGACATCGTTTTATTAAATGTTGCTAGAAGACAAAGAAGAATCAAGTGTAATATCTCATATAATGAGGGCTGAAATGGATGCTATGCCCATACGCCAGCACCTCCGTATATGTACCTAAAAGCAACCGCGCTCAAAACAACTATATGTGAGTTTAAACTTCCGAATACCAAGGGCTATGTAGGAAGAATTGTGTGCCAAGGTCGAACATTTGTTGGGCCAATCACATCAAGCTATCGTACACCCATACCAACCGACGGGCATAATGCCATTGCGCTTTACATGCACAAATTGTCAAAACGCATCATCAATATGCAAATAAACTGTTTCCATCACCTTAATGCGGAGTTTAACTAATGCGAAAATCCACCTCCTCCTAGCGCATTAAATTATGAGGGTTTATTCGCATATCAAGCGTTTCCATTCAGGATTCTTATGCGCATTTAAAAAATGGTTGGATGGAAACCCAGTGATTGTATTTGCCTACATTATTCGCAGCATGTACAAATCTGTTAATAATTAGGAAAAATTAATGTTTAGTGCTTCATAACCATTTAAGATCAGTTTCACTTAAACAATGTTGCAACAATACAGTATATTTAAGGAACTGTTTTGATTTTTCATTTAATAATGGATTTTATCCATTGTGTCCATACAAGAATGAACTGGTGTCTGGAGTGTGACAGCACAGGCTGCAGCTACCCATAAAACATAAAAGTCCAATCTCTGTCTAATCATAAACTCAACAAGACTGACTCCACCTTCAGTGAATACACACACAATAAATTTAATACACACATCACATCCAACACAAGATCAAAATCTGAATCACAAATGCACATGCAATCAAACTGCAAGCGTCTTTTACAATGTTCACATGTACACACACACACACACACACACACGCACAAATATTTCCCCTATCCCGCTGTCCTTCTTTCTCTGTCTGTCTCTCACTCTTTCGAATACAATTTAGGTCACACACCTGCTGAAGCATGACCATACACCCTCATTCTTGGCAGAGCACACTGTGTTGCCATGGTTTTAATGTGTGTGTGTGTGTGTGTGTGTGTGTGTGTGTGTGTGTGTGTGTGTGTGTGCAACATTAAGACTTCATTAAGCTTTTAAAGCTGTTTGAGACTGCCTCTACACATGCTTTGAGGGACCCAGAGTGTTTTGTGTGTTTGTAAGGGAATGCATGTGTGACTATTCACATTTAAGGATGTTTATATTTTGTGAAAGAGGAAGAGAAAGCTGTGTGTAATTAGAAATATACACAAACAGAGGGGTACTCAAACACAAGCAGAAGTGACTGCTGATTGAAAAAGCAGCGATAGACAGTTAAGACTGTCAACCATATCAGTCCACATCCACATGACAGAGAGTGAGAGACAGAGAGAGAAAGAGAGACATGCAGGGGGGAATAACAGCAGTGTTAATCACTGACCCTTGGGCTATGGCATCCTGACACATGTCTCACCACAGTAGCGGCTCTTTAACCCACGTCAGATAAATTCCCCAAATTATCCACAGGATGTCGACATGTTGTTTCTGAGAGTTACGGTACCCTAGGTTCGGCCACATTTTGCAGATTCACCGACAAGCACCATCTCTTATAAGACAACATTTTTACTTTCCCCTGTGATGCAACCGGAAGTGCAATGTGTCAGAAGTGTAGGAGGCCTGGGTTCAGATCCTGTTTTTAAACCAGGAAGTAATCGTCCTTGCATAATCAGTGACAAGAGGAATTCAGAGGTTGTATTTTACCCGCTTACATTACATTTTTACTCAACTGATGTATGGTTATGTTTAGGTTTGGGGTTTGGGGTTTGGGTTGGGAGATACAGTTTATAAAACATTAATTTCTCTTCACTGTATAACTGCCTGTACAGCTGAAAATAACTCGCTTCAAAACTCGCTTTTGGTACCCCTCTACATTACTCCCAGATAATGGCGCTCACACTTGCCCATACGCCCAACAACACTTACCGTTTAGGCCACTGGGGGCAGAGTCAATTTTCAGTAAGCATAGATCAATTTTACCTAAAGAAATTTCAACCTACTGTTTCCGATTTCACTGTAAGATTCTTTTGCAATTGCAGCTCTTTCCTTCAGTTAAAAATATACTGTATATCTTTTCATTCGAATGTACAATGACAGTAGTGCTCAGCCCAAGGATAGAAAACCTTGACAGCAATGAGATTATATCATTAAATCAATCTCATGCTTTACTCCTGAGATTTGCCAAGATTAAGTCTGCAATTAAAAGTCTGAGATTTTTTGAGCCTGTGAAAAATTATATTACGTGGTTCCTTACATGTATTTTGACATTTCCAATGTGATATGTCCACTACGTGGTGCTAAGAAATTCAATCGCTAAAGCAACCAGGTCATTTGGTGGTGCTTCTATGACAGTTTCGGCTCTTGTGTCGACTCACTTGCTCTTCAGGACTCCAGTTTTGTGCATCGCAAGTGCAATGCTTTTTCAGTTGAGCTACCACACAATTTGACCATGCTCAAACAAGCTTGTTAATGAATTTAATAATGTAATGCCAACATTAAAATGTATCACCTTAGAAGTCATACACTATGGTGTTTGGATTTCATAGGACGAATGATTGTTGGAGGAACAGGGTGAAACGTTTATGTTAATAAACTGATAATCTGCCATTTTACCAGTGATTTGTGTGAAGGGGAATAAAAGTCATTGTAGTTGTAGAACATCTAGTGTTCATTTTAGCAGGAAACTGCTGCAATACGTACAACGAGCCAAAACTCATTTAGCAAAAATGAATATAGTAACGTGATTTTATGAGACCAAATTATTAGAGTTATACCATGATTTTATAGTTCTATTGTTTACTCTTACAATTGATCTATTTGTGTCTGTTTTTAAATTATTCTAAGGGATTTTTGTAGAAAAACCTGTGAGCAAAAACATTTTCCTCTGGGGTTGTCTCAGTGCTCCTAAATGTTTCACAGTAAAGAAGAGAGTACATCTGAGTTGTCCTGCTCCGTTCTCTGCTTCCCTCTTGGTAAACGTGACCTTTCTTGTCTGTTTTTTCCCCCTTGGCGAGAGTGCAGTTCTGAATGAAGAACTGTCCCTGCTTGGAATTTCTGAAGAAGAAATGTTCACATAATACATTCTTTTTAGTACCCGCCAGACTGCATTCGAATTGTTCTGATTTTAGTGTGGAAACCTCCACAAATTCAAGCTGCCTTTCAAATATTTTAAGGGAAACATTTGATTGAAGACTTAATTTGTCCAAGAGCTATATGTAGTAAAGATAAGCAGCAATCTCCCTAAACCCTCAGAAACCCAGCATAACAGAATTGCATTGTTTGTTTAAAGCAAATTAATGATACCTATTATGATACTCAACATTAGCTAACACTTTGAACTGTATATCAATCATTTTGGTGAGAAAAAGCTATAAAATGAATGTGGATAGTTTTGTCATGGGATAATCTGTTGAGAAAAGTTTGAAATCATATTTAAATCTCTGACATTTGATTAGACTTCAGACGATTATGATCTGATATTTTTTTCGAGCATGTGACCATGAGCTGAGCGCTCCCTTCCAGTGCTGCTATTAAACGAATGAAGCCTCTGGCTATGACTCACGGCACAGTTGTGAAATGATATAGCCTCAGTTTGTTTTGGAATTAGCTTTAATGAGGCCTTGGTGCTTATTGTGACAGCACAGGTTTCAATCTTTACCTAAAAACAAGAAAAGACCGATAATCAAGCACCAAAAACATGTTAAGGGAATTGTCTTAAATGTATGGCATTGTAAATGTTGAACCTCACACTTTCTCTGTTTTATGACAAATGCTCACAAACTCATTCACATACAGAGAAAAAAACATCAAATGAAGTTTAGTCCTCAGAGATCTTAAAGAGTACACAAAGAAAAGCAAAGGATGGAGAAGTTCTTCTCTTAAGCTTTTCTCTCTCTCTCTCTCTCTCTCTCTCTCTCTCTCTCTCTCTCTCTCTCTCCCCTCCATTTGTGTGAGTGTGTTAGAACTCTCTTTGTTTTGGCTCACCAAGTGGCTGTCACACAGCCAACAGCCAGACAGTGCCTCAGTGTGTGTTTCAGCCTGTGTGTGAGAGAGAGCAAGTAACAGAAAGACAAGGAAAGAGCGAAAAAGATCTTGAGTGTGTGAGTGTCTGTGCAGTGGGTACATTTATGTAAAACTGAGTGAGTATTAATTAATGCACTTCCACAGAAGTGGTGCAGCTATCATGAGGACTCTCCATAGATATACATAGAATAGTTTTTTTTTACTGTATGAACTATATATTCTATTCCCTACCCCTAACCCTCACAAAAAAACCTTTGCATTTTAAATTTGTTTATAAAACATAATTTAATGTTTTTTAAGGTATTTGAATTATGGGGACACTAGAAATGTCCTCATAAACCACATTTATAGCATAATACCCTTGTAATTACCAGTTTGTAACCTAAGAAAATGTCCTCATAAACCACTTAAACCTGCCCACACACAAACACACACACACACATTCACAGACACTCATAGACACACACACACACAGCTGACTTGCGATAATTATGTCCACATAAAACACAAATCTGCCAGCCATAAATAGAAAATGTAAACATGTATGTATTTATTATCCAAAACCTGTCCACCCTCAAAGGACAGGACAGGATGCCCACATGAGAGGAAAGCAGAAAATATTAGAACCATATATTTATCCTCTGATCCGAATCTCATCAGATTCATTTCTGCTCAACAATTCAGAATGAATTCAGTTTTTGCTGAGGATCTGAACCCTCAATGTCTGAGATTAATGTCTTCTTCTGTAGCTTTTTCAAAGCCACTGTTATTTATTAAAATGAGATTTGGGAAAAATGAGCATGTAAGGGTGACATTGTGCATGTACTTTATGTGTGCTAGTTTCCTCCCGCACACTTGCCCTGAGTGTAAGCAATCAAAACACAAACAAACACAGCAAACTAGCACATCCGTGTGCGTGTGTGTGTGTGTGTGTGTGTGTGTGTGGTCCTGCCTCTTCTTAAATGATGACATCATTTCTGCTGACTGCTCACACACAAACACACACAGTCTTATAATCTCTCAACCTGAATCAATTTAACTGCCTGCTATTAACACAGACTATGTAGAATGAACTGATCCATCACTGAGAGAGAGAGAGAGAGAGAGAGAGAGAGAGAGAGAGAGAGAGAGAGAATTTTTTTGAATTTTATAACACCTTTATTAAAATACAGAATTCTAAAAAAACATTACAAAACCCTTCATTAAATTATCCCATAATCTCGGCAAAAGACAACACATCATTATCCACCCAACACAGCAATTTTTCTACACTCCAAATGTCTTCAAACTTTTCCACATTCTTCATAGATAGATAAAAAATAAAATCATGCCTTACTCTTGCTTTTATAAGCCTTTTAAAACACAATTCAACTACACAATTTGAATCATAAAGAATCTTATATCTTCTACTAACATATGTAGCCATTTTTGCTTGTCCTAAAATGAAGTTTAACAACAGTCCTTTCCTCTTCTTTTTTTTACAATATTCAAAACCAAAAATATACACCGACATTGTAAACCTCTCATTGACAGAAGAAAACAAAGTTTCCAATAAGACAAAAAGAGATTTCAGTCTCTCACAATGGGAAAAACAGTGAAAAATTGTTTCTCTGTCAGTACAAAAAGGGCATTTATCTTGCACAGTTGGGTTCAAGATTGAAATAAAAGCATTAACTGCAATAATGCCATGTAATACTCGCCACTGCAGATCTCCAACTTTTTTAGTCAATGGTGGCTTGTAAATTGATCCCCAAACAGGCTTAATTTGAACCTCAATATTTAAGTGGCTTCTCCATGGCGTATCTACACGTTGTAATTTGTCTTTATTTATCGCTCTTACACACACTTGATATAAACTTGTGCCCCCCATTGTATCAAAGACAATATCTCTTAAAATCTTTGAGGTGGCTAAAGAATTCTCCATTTCTAAAACAGTCTTAGGTATAACCATACTTGGAAACCGATCCATTTCATTTGGGACAGTTCGTAACGATAAAAAAGTCCAATCTTCTTTACTCCTTGTCTCTCGAAATTTTTTCAACAGAAGATGAATTGTCCTTGTTGATCTTATGCTCAGTTTCTGTGCAAATGCATCAGCCTTGTCCAAAGTCTTACCAGCCACTTCCATTAGGCCCTTCATTTTCACAATCTTAGCATTTGTCAAAACCTGTTTTAACCACGGTGTTGTATCATCACATAAATCCAAACGTGCACCATTAATCAGAGGTTCTTCTAAAAACCATTGTAAAGACTTGTAGGGCAAGGATCTTTTGATTTGTACCACACACCAAGCTTTTCTCACACTTTCATAAAAAGGAGAAATAAACCCAAAATCAAATTTAGTGCAGTCCGTCCAAAAAATATTTTTTCCAAAACCCCACTCACCAACCTTACCTAAAAGGCAAGAGGTTAAACCAGCCCAGAATACATTTGGTTTATATAAGAATCTCTGAACAAATTGAAGAGAGACAGAGACAGAGAGCATGCCTGGTGGTAGATGTCGACATGTGGTTAGGCTGTTACAGGCAAAGTGCCAAGAATAGGCAAGGGGGCTGGAGTCTCACTCTCTCTCTCTCTCTCACACACACACACACACACACACACACATGCATAAAAATAGAGTTCTGCCGAGGTCTCAGTCTCACACATACATGTTATAGGCAAGTACAAACCACACACACAAACAAGGATAAGATGAAACAAAGTAAAACATTTCCTTTCTAATGAACAATTAGTATGATTTATCACACTGTTTATCTCTGTGTGTGTGTGTGTGTGTGTGTGTGTGTGTGTGTGTGTGTGTGTGTGTGTGTGTGTGTGTGTGTGTGTGTGTCAACAACATTCATAGAGTGAGAAACCAACACCATCGAGAGAGGGAGAAACCTCAAACACCCAGAAAATTAATTTCTGATGATACACATTGCTACACACACACACACACACACACACACACTCGGTTGACCTGTTATTCTGTGGGGTCATGGAGTAATGTAAGCTGCAGCTGGTACATAAATATGACTTTGAGAGTAAAGTCCAAGGTAACTTGACACAACTCTACAGCTGATTACAAACACGTGACACACACACACACACATATACACATAAAATTGTCTATTTGAACTTCCTTCAAACAGATGAAGTGCAACGAGAGACAGATCGCTCTGTTGTGTGCTATGCGAGGAAGGAAGAGAGTGAATAAAATGAAATAAAATGAAATGACAAATGAAAGGAAAGTGACTGCTTTCCTTCTGTAGCGCATCAGTCTCTCTCTCTCTCTCTCTCTCGCTCTTTCTCTCTCAAGACTGATGTCATTCTCTCACGTGAAACGCATGCTAAATGTCTATTTATTTGTGCGCCAGCATTCAGATTACAGATTGACATTTGCTTCAGTGCTTATGAACACTTGTCTTTATAAACTCTATAGTATTATATAATATTATATCTTTATTCTTATAAAACCGAAAACATGATTTTCCTTTGAATAAAGTTTGATATACTGTTAACAAAATCCTAATGCTCAAAACGTTTTCTCAATCCACCCAGACCAAAATTAAGCTGCCAAAATTCTCATCTTAGCCTCATCTTTGACCGGCAAACCGCGCATATTATCACGTGCCTTGTTGAGCATGTTACCGCTGAGACATAGCGCATGTGGAGGCTTCACCCATCCACCGAGAGCGGACCACATTATAGTGACCATGAGGAGGTTACCCCATGTGACTCTACCCTCCCTAGGAACTGGGACAATTTGGTTGATTAGGAGACCTGGCTGGAGTCACTCAGCACCCCCTGGGATTCGAACTTGCGAACTCCAGGGATGGTAGTCAGTGTCTTTACTCGCTGAAGAAGGTGGGGAACTGTAGGAAATGGGGCCTGGGTAGCTCAGCGAGTAAAGACACTGACTACCACCCCTGGAGTTCGCAAGTTCGAATCCCAGGGGGTGCTGAGTGACTCCAGCCAGGTCTCCTAAGCAACCAAATTGTCCCAGTTGCTAGGGAGGGTAGAGTCACATGGGGTAACCTCCTCATGGTCACTATAATGTGGTTACTCGCTGAAGAAGCAGGTTATCTAGCTGAGAAGAAACTCTGAAACCCACATTTCACTGTGCAGTCAGAGACATGTGCAGTAAACCGAGACTAAACTGAGATTAAAACTGATTCCACAGAGGATCACTCTATCATGCATTTGGCACAGTTTCAATTGCAACACATTTATCATTAAGTGATGCATCACAAAGTATTGAATCGTGACATAATGTGATCTGTATTGTAACATGAGGTGCACCCTGATAAATGACAGTAGCTGTGTTTGCATCAATGTAGTTTTATTCAAATTTTGGGATATTGTATAAAAATGCTGGAAGGAAATCTCCAAATAAAATGTATATGCTCTTGGATAACAATGTGGCTTCAAAATTCACTTTTGAGGAATGACTGTGTGTTATCAATGTTGTGGAACAAAACGTCCACGTTTCTTTACTTAATGTTTACCATTAATTTAAATGACCTCAAGTTACTTATTTGAATCCAAAAACTGCCATTATAAAAACCCATATTGACACTTTTAGTGCAACACACATAAAAAAAAGATCTGCACAGGAAGTCTTAAGGATATAACAAACATAGCGCACACACATAAGCAATTCATTACACCTGTCATCAAAATGATTGGCTACTATTAGTCTACCTACTAGAACTGTCGCTCTCAGACATCTTCAGAGTGCTTTGTCTTCTCCCTCTAAACCGTGAGTAATTTATGAAATGTTAGCAATCGTGGCTACAATTTACCCAGCAGTGACAAATTTGATCTATCAAACACATTGGACAGAAACGCTGCTTATTTGCAAGTTGTTTTTGCAATATTTAAATTTTTCGCATAAATTAAATTCGCAATTTGGATGGAAGTCAGTCACATTTATTTATAAAGCACATTTTATAAAAAACAACAACTGTTGACCAAAGTGCTGTACAATTAAACCAATTAAAAATAAATATAGCATTACAAGACTCATCATAACACAAAAGACATAGATCAATCACACACACACAGCATAGCCAGTGTGAACTAAGGTTAGCCAATTATAAAAGAGACTATTTACATACAGAACTTTTAAAATGCTGCAAAAGTGTAGAATATGCCACCTTTCATTTCTCTCAAAACATATCAATGGGAAACTTTATGGTTAATCTAGTGATAATTATTCTCTGTCGCTCTCTCTTGCTTCTCCTCTCATTTCCTCTAATCCTCTCAATTCTCGTTCTTGTTAAAACACTGGTCTCTTTTTTTCATAGTCTCAACAGACAGTAAAGGTCAAAGCTGTCTCTCAACACCTACAAATTTCACACTCGCAGACAAACACGCACACACAAAAATGCACAAACGCATAATAAGTCCCCCCCCCTCTCAACACATTCACAGTCTCACCCCACACACACACACACACACACACACACACACACACACATGCACATGCACACACATTGCTGTGCTAATCGTCTGTCTGACAGTCACACACATCGACTGCCTTTCATTCCATTGAGTGAGCGTCTGTCCTTCTCCCTCTCTTCCTGTCTCTTCTTTCTCACTTTCTCTGACAAGTCCACTGACATATATGCCATGTTAATTTTTGACAAAGAAAGGCCGACAGTGGTAGAGTAAAGAGGGCTAGTGAGATTATACAATAAAAAAAATATAATGGGAGAAAATAATGGAAAAATGGTGTGTATATGTGTGAATGTGTACATGTGTGTAAGTGTAGGTCACTTTGATGGAACACGGCTGCTGACTCAGTAATAATCTACAGCAGAGAAAGTCACCAGCAGATCTCTCTCTCTCTCTCTGTGTGTGTGTGTGTGAGCGTGTATTTATCACTTTGTGGGGACCAAATGTCCCCATAAGGATAGTAAACCCGAAATTTTTGACCTTGTGGGGACATTTTGTCAGTCCCCATGAGGAAAACAGCTTATAAATCATACTAAATTATGTTTTTTGAAAATGTAAAAATGCAGAAAGTTTTCTGTGAGGTTTAGGTTTAGGGGTAGGGTTAGGTTTAGGGGACAGAATATAAAGTTTGTACAGTATAAAAACCATTATGTCTACGGAAAGTCCCCATAAAACATAGAAACCAAACATGTGTGTGTGTGTGTGTGTGTGTGTGTGTGTGTGTGTGTGTGTGTGTGTGTGTGTGTGTGTGTGTGTGTGTGTGAAGGAGAGAGAGTTAGAGAAGAAACCCAGCATGTGTATGTAGCTGTGTTACTTACAACCCAGAGGAAATGTTTATTGCTCAAAGCTTGCTATCATAGGAGACATAATGAAGTTAGGCTATTGGTTATTGGTTATATTTCATTTAAATATCAACTTTGTCCCTACATTTTTCCTAAAATAAATAAAAATTAACAATAATCAGACATTAGTTGAAACTAGTTGAGTTAGTGTCCAGAGCTATAAACACAAATGTGGATAGCATTCCTTTTTTTAAAGAGTTTTAGGGAGTGTTCACACTTAGCAGGTTTGGTTCGATTAAAATGAACTCTGGTGCGGTTTGATTGATATATGAATGCCACATGGACCAAAAATGTCTAAACGGATCAATAACAGGAAGTAATTTGCCTAATACTGACCTCAAGCATACCTGGTTCTTCTCATCATAAGAGCTGTATTACCCGTTACAGTTCGGTACAGGTGTCTCCTTGCAGCATATCTTTGTTTAAGTGTGCAACGGAGGAATTCCTGGCGTTATTTTGACTTCTTTACACATATTAGTTCTTCATTTGTTCTCAGCTGGTAAAAATACCACCATATATACATACATAAATCCAACAAGCGCATTTAGCCCAGCAACCGGTATTATTTTGGATGTTCGGCAAGTTCTGTCGCAAAATATACGTCATAAAAGCTGTCCAATCAGGTTGTGACTTTTTCCTGATGCCTTTTGTTTTATATCATTAGGTTCTGAACACTAAGTGAACCAGGACTAACTGTATCATTTTCTTTTTTGGTCCAGACCAAGAAAACCAAGTGAACCAAATTACAAGTATGAATACACCCTTAATGAGAAACGTTGAGTTCATATTGAATTGACGTTTGATTGCAGACTTTAGTACCTTTGAAACTCTGAGCACAACTTGTACATATCTTTTCTGAACCTGAATCAGTAGAGGCTGTGTAAAATCACTCTCTCGCTCAGATATTGCTGCAGAAATAACTTTTATACTGACCAGCTTGGCCCATAATAACACACAGTTCAGCACACATGCACTTACACTGATTTATCAACCAAGCTATAAACTCACTGTCACATAGTGCTAATCCACAATTTAAAGGAAGTTCACCCAAACACTTATCCACACCACATATACACACACGTACACTCGTTCATTCTTATCTCTGCAGCCCGTAGGCCAAACAGAGCTCTGTTGCCACAGTTCCCAATTTACCCATGTAAATGGCCGTAACCCATGTTTACTCCAAGTTAAGCATGGTAACCCATAGTAACACGTGGTTAGCCATGGTAACATGCCATCATAAATGGGGTTGCGTAAGTAAGATGCACAATTCTAGTGTGCGAGCCTGCAATGGCACAAATGATTGTCAGGAGCCTGAGAAGTCTTTGATCTACCATCTGGAAAAAGAATATATTTTTTTTATAATCTGGATGACACAAGCAGCAGTTAATGTTTCAGTCTACCAGCAGTTTGGATGATGAAAACAGGACACATCAGGCAGTCAGTCTCCTGCAGTGGAAAAACTCCAGATATAAAAAAAATCCACATCAGCTTCATTAATTCTACGCTGAGTGACATTATCAGTTTCATATTCATACATGCATGTCTTCTGTGTCTAGACACAGACAGTCTTGTGAAACCAGATATTTGACTACTAGCATAAAGTCTTGTCCACATTGCAACTAAAAACATAGAAACATGTTGTCTGACTAACAGAAAGTGAGAAACCACAGATCGCTTTTTCACTGTTTCAGTGATGGGGGTGGGGGGGGGGGTGACCATCAATCAGAGTAAGTCTGTTTTTTAACAAATCAATTGAGTCAATGATTGAAAGACTCATAACATAAAAGAAGCTCAATTGTCACCACCTACTGCAGTAGAAATGAGAGGTTAACCTATAGTGGATTTTGCTGATACCGATAACTAAGGTGGAGAAAGGGCCGATAACCAATTAATTGGCCGATAGTGATTTATAGAATGTAAAAACAATTTGTGGACTCACCAGGGCAGGTTGCAAGCTTTTCTTTTCATGCGCGCTGCTGTTTTTGGTGCTGGTTCTTCTGGCAGCCCAGACAAGTTCCTGCTCCAACAAAACCACCTCACATTCCTCTCTGAGTCGCCTCCACTTCCCCTCTGTGCACTGCTCTCCATCCCAGTGCACACACACCTAACAGAGAGTGAGAAAGGGTTGAAAGATTGCAGATCTATTTAAGGAAACACAAATCAAATACAATATGATCACAATTAAATTGATTGATGCAGCTAATTAATAGATGATTCAAAGTTGTTAAGTCTTTAATTTAATGAATTAGAAACAAATGTCAACACACCAACAGCATATAAAATAAAAACAACAACATGTATGCTTACACATACTCACACACACACACACACACACACACACACACACACACACACACACAATATGAAATGGAAATTAAATGGATTATAAAAACATGCGGCTACATGTGTGCCTACATGTTCAAAGAAGATATTTTCAGATGAATATCATCCACACACTTACGCAACTGACCACACACAAGAAAAGTCCTGTCCATATCACTCCAGCTCAGTCCAGACATGATACATATTTTCATTTGTATCCTGTAAATGGGACTACAGTGATATTTGTCTTACAGTGAGTCGTCACAGCATCATAAGCCCTTGCCTGACTGATGATTGTGTCTGACAAAATGAAAACTCACTCAATGTCTGCAATGAGCCAAGCAGCACTACAGCAGCATGACAATATGACTCAATGTGTGAAAGATCTGAAAATCATCTGAACATTTTTTTGTAATGTAACCAATAAGGTAAATAAAGAGGTGGAGTATCTCAGCACATCATCTGCGGTCCATGTGGAATCCAGGATGCAAGGAGAACAGGATGAATCCAGCAGGGCTGGTAATGCAGCAGCAAATTAGATGTTTTGCCAACCTACATGGCATTTTTTGGGCGTTTTAAGGCCTAGGTATACTTCCAATTGGACGCTCAGCGTCAGCGTACAGTCGAACGCGAGCCTGTCAAAGTATACTCCATATAACTGTGCGCGCATACACAGGAGCTTGTATGCACGCTACGACTGCTTTGAGACACTGGACTATTTCTCTTCAGGAGTTTAGACCCATAAGGATGTCTTTACATTCCTTCAGACTCGAGTTATACAAATGCAAGTATCTCCTGACCTCCTCACACATGCACTCTTTAATTAACATCCACTGTTTTGTTTTTAATTTCATCTCCTGATGTTTAGCACCAATTACATCTTCTTCTAGCATTTCTTCATAACAGCAGTGGCTAATATGTGAGTGTTGCCAATTTGTGGACACACTAATTAGGACAAATAATTCCATGCACATTCTGTACGTTTAAAGACAAGCGGTTCAAAAAACTAGGCTGCGTGTGTTCAGTGCTCGAGCACTCTTCTGATGAAGAGATTTGAGTGTCCGCGTCTGAGCAAAGTATCTTTGGACTTTAGGCCTATTGTTACGTTCCTGTGTTGTCTGCCCTTTGTTCTCGGTTTCACTATCACGATTCTTTCACGTTTCCTTGTTGTCCGCTCCGTATTTTTCATCTCACCCGTCACCGATCCTGGTCCATGTCACGTTTTCCCTGTTGTCCGCCCTGAGTCTCACTGTCCGTGTGTTAAACTACATTTCCCACAATTCCCGGCCTCCCTCACTGCCTGCACTCATCATTGTTTCCACCTGTGTCTCGTTCAGTCTCCACTTTGTCTGTGTATTTAAACCCCGGTTCTTTGTGTAGTCTCTGTCGATTGTTGTTCGTTTCTTGAATGTCGTCTAGCCTGGTCTGTGTCCCTTACCCGAGTTCTTAGTTTTGTTTGAATTTTGTTTCCTCGTGTTTAATCTGTTTCATTGTGTTTTAGTTTCCTGTTTTCCCATCGTGGACTTTCATTTGTGTTTACCTTTGATTTCTTATGTGTTTATCCCAATAAAACCGCATTTGGATCCGCACCTCTTGTCCGTCTTGTCCTGCTTCAACACCCATCATAACACCTATATGATGTTTGAATTGTCAATTCAGCATTTTAGGGCATCAGAAGGATTTTTTTAACATTTGATCAGAATTTTGTCCGTGTTTAAAAAATAATTACGCTTGATTCCTGTTCAAAGGTGCATTCAAAAGTATGATTTGAACATTTGAGCATTTGATTTAGCATTTTTTGTTGTTATAAGTTGTGATGGAATGTTCAATTCAACATTTATGGGCATCATAGGCATGTACAACAGACAATCCTGCCTATGATGCTTAAAAACGCTGTCTTAGGTTGAAAGCTCCCTATGTTTTGAAACACAGCCACAATGAGCACTTTTGTCTGTTCTAGGAGCGTTTGATAGATTGAATGTTTAATTCAGCCTTGTTAAACTTGAAAAAAAGTAGAATATGTCCTAGTCCTGAGAGTCTGTTCACCCAGTTAACCCTCCTCAAGTTTCCCCCATAAAAGCAAACTTCACACATTATTAGGCATAGTGATGCAACCATGCGTGTGTGTGTGTGTTTGGGTGCCAGACAGATTATTTGTCTAACACTCCACAGAAGGAGAAAAAAGCCCTAAAATAAAATGCATTGCAGGGACACGTGCTGTCATTGGTCAAGATCATCTGAGTGTGTGTATGTGTGATAGAGAGAGAGAGAGAGAGAACAGAAAAAAAAGACCTGTTTTGAGTTGCTATGCTACCAACATCTCTTTCTCTGTCTTTCACTCTCTTCCTCCCTCTCTCTGATTATCTATACAACCTCCACCTCTCTCTGTCTCTCTCTCTCCATCTTGCTCAACTCCTTTTCGGTTTGCTGTCTTTCATCCTCACCTTTCCCCTTCAACTTCTTACTGTCTCTTTCACAAAGACACTATACATCTCTCTCTCTCTCTCTCTCTCTCTCTCTCTCTCTCTCTCACTCTATCTCTCTCTCTCTCTCAGTTTTAGGATGTGTTTCAGACAGTGATTTACATGCTCTTCTGCCATTATCTCTAAGGTGTGTCTGTCTGCCTATGAATGTGTGTAAGAAGGGGGAGCGTGAATGAAAAAACAGCAATTATATATTACAAGAGATCATTAGTCATACAAACCAGTCATGCTGCCTTTTAAAACCACACACAAACATTCACACAGAGCTTCATCTTCCCTGCAAATCTGAGTCTACCATGTGATGTTGTCATTTTTTCACGCTAACTATTTTTTCTGCCGTTTGTGTAATTAAGATGAAAGTGTGTGTGTGTGTGTGTGTGTCTTAGACAGTATTTACTAGTATGGCAAGTTAGTTGACAAGAGCCTTTTTTCTGCTATTCTCTAAATCTACAACATGCACGTGTTGACTGAGCTATTTGTGTGTGAGTGTGTGTGTGTGTGTGTGTGTGCTGAACCAATTGGCCATGAAGCATGGACAAGATGTAACAGGTCAGGAAAGTTTTTCCACACATACAGTTGTCACATGGCCACACATGCACGCAAACTCACAGGCACACCTGCAAATCAACTCAAGCATTGCGTACTCACAGCTGTTCTCGCATAAACACACACACTCCTGCAGTATCTCTTATTGACACTGCAGGATAGAAACATTTACACACACACACACACTCTCTCTCTCTCTCTCTCTCTCTCTCTCAGTAAACACTTCCCTGAGGCTTGTGGGAGGGAAACATTCACAGGAATCAGATTTCAGCTTGGTCCACAGCCAACACTCTGGCAGAAATGTGCTTATAGCATCAGCATTTACACACACACACACACACACACACACACACACACACACACACACACACACACACACACACACACACACACACAACAATCTGTCTTTATAGTCTGTTATTCTAGCATGAACACAGATCTACATGAATGCACACGCACACAGAAATACATCTCGAGATCTGTAATAATCTGTTCTGACTGTAATCATTACAATAACCCAACAGGAATGAATGAGATCTGCTTATATTCCTGACGAAACTGACACTGTGTGTGAATGGAGAAAGAGGGAGAGAGTATGGTGAAAAAATCACACTGCCAACATAGTAGAATGAGACTATCATGTGACAGTGTGTGTGTGTGTGTGTGTGTGTGTGTGTGTGTGTGTGTGTGTGTGTGTGTGTGTGTGTGTGTGTGTGTGTGTGTGTGTGTCCATGTGTGTAGTACATACTGTCTTTAGCTCAGAGTGGGCCACTCTGATCAATCATTTTCTGAGTTGAGAGAGGGAGGAAAGGTGTATGTGTGTGTGTTTGAGAAAAAGACTGACCGAGCACAAGAGTTGTGAGTGTCTGCACACTGAATGCCTACAAAATGAACACGCATCGTAACTAAATGAAAACATAATGTGATACATTTTGTGTGGCTAAACAATATTTTTGTACAGACAGTTCATTACACACCATGAATTCTTCTGTGAAATTTAAATTATTATTATTTGTTATTTAATTAACATGTCATTAATATGTTATATTAATATGCAAGTCTACTCTTCAAATAACACAGTGTTATTAAGTAGTTAAACAAAATGATATTATAAGTTATTACATTCAGAAAACAATTCAGATTTATTCTGTCAATGATGGTGCAGTATGTCCTATATTGCTATATGCACTGCCACTGAAACTATATTTTAACTGAGTTTGAACGTGATCTAATTAGTATTCATATGTAGTCTCACATAAAGTGTGGTTCTAGCACGTACATTTGCTTACGTTTGCACAGACACGGAAACATACAACACTGAAGTACTGATAGCATCTAAAACGCAATCATTTCCGTATTAACAACTTTTGACATACAAATGTTTGCAAATTCTTATTAAATTCATGAATAATGAATTTATGGAATTAATTCAAATTTTATTTCACAAAATATTTTTCATTTTATAATCAATGAGATGAATTAAATGGTCAATGCCATCACAGAACCTTTATTTAACCTGGTTACGTTTAGGGATAGGGGTTTGGTTAAGGGATTTTAAATATTTATAAAATAGTAAAAATTTAACTATACAAATATATTTATAACATAAAGGATTTGTAAATATTTTATGTTTCTAAAGCTGTAAATATGTAAAGACGTTTACATTTGATATGCTGTTAATATGTCTATTGTATGTTTCAGTAAATGTATGTTTAAATATTATTTACAAATAGCAACAATTAATAATTGGATCAGGTTGGAATTTGATGAAAATACTGGGTACTGTGAAATAATACAAAGACATTTAATAGACAATGTGTCTTTTGCATGTATTTTATATATACAGTATATATGTGTGTGTGTGTGTGTGTGTGTGTGTGTGTGTGTGTGTGTGTGTGTGTGTGTGTGTGTGTGTGTGTATCATGAAAGAGGGACCAAGACACACTGATGATTGCTACTAGCACGCTGCCATGATGGAGCATTCATAACATAATGGATTTGATGAGCTATAGTTGTGTGTTTATGTGTGTGAGTGAGTGAGTGAGAGAGAGACAGGAAACTGTCATTTAATTGCCTCACATTATGAAAGATCCTACTAAAACTGTGGCAAGCATTCATACACACACACACACACACACACACACACACAGGATAGGTGAGAGTTGGTCACCTTATGTGGCTGCAGATCCCATCTCCTGACTGTGATTCTGTCATGCATGATATTCCCGTTTAAACAAAACACACACTCGCCTTCACACGCTCTCTCTTTCACACCGTCTGCTCCACGCATTCAAAGACATTCGAAAACTCACACAGCTAGTGTAATTGTCTCAGATACAAAAGCAATTCCACAAACATAGCAACCGCACACACACACAAATAAACACATCAATGCAAGTAATACATCATCAGAGTGAGAGAAGACAGAGTCGGAGTTAAAACAGCTGTGTATTATCATGTGCTGAATTGAATAAAGACATAGATTATGGTCTGTGTCTCACCCAAAGTGATCTCATTGCTTCAGAAGATATGGATTAAACCACTTGAGACATATGGATAACTTTTAATGTTAATGCATTTATGTCCTTTCTTGAGTGTGAAAGTTTTAAACCTCATTGACTTACATTGTTTGGACAAAAATACATCATAATTTCTTAAAAATATATTTGTTTATGTTCCACAGAAGAAAGAAAGTCATGCAACTTTAAGATGGCATGAGGGTGTGTAAATGAAAAATTATCATTTTTGGTGAACTACCCCTTTAATGAAAGTCTAAATATGTACAAAAGTTTCTGTGAGGGTTAAGTTAAGGGGTAGGGTTATGGGAGAGATAATAAAATAGAACTCAATGGTCAAGTCTCCACCGTGATAGAAAATAAAGTTGGTATGTACACAGATGTAGTCTAAATGTAACTTTGGGGACATTCAGGGACATCCTCAATTGGAAAAATCATGTCTTAACTCAAAAACGTATTTCTAAAATTCTACAAATGCAAAAACTTTACTTTTAAAGGAATGTTCCAGGTACAATATATGTTGAATACCACAAAACATTTATTTCGACTCATCCCCCCTTTTCTTTAAAAAAAGCAAAAATGGAGGTTACAGTGAGGCACTTACAATGAAAGTGAATGGGGCTGATTCTTGGAGGGTTTAAAGACAGAAATGTGAAGCTCATAATTTTATAAAAGCACTTACATTATATCTTCTGTCAAGACTTGTGTATTATTTGAGCTGTTAAGTTGTTTAAATTATAATTTTCACAGTCATTTTAGGGTTCTAAGTTTTGTTGACATTACAACATCAATTTGTAAAATTGGCTATAGCTTTACAAAGAAAAGGTTAGTAAGCAATTTTGTCACACTAAAATCATGTTTACACATGTCTTGTTTATGTCTTGTGGCTAAAAGTTTGAAAAAGTGAGTATTTTAACACAAAGAATTGGCCCCCATTCACTTTCATTGTAAGTGCCTCACTGTAACCCAGATTTTTGCTTTTTTTTTAAAGAAAAGGAGGGAGGAGGAGTCAAAATAAATTTAGGTGGCAATCGACATTATGCCACAAATGCTGCCGATTGAACTGAACTTGAATTGAACCCAGCATATTCCTTTAAGTGTAGGGTTAGAGTGAGACCAAGGGTTGGTACAGTCTTTTAATTTAGCTTTATAGAAAAACTAGGTCTATGGTATGTGTTCACAGACAGCTAAGCAAATGAATGTGTGTGTTTGTGAGCGCATGTTTACGTCCTCCTTCCACAGACTTCTTGTGTTTTTCAGGAGATAAGCTACACTGCTCACACATATATAAAATCTGTCTGGTCTAAACAATCACACGTTGCTTCCCTGGCAAAGCTTCAAAACATCTGCCAAAGGTCAAGGGTCAAATAAAAATAAGCCATATATGGAGCACACATACACACGCTCACACTCAAACACAAACACACAGACATTTTGCAGACAGACAGATAGGGTCACATAAACAAGGATTTAAAAATCTATGATGACAAAGTATTGTTCCAAGAATGGACCAAAATATAACTTTTTCACTGTACACCTTGCCATTGCAGTTTCTGGGCACGATCATGATTTCAAGCTCAATTACACTTGTAGTTGAGCTTGAAATCATGATCGGCTAAGCGACAGCTGATGTCAAGATTTACAGTGAAAATTGTTTGTATTTTGGTCTGTTCTCATCCAAGTGTGATTGGATTGCTTCTGAAGACATGGATTTAACCACTGGAGTCATGTGTATTACTTTTGTGCTGCCTTTATGCTCTTTTTTGGACCTTCAAAATTTTGGTCATCATTCACTACAGAGCTGAGATATTCTTCTAAAAATCTTCATTTGTGTTCTGCAGAAGAAAGTCATAGACATCAGGGATGGCATGGGGGTGAGTGAATGATGAGAGAATTTAAATCTTTGGGTAAGAGAACATGTCCTCACCATAACAACCACCCAAACAAAATCTACCCACTCTTTAAATCTACACCAGCATTAAACAGTCTTTCATGGGCTTTTCAGAAAATGTTTTAAAAACTAAAACAATTATCAAGCACAAAATGATTCATTAAACAACAAAAATATAAAAGGTAATATGCAAAAATATCGAAACATTATTCATTATAATTTGTGAGCCAAAATGTGTTATTTACAAAAGACATCTTAAAATTACTGAGACAAGAGAACTTTCCCACATGACAGACAGCCTGGTCTCCCCTATGTGATATCAAGCACTGATAAAAAAATAAAAAAATAAAACAACAACATTCCTTTATCCTACTATGACATTTTATGTATGTTTTTGAACTACAGCCCCCGAAATATTGCATATATCAATCCATCAGGCCTGGACACATTGTAGATGACTGCTGGAAGTGCAAGCAAGGCAGTATTTGTGATAAACCCATGGGAATATGGCACAGTACAACAACAGGTTGTGAAGGAGATGAGAAGCATTAAGAGATGTGTGTGTGTGTGTGTGTGTGCGTGCGTACGGCAGGAGGCTGTAAAACAGGGAAAGCTGTCAGTCACACGGCTTAGCTGCTGTTGCCACGGGGACATCATCTAGCCAATGGTGTAAAAGACACGAGTCCCCAAAGACACACAAACACACATGTACTTACACTCTGATGAAACATAAACACAGATAAACGCACCAGGAGAGGAAACCGACAGCTGTTCTGATAAACAAGCCAGTCATATCGTCTCATCTGTATTCTTCCCAGCTTTAAAAATAAAACCGTAAACCAGACAGATTCTTCATGCAAGAAATATGAGATATATTTCATCGAAACAAAAATAACTTACACTAACATGATTAGTACATACATAAAATTAATTATAGTACTATAGAACAAGATTACAGCTTTATAAAATAACAGACCTTGCAGAGGGGGTGAATTAAAGCTAAAAAGACCAACACAGTGAGAAAATCATGTAGATGCCCACACAGAAAAGAATTCACACAAAGACCTGGTTAGCACACACACACACACACACACACACACACTACAGATACACAAACAATACTCCAACTGTAATGAGCAAATTAATGATAGATAAGAGCACACACTCTTTTTTCTTTCTTTCTTTCTTTCTTTCTTTCTCTCTCTCTCTCTTATTCATACACACATGTGCAGCTGGGAGATTATGACAGCCCTACCGAAGTATGCAGTGCATGCAGTAATATATGAGAAAATGGATAAACCAGTCAGACAACAGACACACGAACATCAAACCATCTTGTATCGTGAACAAGCACATTTAGATGTAAAAGCAGAGCAGTGAACAGCAGGGGGGAAAAAGCACAGCTAATTTCTAAAACAAACCTGATTATTCTCAATCTTCAAAGGAGCATATCCTATACATTTGATTTACACTTTAAATGGCACAAGTTGTTCGATCATTTGTTCAGAACAATCCTCAGAGGGTGATCTGATCACTAGCTGAGAGCTCATGTAGGAGGAAAGAGTGCCTTTGAACAATCCATATGAAGTATAATGGGTTTACTGGAGTCAACATGCATTTAGTATGTGCAGGATTCCCACACCTGTTGACCAGTGAACTGCCTTCTCCAGTCATTTGTAAGGGTTTTTAAAAACATTTGAGCAATTTCTAACCAATTAAATATTTTAGAGCTGATATATATATATATATATATATATATATATATATATATATATATATATGTGTGTGTGTGTGTATATATCTTTTTTTTCTCCATGACTTCCAGGCCTGCAACAATTCTCTGATATTTTACATGACTGTGGGGAACCTTAAAGGGATAGTTTACCCAAAAACTAAAATTCTTTCATCATTTACTCACCCTCAGGCAATCCCAGATGTATATGATTTTCTTTCTTCACCAGAGCACAAATTAAGATTTTTAGAAGAATATCTCAATATCTTACGTACTTTTTAGAGCTTAAAGTTTCTGGCAACTTTTCGCTTGCATTGTGAGGACCAACAGAGCTGAGACATTTGTGTTCTGCTGAAGAAAGAAAGTCATCACATCTGGGATGGCATGAGGGTGAATAAATCGTGTGAGAATTCTAATGCACTGGTAATACATTACAGTGTTTATGTTATACATATTACATGTAATTATAATTAATAATCATGTGTCATTTCAACTAGATAAACACATATTAATTACCTGTCGTTCATTAGCATTGCATTTAAATACACATTGGAACAGGTTCATTTGTGCCTGACCCTGCCTTCCAAAAGTTTATTTAGTAAATGATAACACATAAAGATAAATCATTGTGTATAAAATTAAAAAAAATATGAAACCCTTATGATAAAGCTGTCTTATTTAGTCTGCTCATCTTTTGCAGAGTGATAGTCATTAGTCGCTACAGAAGCAGTGCAGTAAACTGTCTCAAAACAGCTGATTAGTTGGATTGAAGTCCCGCTGAGCTATAAACACACACACACACAAACAAACACACACACACATTGGTGCGGCTATCCTAATGAGGACCCTCCATAGACGTAATGATTTTTATACTGTACAAACTATATATTCTATCCCCTAACCCTACCTCTAAACCTAACATAACACCTAAATCTTACCCTCACAAAACACTTTCTGCATTTTTACATTTTCAATAAAACATATAGTTTTTTTTTTTTTTAATTACGAGGACACTAGAAATGTCCTCATAAACCATATTTATAGCATAATACCCTTGTAATTACCAGTTTGTAATCTAAAACAAATTCCTCATAAACCACATAAACCTGCCCACACACACAACACACACACCCACGTCATATATACACACATATACACTCACAGACAAAAAAACACACACAAACTCACAGACACATACACTCACAGACAACACACACACTCACACTCACACACACAGACACACAATGACACTCACAGACACACACTCATACACACGCACTCACAGACACACGCACACTCACACACTGACATATATACACACACACACACACACTCACAGACAAATAAAATGCACAATCACACTCACAGACACACACATTCACAGACACAAACACACACTCACTCACAGACACACACACACACATACAACACACACACTGGCACACACACACACACACTCACTGACACACACAAACAATCACACTCACAGACACACAATGACACTCACAGACACACACTCATACACACGCACTCACAGACACACGCACACTCACACACTGACATATATATACACACACACACACACTCACAGACAAATAAAATGCACAATCACACTCACAGACACACACATTCACAGACACAAACACACACTCACTCACAGACACACACACACACACACACTGGCACACACACACACACACTCACTGACACACACACAAACAATCACACTCACAGACAGACACACACACACACACACACATGTTGGTGCAGCTTTCATTATGATGATTCTCCATAGACATAATACTTTTTTTACTCTACAAACTATAGATTCTATCCCTTAACCCTCACAAAAAACTTTCTGCATTTTTACATTTTCTGTAAAACATAGTTTAGTATGTTTTTAAGTGATTTGAATTATGGGGACACTAGAAATGTCCTCATAAACAACATTTAAAGCATAACACCCTTGTAATTACCAGTTTGTAACCTAAAAAAAGTCCACACAAACCACTTAAACCTTGCCCACACACACACACACACACACACACACACACACACACACGACACACACACTCACTCTCACACACGCACACAAACACACTCACTCACTCACAGACACACACTGACAGACACACACTCTCACTCACACAAACACACCCATTCACTCACTCACAGACACACATTCGCACTCACAATCACACACACTCACAAACACACACTCTCACTCACAGACACACACATTCACAGACACACTCACAAACACACACACACACTCACAGAGATACGCAAACACACTCACACACTCACAGACACACAAACACACACACACACTGACAGACACACACACTCTCACTCACAGACACACTCACAAACACACACTCACAGAGATACGTAAACACACATACACTCACAGACACACACAATCACAGACACACAAACACACTCACAGAGATACGTAAACACACATACACTCACAGACACACACAATCACAGACACACAAACACACTCACAGAGATACGCAAACACACATACACTCACAGACACACACACTCACAGACACACAAACACACACTCACACTCACAGACACACAACACAGACACATTCATAGACACACACACACACACACACACACACACACACACACACACACAGTCGCACACACACGCACATTTTGCATCTCTATCATAGTAACACGCCCATAGTAATAGTTGTCTGAATGTGTTGACTAAACAACTGACAGAAACAAACACACGTTCCAGCACTGAATACTATAAACTTTAGCCTTCCTGTTACTAGTTCTGACTAACCTTTTCTCTCACAAACAAGCGAATGAATATTAATAGAAGTTGTAACAGCTGAGAAAAGTTTAAATATTCGTACGTTTAAGAGTTTCGCTATATATAGTGTCGTGAGGTCAGTTTTTACCGTTAGCGCAGGCGGGTCGGTGGTCGCACGGATGACTCCGGCTCTCCAGCTCCAGCGCGAGATTCCGGCGAGCTCCAGCGACTCTCCGCCGCTCACGCACAGGCAGCGCTTCCCCACCAGCTCCACCGCCATAGTCCAGCAAAATGTGCGAGAAATGTGCACGGACAGCAAACAAACGTCCCCCTACTGCGGACTACGGTGTTGACACATGATTAAAATATGGTGATTAAATCAATATTCATGTGCATTGGAGTACAGGGGCTTTAAATTCCCTGTGTTGTCCTCTGAAGAGCGTTGTTCTCTCTGTGCGTTGGGGAACTGATTTACAAAGAGGGAGTAGTAACAGTCATTATGTATCTCTCTCTCGCTCGCACGTGGTATTCATCCGCCCACGCTGAAGTAGGCCCCTACACAGGACTAGTAGACCGCAGCGGAGAGACTTGTCCGTCCGCCAGACTGAGCTCACTGTCAAGTGCACTAAAACAGACTAGAGAAAAGTAGTCTCTCGTCTGAATGTATTCAGAACTTGACCTACTTATTGACATTGGTTTCAAAATTACAGTTGGCTTGTTGAGCTATAATGAATTATTTACTTTTCTCAGAAACCCATTTTTCACGAATTGCATAATTATATACAATGTAGTATCAGTAGGCTATGTCTATAGTACAGTAGAGGAACACATAGCTACAAATATGTCACACATGCTATAACCTGGGGGACATTAAGCCATCCTCAATTGAGCAAATATTTATGTATATGTCATAAAAAAGTATAAACATATACCACATGGGTTTTTTTCATTTCTGTTTTATTTAATTTTTTCTTTCTTTTTCTTTTACTAATATACAAGGTTTGGAGGGTTACCACTGCAGATTACAGACTATATGCTGTGAAATGTCATTTGTAACATATTCTATTAGATTACTTAAGGTCAGTAATGTAATCTAAATACTTTGGATTACTTCTTCAGCACTGGTAAAAAATGTTCACTTGTTTTGACTATAAAAAACCTAAATATCTTATGCAGTGTTGTTTCTAAAACAAGATTAATCAAATTGATCTTGTTTTAAGGATTTTTTAAAATATTTTTACAGGAAAACAATACAACAATTATCAAGAATATAATTTTTGCACCAATATCAAAGGTCTTACTAGAAGAAGAAAAAAGAAATTATGATCCAACGTGAATTTTCTTGATAAATAAATATGATTGTGTCTGGTAACATGTGCATGTAAAATAGCTAGAAATAGTATTTTAGCTTAACGTAAAGCTAACAATTTACACAAGGTTTATTTTTATTTCTTCTGCTCCAAACTTACTTCTCTGTCTGCTCAGTCAGTGTTTCACTGCTGTTCAAATGTACTTTGGATCATTTATATGTATAAATGTTTTCCATCTGAAAGGACTAAATATTAAATGAAACAAATGACAATAAAATGCAAATTAATCTCTTCAGTAATCTAAATACTTTTTGAATTTAACTAAATTACCAATGATTTAAATTGTAACTGTAGTGGAATACAGTTACTTATATTTTGTATTTTAAATACGTAATCCCGTTACATTCCGTTACTCCCAACCCCTGCTAATATACCAGTTCTGATCAATGTTTATACCCTATGCTTTGGTAACTTCAGGTGTAAATACATAGAAAATAAATCGATTTATATATATATATATATATATATATATATATATATATCTATATATATATATATATATATATATATATATATATATATATATATATATATATATATATATATTTAAAATGCAACATTTAAAGTTTTTTATTTTATTTAATCTCTAAATTTTGTTTGACAATTCACACTATCACAATATAGTTACCAGAAGGAGTGAACACCATACATTTGGAAAGGCTTTGTTGTAAACAAATCTTTTTTCTTTTTCTTTTTTCTGTAATCTTGAAATGCTGCCATGAGCAGTTTCCAGACTACTGTACAATATATTAATGATATTTGTGTCATACTGAATACCCACTAATATGAAGAATTATAGGTCTATCTTGAAAGTTCTTTATGAAAATACCAGAGGGCAGAATGATTTCAGAATATACTTAATGTTCTATTTTGCTTCTGTGATGTTTGCAGGACATGAGGCCTTATAGCAGATGAGTCAGTGGTTTCACAGGGGATAATCATACATTTACACAATTCTATAACATAGTCATGTATGTACTGTTGTTTGAAGTGCCCAAAGGCTGTTAGCGGACAATTCTGAACCAAATGACAATAGCGGATACTCTGAGCAGTTAATGTCATGGGGCATTACTGGTGTTTTCATGTGAATTGTACAAATAAACTGACCCAGTGAACCATTTATATTTGACCGTTTACAACAATGAGGAAACAGTCTTGGAACATACAATGAAACTGCCAACAAATTCTCTTCATCTTGTAATTTTTTCCACAGTTTTTAAATGTTTTGGATATAAAACTGTTTCTCCACAGAGAGGAAACCACATATATTTATGATGTTATTTGACTGCCCTCCGGTGGCTGGTTCTGGAAATCCCGAGTAGGTGTGGTTACACTGGAGAACTCCAAAAGAGGGCGGGGTAACTCCAGAAGTGAGCTGGGTCAACAACTCTCTGCCAAAAACACAATTTCAAATTCTGCCATCTGGTGGTTGAAATTGTCTTAAACTGGCGTTACCATACAGTGCTCTCCAAATGTGGATTAAGTCAAACTTAAAATGCAAGAATATCTTTATATCTAGCATTATATAACAAAATATTAGGTGGTATCTGCAAACAAATTATGCACATTTCTGTGAAATATATATATTTTTTGTATTTATGCTACTTTAAACAAACTGAACCAAAGGTCATTTTAGAGTCAGTTCCCCTTAAATGGTTATCTCATGATTTACTCACCCCCAAGAATCCCAGATATGTTTGACTTTCTGTCTTCTGCAGAACACAAATGACGATTTTTTTTAGAGGAATATCTCAGCTCTGTAGGTCCATAAAATGTCCATACAATGCAAGTATTTTCTCACTTTTTTCTTTTCCCATTTGTCTACATCTCGCTTCTTGACAGCATGCATTCGTTTTCTCCACTGTGTTTTTCATGGATTATTGCATCAATCTCAAACATCTGCTGATCAAAAACCACATTTAACCACATCAATCACAAGCCCTTGCTGATCAAGAACAACCATAACAACAACAAAAAATTGTGGTAAGTCATTGGATCTGCTAATGCTATTTCTTCCTTCATAGCATGCCATATGTTTACTATAGCTTCTTCTCTCAGCAGAGAGGGATTCCCATGTGATAAATGTAAGGAATCAGTCAGGCTGACTGAAAAGGTTAATGAGTTAGACACACATCCGAACACTAGTGGAGGTCAGTGAGAAAAAGAAGCTGGTAGATACTGTTTCGGATGTGGGTAGTACAGCGAGCAACACATACACTTTGGTCCTGGCTCTAAAGCCCCGCAGCAGATCTTGGCAGCATACTCGCTCAGAAAAGCGTCACCACTCTCACATTCCTGTTAGGGTTTCCAATCGATTCTCCCCCACTCAGTGATGCACCAGCTGAGAATCATGTTGAAAGAGATTTAATAATTAGTGATTCTGTTTTAAGGAATTTGGAAATCGAGACACCAGCCACCATTGTTAAATGCATTTCAGGGCTCGAGCGTCTGACATCAGATCAAATGTACAAGTGCTGAATAATGCTAAACGCAGATTTTCTAAAATTGTTATTCATGTCGGCGCTAACGCTGTCCAGCTCCACCAGTCAGCGATCGCTAAAGATATTGTTAAAGAGGTGTGTGAACTTGCAAAAATTATGTCAGACACTGTATATATGTTATATATTGTGGTGACAAGGTTTATAGTAGATTAGTGTCACTGAATGCCTGGATGTCTTAAGTGGTGTCCAGCAAATAGCATAGAATTTGTAGACAATTGGAAGAGTTTTTGGGGTAGACTTGACCTACTAAAGAGAGATCCATCCCTTCAGAGAAAGTGCCACTCTCCTCTCTAGTAATTTGGCACATAGTATTAATAGTGATAGTATTTAATTGGGGCCCAGGTTAGGAAGCAGACAAACTGGTTAATCCGAACGTCTACTAGCTGCCTTGAGTCGTCACACAGGTCACATAAACTACAACACATAGAGACTGTATCACCTAGATATCTCATAGAGACTGTGTCTGTTCCCCGAACTACCAACCACAAAACCCTCACTAAATCATGTAGAAAAAATTTGATTAAGTTCAAATTTGAAAAGTGTATGTGCATGTATACAGTGAAATTCTTTTTTTCACATATTCCAGCTAAGCTTAGGTCAGAGTGAAGGGTCAACCATGATACAGCACCCCTGGAGCATGTAGGGTAAAAAGCCTTGTTCAAGGGCCCAACAGTGGGTCTTGGCAGTGATGGGGCTTGAACCCCCAACCTTCTGGACAGTAATCCAGAGCCTTAACCGCTGAGCCACCACTGCCCAAATAGACAGCACTAAAGATTTGGTGGCTTAATGACTCGCCTCAGTCCATGTGGCAACGAATCTCAGGCTGTCTCGTTTGGAAGGCTGCATCATCCATAGGTAGCATTTGTCATCAGCATACGTCATCGAGGCTGTCTCGTTTCAGAAAGAGAGTAGAACACTTCGAATGCAACCTTCTTTCATGGGAATTCGGAGGATGCATGAAGCTGCTTTCACACTGCCAGCTACTTTGTCTCTGCATGTGCCAGTGGCTGGCGGTTAGGTCGTTAGTGGTGTCTATGGAGAGTCTAAACAGCACTGTTTCTTTACAATTAATATTATTAAAATATTAGGATCACGTGAGCTCTACCATCTTCTCTCATACTTGCGTAAGACGCACAGCATCATCAAAGACTGTTCCCACCACAACCACAGACTGTTCACCCCACTCCCCTCCGAGAGGTGTTTCAGGTCCCTCCACACCCGAACCAGCAAGTTCAGAGGAAGCTTTATTTCCTGCGGCTGTCACCCTACTGAACTCTAGCTCAGTTTTAATAATCTTTTAAGCTTTATAGAATGTAATAATGTATTCTAATGTTATCAAAAGTTATTATAAATTGTTTATCTATGGCTTACAGTGAATGTGGGTTCTTTTCTGAAATTTCTGCAAAACAATGTTTAAAACATTAAACTTGGTTTAATGAGCCTGTATGATTATGTCGGACATGTACAGGTTGATGAATAACATAGAAGGAGCTGGGCGGAGCGTTTGTTTGTAAAACGTAACTTCATCTATTGGGTTATTTTCTCAGTGTTGGGTAGTTTTTCTGTAACCCAGCCGTTGGGTTAGTAGCAGGGTCATTTTCACTGACAGTTAAACTATACTACACCAGAAAATGCAAAGATACTGTTCCATAAACAGAGTGGCAGCAGACAGCTCTTCACATGACATCAGCAGTAGCGGTTTTAACCACAACGCAAACCACCCAATTGCGTGCGGCTCCGGGTGGCACCCACCCGTTAGCTCAGCAAAAAATGCTTGAGGGGTGACATATTGTTCTGGATACTCGCGCGAATATACGCTGTTGTCGGCGCTTTTGGAGCGGTTCACGGCAGAAGCTGCTGGGGTTGGGGCAGCGTTTTTTAAGCAGGGTTCGGGTTTGTAATTTATGAAAAAAAAAAAAAGATATAGGCCTTCCGAAATTGTTTCGCGCACGCGCGCTCATTCACAGATACGCGCAAACGGATGAGTTAGGGGCTGTTCACACCGAACGTGTTATTGCCTGCGTCTGCTCTGTTTTTACATTGTTTTACTGTGTAAACTTGCGCTGGACGAACGTCCATACCTGCTGCACCGCGTCTCGCTGTTTCTTCAGTGTCATCATGTTGTATTACTATTGTAGGCTATACAACAAATCCTCAAAGTAATACAAATACTATATCATATTATAATGGCAAACTGGACAACAATAAATAACTGTTGGGTTATAAAATGAATAAAGAACAACTGAATTCCAAAATTTTACTGGGGGAAGTAACCTTTTTTCTTTTCTTTCTTAATGTGTTTTTGTAGTTTGGAACAAATATGGAGGAGTACCTCCAACTGGCTGAGATGACAAGACCTTATTCCCCTACATCCTAAACTCAGCAAAACAGGCATGCACAAAGATCATTTTCTTATCTCTTATTTCATTATCTTATTTTTATTTAATTAATTGTATTAATTCCTTAAATGTTTTCTAGTAATATACACTAGAGTTATAAGTAACATTTAAAGGGATAGTTCACCCCAAAATAAGATTATCTCATCATTTACTCACTCTCAGGCCATCCCAGATGTGTACGACTTACTTTCTTCTGCAGAGCACAAATTACGATTTTTAGAAGAATATTTAAGCTGAGTTGGTCCATGCAATACAAGTGAATGGTGACCAAAACTTTGAAGCTCCAACGGCACATAAATGCAGCATAAAATAAATCCAAAAGATTCCAGTGGCCAGCCATATGTGTCATAGAGCTTTGGAAAATATGATGATGTGTAGATGACAGAATTCTCCTTTTTAGGTGAACTATTCTTTTAAAGTCTGTACTACCAGATCACATTGACACAGAAAGCTTCCTAAACATGTCGCGATAGATAATATTGAACTGGCTTTGATCCAATCCCTAACAGAATATCCACTGTATTGTACACAGCTAATGATTTTTACAGTAGCTTTATCTGCTCCTAAGCTCATTAGCGTTAAATAGGTTTAATCACTGTTTACCAAGCCGATAGCTAATATACTAATCGCTCTGGCATGGGGCAGTGTTTAAAGCAAGGTATGCAAGCATTGCAATCAGTTGCTGTGGAAAGGCTAGAGTTCATTTATGTTAAATGTGCCCTCTCACCTCCAGGAACCTTCATTAAATGCATTTGTCTAAATGGAAGACCACTAGCTCACTGAATGTCGTGTGTGTGTATATAGGTCTCTCTCAGTGGTGCTTCAGTGGTAATTGATGTGGTGCCTATAATGAAGATAAAACCAAATAAATCCATCAGCCAGCAAACCTTTTTATTTGAGATAATTTGCAGTGACATTCTTTATTTTTTTCAAACCCCCCAACACCCATCTACATTTTTCAACACATTTTATTCTTTAAATGTTATTAACAAAACATAAATTTCACACCTCAATCATTCCCCTAAGTGGCTAGGGGTTCAAGTTTCAGGTGCCCTTCACACAGCCTTTTATGATACCATATTTCTGTGTGCAAGCCTGTGATAACAGAAGGACTGACAGGGCCAGTAATTGGTGCCCAGTGAAATGTCATGCTCTATCAGAGCCCCAGAGCAGCACAGGGGGGCCGTTGTGAGACAGGGGCCAGACGCGGGGCCTCTGCTGTTGCTATTTATGCTGCTGCTTCTGCTGTGGCTCTGTATATGTCTGTGTGTGAAAGAGAGGGAAAGCGAGTGAGAGAGCATGGCAGATGTGACCTCCTCGGCACACAGAGCTTCTTTTGTGTCCCAGTTATTCAGTGCTCCTCTGGGTCTAACCCTGCCCCTAACCATTAACAGCAACTGCCCGTAACTGCTGGAAATCAAGAGCAGGGAGCAGACACGCATACACACCACAGCAACAGGGCTGTGTCTTTACAAAACGTTTACTCAAAAGCACACTAATGCACGCAAAATGCAATCTATCGTCTTTCAGTCAGGATTTATTTTATTAAGACTTAAAACAATCTTAAAAGTGTATCTTTTTTAGAACGGTAGCTTAACTGTTAGTGCGTACTATATGATCTGATATTTTGAGCCTTGGTGCTCAGACGGGAAGCACAAGTTTGAGTCTGGCTTGCAACATTACATTTCTCCTTCCTATTCAACTTTCACTGTACCTATCGCTGAAAAGTGGCAAAAAGGCCAAACACAAACAAATATGCATCAATTAGAAGATTTTAGGTTTAAGTTGTAAAAATGTAAATGGGATAGATTGCATCATAAGTCTTGTAATTGATATTAGGTCCTGCAACTGCATTTTGTCAATATTTTAACTAACTTTGTTTTTTGTCTCCACTAGTTTTATTTAATTGTTATAATTCATGTATTTACTTTATTCATTTTGGATGGTGCTTTTGTTAGACAAATGCATTTTTAAAAGTACAAATATACCATGTAGCCTCTCAAATAAATGAAAGCTGCATGCATAATAATTATATAAACAATTAGCAAAATGCATTTCAATTTAGATGTAGTATGGCATGTCACACCACAGTGCAAGTCAACTTTCCAAATGTATTTCATGTCCCATGTACCCATCTTTTGTCTATAGAACACATACAAATCATGTAAATAAATAAATTAATTAATTAATGCATGCATAAACAATTAACAGAAAAATTTAATAAAAAGAAAATAGTACAATATCCCTCTTTATGACATCTGCACACAATTTGTGAGTTATTATTACTATACAATAACCAATGTAACTGCACATTAGGTTGAGGCAATGGATATCAGGGCATCGAGTAAATATTGGCCTCTTATCTCTCTCGTCTCTCTCTCTCTGCCTGTAAGAAGCAGGACAGGATCATTTTCTACACATCCTGCACTGGGCCAAGAAGCGCTTTATTCAATAATCTCTCTTGCTTAGCAAATACAATTTCCCCACATAAATAATTCAAATGATCCCTATGACTGTCAGGGTATCGCAGTGGATTTTTCAATCCTATCAGCTGAGGCCCAGGTTACACATTATCCTACTTCTGTGCTCAATATATAATGAGATGCTCCAATTGTCTGTTCTGAGTTTCAAATCCTTCACTATCATTCTCAGTCATTGATAAAATTGACATTAAGCATCCAGTCACCAAGTCAGTAATCCATTACAATCCTGGGCGCTTCGACAGCACTTCTGAAAGAGTTTATTTTCTCCCAAAAGAGTATAATTTCTCTAAAAGAGCACACACAACAGGTGTTGAACGTCCTTTTCAGAACGTGTCTTTTTAAAGATGCCCTTCCGCCTCTGTGTAGTTCCTGGATGCGGTCGTAGATGCTGCTGCCTTCGGGTCAGCCCGCCCAGTCTGAGGCTGACATCCAGATGGCCGACATGCTTGTCCAGGCCGCCGTGAGCATGGGGTTGGACTGGATCCCTCCCCCCGGTTCCTTTCTTCCACGATGCACGATGAGCTGACAAGGATGTGGAGGGTGTCATTCACTGCCTGTAACCGACCTTCTCGCTCGTTCGCTCTCACTACCCTCGACGGCAGGGAGCCTCACATGTACTCGGAGGTCCCCCAGGTGGACAGAGTGGTTGTGATCCACCTGTGCCTGGAAAACACAGCCATCTGGGCAGGATGTAGTCTCCGCGGGGTCTTTTCCCCTTAAAGAATAGAAGTCGGAAAAGAACGCCTTCCCCGATGCATGTTATAGCATTAAATGGCCCCAACCACTTTAACTCTATTAGAAAAACATAGAGAGAGTAAAGGCACGGCTGGCACGACCTACTCCCATGCTTGGCACATCACTTGTTCCCCCCTTTCGGGGATGCTGGGAACCTAAAAACTTTATGATGTTATTATGGGGCTTTGGGGAAGGGTACATGCAGTCTGACGCAGCCTGCTGCTTTGGCATGCAACTGCCTGCCCGCACCTGCATCAGCAGTTCATGTACACGTTTAATCTATACAATGTCGAGTGAGTGACCGAAAGGGAATGTCTAGGTTACTTTTGTAACCCCCGTTCCCTGATGGAGGGAACGAGACGTTGTGTGTCTCCAGCCACGACGTTGTACAGAGCCACTATAATGGCCGAACCTCATTCTCGGTCCCTCAGTGCAAAACCTGAATGGACAGACGCACGATTCCCTCCTTTTATACCCGTATGTCTGGGGGAGGGACATGCAAATTCTGTCTGCCAAGTTCTCATTGGCCTTTTCTCAAGTTCAGAGGTAACCGAGGCCTTCAAGAAAGACCCCTAGTGTCGCTTTAATTGACACATCTCGTTCCCTCCATCAGGGAATGGGGGTTATAATAGTAACCTAGACGTTTTTAAAGGCAGAAGTGATGATGCTCTGTATTGGGTTCAGGCAGGGGTGGACTGGGATGAGAAATTGGCCCAGGATTTTACATAGAAACTAAAAAGTTGTTTCTGCTTATCTCTGCCCCCTTCGCCGTTTTGTGGCACGATCTGCATAATGCGGCTGCTCATTTGTGTTTAGTCCTGGTTCTGCCGATGGACAGTCTACCTCTGAGCGGCCACAAAGTGTGTCAGAAAATGTCAGGTATGCCAGATTACCAATCCAGCCCTGGGTTCAGGTGAGCCCCATCACGCGCCACCAAACATGGAAGTCACCTTGGGCGACAATGATTCATGTGAGGGGTGTGTGGTTTCATCACAACTGGTATAATAAATTGTGAGTATTTAACTCAGATTACGGTAAAAAAAAAAAAATACTGTCTGGTATAGCTATTGTTCATGCACATTCTCATGTTGATTGACAGGCAATTTCTGTATCTAAAAGGTGATCAGCTATTTTACCTGTAAGTCCGGACTTACTTTCTACATCTGTTGACCTCTGCACTGTTCTCAATCTAGCTGTCTTTGATCAGCAGTCGGTTCATCTGTACAGCTGGAGTTGCGCTCACTGGCATAGCCATGGGTGGGCCGGTGCCACCCATTGGCATTCAGGCTCATCCAAACATTATCTTATGCCCCTGTTCCACCAACAGCCAAAAGCTTGCTGGCCTTGAACCGGCTGGGTTAAAAACAATCCAAATTTGGTATTTTAACCCAGCATTTATTTGAGTGTAGCTACGCCACTGTTTGGGTGAACTATCCCTTTAAATGTCCAAATACTTTTTGGGGCCACTGTAGCATGGTTTATGTTACCATTTCAGTAGGATACAATATTCTATCTGCTAACAGATTTAACGTAAATTAATCCTAAGTTCTCTATGAATTACAATTTATCACTAAGTCAATAATCATATTTGTCTTCATCTTTATACGTCGAAAATTTCTCAATTACATGGACAAATAGTAGGAGATTGTTTACAAATCCCACGCTGCACGTGACGGGGGCGTTTCCTCACAGAGGCTCCTCCCATTCGTTTTCCACCCATTCATTTCTCATTCAATACTTCCTGTGAAAGGTAAACAAATGGCGCTGTGCACTCCAAGTAGAAAAATGACTCAAAATGTAAGCCGAATACGGATATTTAAGAGTTCAAAATGCCCGGACAGAAGAGAAAGTACAACGTTCGCTTTCCACCCGTGAGTAACAAATGTTTAATTTGTAAAAATAAGTTTTACGAGCATTGTGAAGCTCAGACGAGAGGCACTGAAATGTTAAAAGCAGTTGAACCTCTCAACCCCTCCTCCTGTTCGATTCTTGGCTAGGGACGCATCAAGAAAATCATGCAAAAAGACACAGAAGTTGGAAGAATCGCCACAGCTGTACCGGTCATCATATGTATCCTTTTTAAATACTGAATGTTGATATGCAGGTAGGGCAATGCAGTCAGGAAACACTTTAGGGCAAATTTCAGCCTGCCTTGGCCATATTTCACAAATATATATATATATATATATATATATATATATATATATATATATATATATATATATATATATGTTAGTTAGTTAGTATTAGTAGTCTACTGTGCAAAAATCGTATACATTTGTATAGTGAGGCATAGTGAGGATGTCTTCAAAATGTCCATAAACAGTTTTCATTTATCAATTAATGTCATACAAAGTCCAGTAAGCATAAAAAAGTTAAATTAATATTTGGTTTGAAAACTGTTGCCTTCAAAACTGCACCAATTCTCCTGGGTACACCTGGACACAGATTTCTTGGTTGTTGGCAGATAAGATGTTCAAAGCTTCTTGGAGAATTCACCACTTTTATTTATTAAGGCTGTCTCAGTTGCTTCTGTCTCTTTATTTAACCCCAGACTGACTCGATGTTGAGATCCGGGCTCTTTGGGGGCTGCACCAACTGTTGCAGGTGGGGGAATGTTGAAACCTAAAATGTATATTTCCTACTGAATCACTAAATGCAGAATGAATGATATAACCATTTTAAGACAAAGGTTTTTGTGAAAAATATACAGTAGTTTGCCGAAGACTTTTGCACAGTAGCTACTATAGATAGATAGATAGATAGAGAGTGTGTGAAGGAAATTGAGGCTTATTTTACAGCCTTATTTTTTGGCATTTCAGCACAACAACAATTCCACCATTTTTACTGAAAAATAGTGGCGAAAACTTAGAAATAGTGATATTTAAAGTCTGAAGTTTATTATTTGAATTGTAAAGTATTTCTACAACATGACAGCATTTGTTGCACTGGTGAAGTATTTACCTGTACAATGTTTTCGGGAACGTGCCAGTGGGCATAAAATGCATTCCGTGTGAACAGCCCCTTACACTGTAAGCGTTAAACTCTTTAAAACCACTATCGGTTCTTTCAGACTGCAGCATATGTTCCATAACTGTACATTTAGCTAAAGCTTTAGAAATGTTCCTCAGATCTCTTCTTGCCAAGACCAGTAAAATAACACAGTCAAGGAACAGCAGAGTGATGTCCATCAATCACATGTAAGCCTCAAATCTAACCTTCATACTCCTGTCTTGCAGTGTAACATTGACCATCCTTCCTTTTATGAGTTTCATGTATGTACTATATGTGCACAGTATAGATGTGCTTTGTCCATCTATTTCTGTGTACTTTCATTATACTGTGTGCACTTGTATGATCTTTGTAGGAAACAGTGTATTCATTCAGAGAAGCTGTTTGACTTCCTAAAGGATCTGGCTGATCAGCCTTCCTCTGCATCAGCATCAGAGTGCAAAACTAAGGGCAAATGGCAGTTACACCGGTGCAAAACAATTAAGATACACTTGCACCTAATTAGTGTTCCTTAAAAGCTTATACTGTTGTTTTTCTATATAAATAATAATTATCGTTTAAGGTAATGAAATGGTCCTCCTTTTAGGAAACGCTTGCAAAGTGCGTCTATCAAAGCCAGGTCGCCTGAAAGGCAGGAGCCACCCCAGAAAGCCACCAATGATCTAGTCATCAACAATGATTCATCAAGTGTGAGTGACTATGATGATATTGAAAAATGCATTTTATTTCAATTTATTATTGATTAGAGATCTTTGTATTTTTAAACCATGAACAATGTTCTTGATGTTTGTGGTAGATGAGTTCTTTATGTGTCTCTTGTTCAGGAGTCGGAGCTTTTTATCTGTTTGGAAACTCGTTCACCTTAACCGCACGTTGAGTAGGTGAGGTACATCCTGATAAAGATGTCATGAGGATAGGCTATTATTGCACTCAGAGGACAAATATTGGATGGGTTGTGTTTATTTAAGATTGGAGTTTGGATCATAATTGAACTGTTAATTAATGCATTGTTCTAAATGTTATTTTTTGATTTTATTCTTAAGTCTCACTAGATCCAACAATCTTCCCCACTGAAAACTGCAGTATTATTTATGAAGACCCAAAATCCTTTTTTGGGGGGTGCTGTTGTTATTTGACATAAATGTTTGATTTTTAATATGTGAATCTGCTTTGTTGTGGTGCTAAATTCACCAAAGAATTAATTATATAATTGTTTGTTTTCATGTGTTCAAGTTCTCCATGGAGAAACTGTCATCACATTCATTACGTTTTATATTTAGCTAAGAAAATAATTTATGTTATAGAGACATTTTTTGGTAATGAGCATCTCCAATCATTTTCTTTCCATTGGATTCATAATTAAAACTGTAGTTTGAACGGTGTACTGTTTACAATTTAACATAATTTTCTAAGCTGTGAGTTATTGGATATTGTAAATATGTAAATATTTTTCTATCAGCTTTGAATGCAGGTCAGTGGTTTTGTTAGTTATCCACAGTAGGTTTAGGGGTTATTTAAGAAGCATATTGTAACAACATCAAGTGTATTTTATAGTGAATGTTCTATAAAGTATATTTTAATAATGATTTGTTATGTTTATAATACAATGTTTATAGATATTAATATTCTACTGCTCACCTAACTATAGAGGGATACAATACAATCTGCAGTAGAAAAAAATGTTTCAAATAACCAAGGATCTATCACAGAGTAATGCAAAATTATGGCTGAATAAAATATTTGAGGATGGAACTTTTATTTTGAGTTAATGATGCTTTTTGTCTCGACACATTGAAAATAAACTCTACTTCTGGATCATAATACCAAAATATATATTGGGGCAAAATTTTGAACCCTTACTGGGTGACTTTAAATTAGTTTTTTCTTTTCTTTTTCAAGTTTAGCATTTAAAAATGTCCACAGCTGAAAACCAGACAAAGCCCTATGAAGTTTTAAGTCCAGTACTTGCAGAATAACAAAAAACAGTCATCTAAAAACACTGTTGTGCATTTTATATGATTTTTAATATTTCTGTTTGACACAAAAGGTTCCTGAAACTTGTATTATTCTTGGTGAATAGAAATTGCTGAGTAAAAATCCATATATTCCATAATACTAAATTTGATATGACAAAAAAATTTACATGAAGAAAGCCACAATTCTGTCCAATTCCTTCTCTCAAACAATCAGAAAGAAACTTATTTAGTGGTCTGAAAATATCTTTATTTATTTTTCCTTCTCCAAACTGTCTTTATAAGGTCCAATTTTAAATAAGTTTGAAAAAGTAACCCCCTTAAAAAGGTTAGTTAACCCCCAGAAAATCAAATTCTGTCATAATTTTCTCACCCTCATTTCGTTCTAAACCTGCAGGGCTGTAAATTTTCCCACGGAACACCAAAGGAGATGTTAGGCAGAATTAAGGCTTTGTCGATGCAATCAAATATCAATATCTTGTGATATTTTATCGATATAGATCAATGTATCGTGATATTTTCAGTGCAGTCAGAGATGCTTCAACGAGGATTTACGGTTTCTCTCTCAAACATGCTGGACCTTTCTCACATGTTTGTATCTAGGGCCAGCCAAGACATCGTCTTTATTTGTACGATCCCAATGTCAATTCTTAAAATGCCAAGAATGTTCTTTCTTTCAATTTGCAATCCCCTACAATCAGATGTGTGTAAATGCTTCCCATATGCTACAAAGAATGTCTTTAGATTTCACTCACTAGTGTTTGAGAAGTGGCGAAGAAGTTCAGCAGCGAGATCTTTTATCAGTGTGATGCGAGTTCAAATAAAAATCCAAGCAAACCATTTGTTGTTAAATAATGTCTCGTTTCATATCATTTCTGTTCTCTACACTTAGTTATTTATCAAAAACAACATAAGAAACATTTAATTCTAATCTCACATATCATGGATGCTGTAAAGCTGTTCGTTCACACCCCCTCCCCTCAAAAAAACTACTGTCAAAAGTCCCTGCCACAGGTAAAAAAAAGACTTCAGCACTTGTCTACATAGCCAAGTAAATAATTCTAAATAGTACAAATTAGGCACGTAAACAACAAACATGTAACAATATACTGTATATATTCACTATAATATATGCAATTTCAATACATCATATTTATTGATGTAATACATGGCCTATATTAAAAAAAAATATATATATAAAGTCACCAAAATGATGAAAAACTGATCAAATATAATTAGTACAATTGATATGTCTGTAATTTAACAAGTTTGAAGGGCCCCTGTATAATGAATAACAGCATTAGCTAAAAGATAATTTACTTCATACTGTAAGAAAAATGTACATTATAATTTAAAATAAAACAAATAAATAAATGCGAAATCTAATCATGATATCCTGATGTCTCGCGTTATATATTGAACCGTGATGTGTATCGCAATATGTACCGTATCGTGAGGTGGCTGGCGATACCCAGCCCTAGGCAGAATGTTATAGCGAGTGTCACCTCCAATCAGCATTTACTCTCACTGAATCATTCTGCCTGTCTTCACCTTTTGCATTTCAATGAAAAAAAGCCTTTGGAACAACACGAGGGTCACAAAATGATGACAGTTTTTGTTTTTGGGTACTATCCCTTTAACTTCTCAAAAACCACCCAGTGCATAAATTTCCACCCTGAACCTCACAGGACAGGAATGCCATCAGAAAGTTACCATGTTAAAATAAGAACTATTTTACACACACAGATATTTCATTACTTAAGTCTCCCCTCTGCCTCTTTTCATCTCTTTCAGTTTAGATTTTTCAAGGTTTTCACTTTATTTACTGCAAGCATCAAAATCAGACAGGAACATGTTGATAATGGAGTAATGTGATGTCTGCTGTTCAGTAGATTAACATTCAGAATCTCTCATTTGTACATGGACCAAAACGAAGGGAAATAAAAACAATAAAACAAACAAACCAAAAACAGTGGTGGCTACATCCTGAGCTCAGAAGAGTTGTGCACCGTAGCCAAATGTCTGTTTAATGGCATGGCAGTAGTACCTCTGCCAGCCATCTCGTGTTCGTTCCTCTTCACTCTCGGGAACTGCCCGACACTCAATCTTTAACTCCGTCTCATTACCCTTGTCAATGAATGTCAATGTCACCATCGCGTAGTGCTCTGAATTGAGGAGGAAAGGACAGACAGCAAAAGTAAACAATGTGTCGAGACAACCTGATGGACAGTTCTCAAAGTCAACTGTCTAAATTTTAAATTGGTGGTGAAAAACTTTCAGACTTAAAACATTTTCATTACTTACATCACAAATTTGTACTAAACCCAGTCCAAACCACTTTAAAAGATTTTGGATATTTGGAAGAGTGTTTCAGGCTACGTTTACATGGTGTAATTCAGACTTGCTAAATATGATCGAATTCCAATAGGAAATGCACAAAAATTGGATTTGGACTGTCTGAACATAGCTTTTCATAAGTGGAAATAAATCGGATACGTATCTGATTTTTTAAGATGTGCCTTCAGTCTGAACAGCTAGGTCAGATTTAATGTGATTTTTATTTTTTTTTAACATCAATCTAACTCTACATTTGTCATAGAAAAAGCTAAATAATATTTTTGTGCTTGATTCTGGCAGACTGGACCAATGTTAATGACAGCAGTCATTAAATTATGATAATTCTTTAATTTTACATTTTATCTCTAATTAAAGTGATATCATAAATGCTGATGCTTCTTAAAAGTTCAGTTGATATGCTTTCTTTCAAATGATGTCACATATTCTTAAAAAAAAATAAATTCTATAAAACTGTCGTATTTTGAAGAGAGACTGATGAGAACACCGTGTCTACACTGGGCACGTCCATTGACGCAATGGCTTGAGGCCGATTACACTGGACGAGTTGACACAAACATTCTAAATTGTTTATTTTCTGTTGTTGGCAGTAGTAGCGCCAGCACGTGCAGTGCAAAATTGAAACGGGACACCCGTTTACTGTCGGCACGACGCAACAATGTACGCTTACAAAGTAGACAGCATCATTGATTATAATGGGTTCCATTGCTTTTGACGTGACGTGCAGCTCGAGTCCAGTATAGAAGGGCTGTTATAACGTGCCCCCCCCCAGTTTTCTGATCGCAGTTTTTTTAAATCCCCTTTTCTGCCCAATTTGGAATGCCTAATTCCCACTACTTAGTAGGTCCTCGTGGTGGAGCAGTTACCTCAATCCGGGTGGCGGCAGACAAGTCTCAGTTGCCTCTGCGACAGTCAATCCGTGCATCTTATCATATGGCTTGCTGTGCATGACACAGTGGAGACTGCATATGGTGGCTCATTCTACGCACCGCGATCCACACACAACTTACAGTGCATATATATATATATATATATATATATAAAAAATTAAAAAAAGGAACATTGGGGAGCCTGGGTGGCTCAGCAAGTATTGATGCTGACTACCACCCCTGAAGTCAAAAGTTTGAATCCAGGACATGCTGAGTGACTCCAGCCTGGACTCCTAAGCAACCAAATTGGTCTGGTTGCTAGGGAGGGTAGAGTCACATGGGGTAACCTCCTCGTGGTTGCTATAATGTGGTTCGATCTCATGGGGCGTGTGGAGAGTTGTGCGTGGATGCCGCGGAGAATAGCGTGAAGCCTCCACACGCTAGGTCACCACGGTTACGTGCTCAACAAAACACGTGATAAGATGCGTGGATTGGCGGTCTCAGGCAGAGGCAACTGAGATCTGTCCTCCACCACCCGGATTGAGGCAAGTCACTATGCCACCACGAGGACTTAAGAGCACTTTGGGAATTGGACTTTCCAGATTGGGGAGAAAAAGAAAACAAAAAATTGGAACATTACTTAACTTGCAAAATTAAACCACGTGTCCCTTCTCCAAACATAGTTAAGACGTAACATAATTACTTTCATTATCAGCAATCATGTTTCAACGAATCAGCAATCAACGAAATCATGTTTAAAAAGTAAATAACCTTAAGAGTCATTGTTTGCCTTGTAGTCCTGACAAGCAATAGGTGATGGCTGTACCCTCTTGGGCTGTACTGTTAACCGCTTGTGCGCTGGTTCAGTTCACTGCCAAACTGATCGGTTGACAGAGGCTTCTGTGTCGTTTAGACGGCCGGCCTCTATTTCCTTGCATGGCTGCCAAAACCCTTAAAATATTATAAATCATTTCCTAAAAATAATTCTAAAAAGGTAAGATGGATATGACCTATAACCCAGATTATAATGGTTGCTACCGCCCTGCATTTGTTACATCTATGAAAAGTAATTATTAATCTGTATCAATAAGTCTATTAAAATCTATATATTTGTTATTTCAAGATAACAATTGTACATGCACAAATGGAATGACAACATTTTACTGTAAATTGTTCTAACGTGGTGAATAATTATGTAGCATGTAGTACAACCTTTGATTGGGTTGAAATTGCCAATGGTGAATACAAAAAAAAAAAAAAAAAGTATAAATATTATAAAACGAACAAAATTTAATAAAGGTTCGTTCAAATATAACAAAAAATTAAGTAAATTGTTTAAGTAAAGGAGTTAAGATGATGAAAAAGTTTGGGAACCCTGGGGCTAAAGTATGCTTTGGTTTCTGCTTGCCACTACATCTTGCACACAATGTGTGTGTTGTAAATTTCGTCATCAGCACAGTCCATGCATCTATCCTCCTACAGCCCAGTTTAAGTAACCCTCACGCACCTGTGTGCATCATCTGTGCCTGGAGTTGACTCCTCTGGACAGGCTCACGGTCAATACAGTATACTTTGAAAGGCTAGAACGCTCAACTTTGCACAAAATGTAACAGCTCACAAAAAAATTAAGCATACTCCAGCCTTTTTCTTGTCTTATTTGAACTGGTTTTGACTTACCGCAAGGCCATGAATTGAACCTCCATTTCATGACTATCTTTTCCTCAGGTACCTGTCAAACCCAGAATACATGGTTTTCAGAAACCAAAAAATATAAATACAATAAAGGATAGATAATCATTTTACTTTCTGCTTAAATGTACTTTTAAGTGAGCCATTTATTTACCAAAAAGCTTCTTTTGCTAATCACACATTTTATAACTATAGTCATTAGAAATTGTAAAATCTCACCAGCTCCTGGAACTCGCCGTTCACGTTTCCGTCCAACAGGCAAAACTTCCCACCTTTCTCACCCTCAACCACAGCACCACTGCGTGTGAAAGCCTGAACCATCTGCAACACACATTTCATTTCAGTGCACTACATGGGGATATTAACACTTGATCACTTCATGCATTTATACTGATCGGATTGCTAACCAACTGAATAAGCGCATCCCCATTTACACTTGCCACCTCGGTGTGTCTCCGCCAATTCCCACGCTTTGTGCAGATAAAACGGTTTACTTCAGTGATTATGCTAATGCCAGGCAGCGAATTTAAAAGATGTGATTTATTATTTGATTCCAAGTGACTTTGCCCAGCACAAAGTGGACACAGTCTCTGTGTGCACACAGTGTATTTCATAGGTAAGATAGGTTTGTAATAGGTAAATATGTCCATAATATGCTTCAGTTGTGCTCATTGTCAGCATTTAGTTTTAATTTCTGTTAGTTTCAAAGTTCTGTCTCTCCTACAATGTGCATCCGTTTCTTAATTTGATATGATTTATTGTGCGACCTGAGCCCTATGCAAATACTCTGTAGCAGCTGTAATGTTTCGCAGTTTCCCTATGCTGATCTCTGGAGGTGGTTTGAGTGATCAGATTAATATCCATCCCGAATCTGTCTGGGAGGGCACTTAAAATCGGATAGCAATGTGATCAACAAAAACACATGAAGTGTACATGAAAATAAAAATGTATATACTGTATTCAGTGTTTATAGTACATGCCAACTGAAAATCAGGCTATTTTATAACATTTGGCTGCCGTCCAAACAAAACACCTGCAATCAGGGCTCAACAATAAAGATTTTATCCACTGACCACACCACAAAAAATTATGAATGTTATTTTTTGGCAACATATTTTATAAGTAATAAAAAAAAAAAAAAAACTAATAATAAATATATATAATTTTAATACAGTATATAAACAAAACATTATATTTATAACTGGCAATACTAGAGGGAATTTTACAACTATTATATAATAGGGCTGCAACTAACAATTATTTTGATAATCGATTAATATAACGATTATAAGAACAATTATTCGACTATTCTGCTTGTGCCCCAACTTAAAAGGTTGGATTAAACATAACAATAAAGAGGACAAAATCATCTTTGAAAAATACCTCTAAATGACATTCACTGAATTAAAAGGGAAGTTTAATTCAGTAAAAAATCCTATTGTTATCAAGTGTTTTCTCTTGTTTTCCATTTAAAATATCTAAAAATCCTTAAAGCAAGATAAATTTACTTTAGAAGCAACATATAAGATGTGAAGAATTGATTTCGGAGAATGTATCTATTTTTGCTGCTGTGTAAAATGGGCAAAGACTATGTACTCTCTCTCACCATTTTGTTCACATTGACCCATGTTTAACTCACACACACAAAAAAACTCTTCTTAATACAGCTGCATGTTGCTGATATGAAATACACAGTGAAACATATATTGTGATTAAAAATGTCACAAGCCATCACTTTATAATCCAGCTGCAGCAAGCACACGTGAGAGACGAGCGTCCAAAACAATTATTAGAACGCAAGAATGTAAGCACTGGCCTGAACATTAGCCATCCTTATTGTTGAATGAGATCTGTCACTTTTAAGACTCTTTAATGTTAAAGGCACCGGGAGTCTCACTATAGCTATGAGATCTAATATATTCCAAGCTGTGATGATTGCAAATTACTCTATTGAACTGCTGTAGAAAAACTCACCTCTTGATTGAGGAAAACCCTGTAAAGCTCTTTAGGTGAGGTGAGGAAAGTGTCCTTTAGTGAAAACTTGCAAGTGGGGATCTTTACCCCTGTGCTAGAAGGAGGTTGCGCGGAGTTACATGAGCCAATCTAAAAGATCAAATTAAATGATAATATATAATTTACTTTTGCAGTATCAAGTGGCTGGCATGTAGACATGTTGTGTACATATCCCAAATACATAATTGCTTAATTCATTGCATCATTTAGAAGTGCATATTAAGACTCACCTGGGTTCTGCTTGCCTTGGTTGGTGCTTGGGCTGTCTCTGTCTGCTGATTTGTCATGCCATTGGCTGTGGGCAGGATCATGCCTTGTGTGAACTCTACAACAGGTAATAACAGATCATGGCAGTCCACATCCCCACAGACAACACAATAATAGTAATACTGCAATGCTCCAAAAACTCCTCTCAAGGTGTAGCATGCTGTCAGATTGGTCCGTCTCTCAGTGAGACAGTCGGAGGCACTGACCTGTTTTGAGAAGTCCAACGTAGCTAGCCAGCACTGTACGAACTTTACTGGCACCCTCTCCCCTCATCAGAGAAAGCAGCGCAGTTTCTGGCTCATCTTTACAAAGACTAACGCTGATCTGTGTGTGTGACCGCAGGGAAACAAGAAAAACAACATTGAGATGACAAGTCTTAAACCTCTGAAGACAATATTACTAAATGCTACACATACCTAACAAAATATACTCAGCATGCCAGCATTTCATTAATTACATCCAACAAAGATACTAATGGTTTTCATATTCAGCAACTTTACAAAATGCATAGATAATATTGAATATACAATACATAAAAAATACATATAATTTGATATTGCCAGCAACAAATTAAATCAATAGTGTCTCTGACTGTAATTTTAACCTGGTAATAAGATCTGTCACAAGTGGACACTGGACAGCGCTTAATACAGGTGTATATGGGGTCCAAAAAGTTTAGTAACATGATCACTCAAATCGGAGGTTGCTGAAAAGGCATAAAACCTAATCTGTCCTGCAGCATTTCTTAGCTATAGCACCAGATAGTAGTAGTAGTAGTAGTAGTAGTAGTATTAGACCGTAGTCTTCTTTAAATGTATAAAATCTTTAGCTTGTTTAGTTAGTGTACAAAATGCATAAAATGAGCTCATCTTCAAAAATAACTTACATCAAGTTCATCTATGTCATTTTCATCAGAAAGGTTTGGAACTTCAATGTTCCCCTTGTATTTAATGTCTGATTTTGATGTCCCTATAAAAGACAGACAGAACAAAAGATTTTAATGAGCAATGCTTAACAAGCAATTAAGAAAATTAATGCCAGTAAGGGAGGGGCTGTTTAATCGCACTGAATAATAAGGCTGAGATTTAATTCAGATTCACAAGCTCTCGATTCTGTTCAGATTTCATATCGATTTGTTATCGCTTGATATGGATATATTTCAGTTATAATGTCCATATAATGTGAAAGAAATTCTCTCCCAGTTAATGCTGTTAATTATACAGGGGTCCTTCTAACTAGATGCATTATGAAAATATTCATTTTAAAAATCTAAAAATCCATGTATTTCGTGAATAAATATTATATTGCATGTTATATTTTATTACATGTTTATTGTTTAATGCATTACTATTTACAAGTATTAACTAGGGCTGCAACTAACAATATAATAATCGCTTAATCTAATGTTTATTAGAGCAATTATTCGACTATTCGCAGATTATTGCAAAGATTAATCATTAGCTCTTAACTGATTATTCAGCTTGTGTGTCCTGACTTAAAAGGTTGTATTAAATGTGCTTACTAACAATAAAGAGGACAAAATCATCCTTTAAAAATACCTCTAAATGACATTCACTAAATTAACGGGAAACAAATATTTTTAATACATTTAATTCAGTAAAGAAATTCAATGCAAAAAATCCTATTGTTATCAAGTGTTTTCTCTGGATTTCTATTGTCTAAACTAAATACATTTACTTGAGAAGCAACAAATGAGATATTTAGACAACTTTAAGAGAATGTATCATATATGTATATATATATATATATATGTGTGTGTGTATTTTTTTTAACTTGGTTATACTTCTGCGAGTGCAGTAAAGACAAAATATACTGATATTCAAGATTTATTCTCTAAAAGCAAGTATAAATATCGTATATGCTGCTTCTCAGGTGAATGCATCTTTTATTAGATATTTTAAAATAATTGCAATTTTAATATTATATTCAACATTCTCAGAATGTGTTTCTTCTGCTGTATAGCTACTAAAAAAAATATGTACGTTGTTTTAAAAGAGTTTTACATATTTTTATTGGAAAACAAATCAAAAGCATTTTTCGTTGCAGTGTATAATGGGGCAAAGAATTCCTCTCTCACCTTTCTGTTCACTTTAATCCATCTTTAACTCAAAAAACAAACTCTCTCTTATTAATAAAGCTGCATATTGCCAATTTTCTTCACGATAAGAAATGCAGTGATACATATATTATGATTCAATAAGTCGCAAGCCAATACATTATAATCTAGCTGCATTAAGCGTGTGAACTCGAGGGATGAGCGTCTCAGAGTGTGCATCAGCCAGATTCAGTTTCAATCTCTACCCTTCTATCGGGACTTGCGCAACTCAGAGGCCCAGACCGCACAGAAAAATGCCAGTTTCGCAGTTTGTAGTTATTTACATGATCTGCTTCTGTATTATTTTAACTTAAATAAAGCTATAATGCATTAAATAGAACTGCATTAAAGTAACGCCGGGGTGTTTCCTTTAAAGAGCTCCAGCTCCGCTTATTCCACAACGAGACTGCTTCTTTTTTTTTTTATAATTCCCTCATACTTTGGGATCTAGATCACCAGAAGAGGTTTCGAAAGCGTTTCTAGACTGTGTAATTCTTCCTCTACTCAGTCTTGCGCTAAATGCAATGCTGCTCTCACGCATCATCTTTACAGTTTAATGTAATCCCATGTTACGTTAAATGAGATCAAACGACAATGGAAATTTTTGTCATCAATTTTTTTTATTGTCGACTAATTGTTTCAGCCCTATTATTAACACGTGCTAAAATTCATTCTTGCACAGCTCTCTGGAATACTCTATTCTGATGGCACCATCTAGAGGTCTGATATTTCTCAGTAACAACCACACATCTATGTATTAGACCGCTCATCAGGGTATTTGCAAGCCATCTTTCCTGTTTCTCAGACCACTGTGCGATCTCTACAACTAGGCTAATAAAATTGTCAACTCAAATCAATGTTTCATGTCCATTTATTTTTTTGTTAGTAGCCATGTAATATGCAGAATGTACAGTCAGCCAGTAGTTATCACAAAATAAACCTCATTAGGATGATACAAGACAATTCCGATCTCTCTGATGGGGTTTATTTTGCAATAACAACTGGCTTCTACTCTAAATATTTGTTTTTAGTAGTTTAGTAGTTTTTTTTTTATCAACAGCTAACTGCAAAGAACAGAAGGAAATGAGACATTAATCAATAACAAATGCATTGCGTGGAATGGATCTTGTCTTTGGACACACATTACATGGAACTTATAGTCGCAAAGCTCAGTGAAAGGATCTTGCAGCTTCTTCTACACCACTATACTACTCAATCACTGGTGAGTGAAATCTAAACATTTTCCAGCCTGTGGCTAACCACAGACATTTTTATTTGCATAGCTAATTTACTTGCATTGTAGAGATTTGCACATAACGTAAAAGATTGATTTTGGATTTAAGAATCGATATTCAAACGAGATTGCAATGCATCTGAAAATCTATATTTTTACCCAGTTGTATTGAATAGGTTACACAAACACAAAGTGACAACTGAAATAAGTGGGACTTTCTCCAAGATACAAACCACACCAATTCTCTCACCTGTCCAGGTGGCCTTCAGATTCCATTCATAGAAAAAGATAAGCTTTCCTTTGCGGTTGTTGATGGATGCCTCTCCCTCCACCTGGCTGACCTCTGTGATCTCGCACTTGCCTTCTTCACTCTCCACCTGCAGCCCCATGAGCAGCTCCTTCAGCTTCTCTGATGACCAGTTTGTGGCGTCCCTCTCCGTCCTAACAATATAAATGACATTTGTCAATATTACTTCATTACTTAGGGTAATTATTAATCCTGATATTTGCAAACCCACAGATTCTACATACACACAGAGGTGTCAATGTTCCTGCCAGAAAACTATGTGGCATTAAAGTATATGTTTCTTGGTAAAGGAATCATTCATCAAAAAATTATGATTCTCTCATCATTTACTCACCCTCATGCCATCCCAGATGCGTTTGACTTACTTTCTTCTGCAGAACACAAACAGATGTTCTGACTTTTAGAAGAATATTGCAGCTCTGTAGGTTCATACGATGAAAGTGAATAGTGACAAAAATGTTGAAGCTCCAATATGCACATAAAGGCAGCAAAATAGTAATCCACATGACTCCAGTGGTTTAATCCATGTCTTCAGAAGCGATATGATAAGGAGTGAGCAAGTCAGGATGGAAGTGTGATTAGGATGAGGGCGTGGCCAGGCTGTGAGGATACACGGCCAGCGCAGAGTTGCCATATCAGTGTTAGGGAGATAAGGGAAGAGCCGGGGACGGCTGAGAGAGCGAGTGAGTGAGACATGCAGCCGCACTGTGTGTGTGTGTGTGTGTGTTTATCTTGCTGTATTTTGTTGTTTGTTACTCCTGTCCCTGCATCCTCCTTTCCAGAACTGTTTCAACTATAAATGTCTACTTTCACATTCTTCATGCATACCGTCACCTACTGAGCAAGGAGAATTTATAGTAAGAAGAAGAAAAAAAAAAAAACTTTCATATTGATCTGTTTCTCAACCACACCTATCAAATCACTTCTGAAGACATGGATTAAACCACTGGAGTCGTATGATTTTCTTTTATGCTGCCTTTATGTGCTGTTTGGTGCTCCAAAGTTCTGGCCACCATTCACTTGCATTGTACAGACAGAGCTGACATATTCTTCAAAAAATCTTTTATGTTCTGTAGAAAAAAAGAGAGTCAAAGACATCTGGGATGGCATAAGGGTGAGCAAATAATAAGATAATTATCATTTTTGGGTGAACTATTGTTTACTTTACCCAATAAAATTCTTTAGACATTATAAATGATATCCATATATTTAAAGTCTTTTTAAGCCATTTAATAGCTTTGTGTGAGGAATAGACTGAAATTTAAGTATTTATTCACGGATCATTTTCTGCTCCAGTGAGCTGTTAACTCAAGATCAGCGTCGGGTCAGTTTCTGATTTGGGAACCAGAACAACAGGTTCACTGAAAAGAACCAGTGCAAAAGACTGTCTAATTTACTACTGATTATTACTGAATGACTTATATATCAGTCTACTCTTCACACAAAGCCATTGTATTAATTCAGAAGGCTTGAAATGTAGCACCCTGGTTATGCATGGACTACATTTGTTGTGCTTTTTATTGAATTTATGCAGCTTGACAGACGTGGTCACTATGAGGTGTCATTGTATGGAAAATGACTGTGTGATGATGTCAACGGGGTCCTTTTTGTGTTATATGAAAAAAATAAATAACTGCAAACCGATGACAATTAAATTTTTTTAATGCATTATTCATTTAGAATAATGCCCAATTATACATATATAATTATGACCAGACACAGAGAATGAACAACTGATGACAACTCATCGTACAAACCTAGTATGCGGACAGAGATGACAGCCAATCCAGTGACGGATACAATGAAAGCATGGCATATTTAAATTTGACGACGCTATTGGTTTAATAACCAGACAGCAACATCTCACTTTACAAATAAAATGAAAGACTTAAGGCGACATAAGCTATATCAGTGGTAACAAGCTCTTTCATCGACCGTGGTCGACGCTCTTGAGAGGACAGCTCATGTTTGTGGTGAGTGTGCTTTAGCATGTTAGCAGCAAGATGGCTTGAGTGAATATGTGTGTGCCGGCTGAGTCTCACCAATGCCAGTTGTTGACGTTTGTGGCATCCGCTCTCTCCTCCACGATCCAGCGAGGGTCTCCTTCTCCCCACTTCGCCATGTTGATTCAGAGTAAACACAGATATTCAGATGAAAACCACTGACACGGCCGACTCAGGCAGGATGTGTAATGTGTTTGAAACGCATGTGCTAACTTCTGGAAGCCTCTCGACTGTTGCCGCAGGTTTTGTTGCCCGTAGAAATTACTGGAAATGGAATTGTGTCACGCGCAAAAAGCTCCGTGCGGAACACCGATCCGACTGCCTGGGCTGGAGAAGGTTCCGCTTGAGCTCTCATGTGCGGTGAGACGCGAAGCAACACGTTTAAAACTGTATCTGTGTAGTTGCATTCAACAGATAAGTTTAAAAAGGTATACTAGATGTTGTGCATTGGTATAATAGAAAGCACTAAATCAGTAGGTTAGGTCTCGACTGTTTAGCAGCCCCCGTTAGCCCCTGCTGGTAGATGCTGGATCTACACCCCATGATGGCAAACGCTTTTCACAGACTGTGATGACGCGTTTCCGCCTTATTTAGCAGCATCAATCTAGCAAACTTTTTGTTACCTCTCTAAAGAACAGATTCACCGGGGAGATTCTGCATACAGAACGTGACGGATCAGGACCTTTTTTGTGTCAATTTCTCAAAGTTCATGGTACTATATTATTCATTGCTAATATTTATGGATATAATTCTAAAAATGAAAACGGTCATTTATTCGAAACTTTAGAAGAACATATCCTTCAGGGGCTGTCGCAATTCCCGGAGCTCTCTATTATCATAGGGGGTGATTTTAATACTATTATAGACGGCTTTCTCGATTGTTTACCATCAAGGCCATCTTATACTCAAAATGCAAACCTTAAAAATGTTATGGAGAAATTTAATTTTGGTTAAGTTTCCTAATTCGTTGCGGTATACTTGGAGTCTGGTAACAAACAATCTCGTATAGATTATTGGTTAGTATCTGCATACAATCCTCAGATGTCTCTATCAATATGATTCCTTCACCGCTCAGTGACCATGAGGCTGTTCTTATTTCCATTAACCTCAGCACTGCTCCACATGCTATGGGTAGAAATTCATATTGGAAACTTAATAGTTCACTACTGCAATATGAACATATTAAAACAAAGGTTAAAAATCTTATTTTACGTCATTGGTATAAAGCACTTTCAGAAAAGAAATTCTTGCAGTAATTGGGAGCTACTGAAATTTGAGGTAGCCAACTACTTTCGAAAGCAGGGAAGCTTAATGGCAAAAGAAAGACATATTCAGCAGGACAATATTATTTCAAGATTAGCTGTCCTCTCCGTAAAATCATGCCCAAATGAAGACGAACAAGCTGAGTTAAACACCCTACAACTGGAATTGGACAAATTATACAAGAATAAGGCAGAAGGAGCCTTCGTTAGGTCAAGGAAGACATGGTTGGAAAAAGGGGAACAAAATTCTGCATATTTTTTTTGATTTGGAGAAATTTCATTTAAAAAATAATACAACTGAACAACTTAAAATAGATGGGGTTCTACAGTAGGTTATATTCATCTAAATTCTGTGAACACTCTGCTTCTCTATTTCTGAACTCTATTTCTGGAAATAATTTTAAGACCATCGACCCTGTGCAAAAAGAGTTCTGTGATAGTTCAATTACTATTGAGGAGGTCTTAAACGCTATCGCACTTATTAAGGTTAACAGATCTCCTGGGGTTGATGGTCTCACGGCCAAATTTTATAAAACCTTTTCTGATCTTATTGCCCCCTTTCTTAAAGAGGTTTATATTGAGAGTATAGAAAAAAAATTTCTTCTGCCTATTTTAACTCAAGGATTAATAATGCTGATTCCAAAACCAAAAAAAAGATCTATTGCTGTTAGATAACTGGAGACCAATTTCTCTATTAAATAATGATTATAAGATCTTTGCCTTAATCTTTGCAAATAGAATCAAGTCAGTTATGGACCCCATTATAGATGAGGCCCAATCTGGCTTCTTAAAGAAAATACATATTTCAAATAATATAAGATTAGTCTTAGACTTGTTGGACTACTCACATTTATGTACTGATAATGGATTTATACTTTTCTTAGATTTCTATAAAGCATTCAATACGGTAGAGCATGATTTTATTTTTAGGCCATTACAAAAATTTGGGTTTGGAGACTTTTTCTGTAAAGCTATACTAACAATGTATAGGAACGCAAACTTCTATTAAACTTAAAGGTGGTTCATTCTCTAGATTTGATCTAAAAAGCGGTATTAGACAAGGTTGTACAATCTCCCCTTATCTTTTTTTGTTCTGTACTCGGCTTGTGAATATTTATGTTAAATCAAGCCACTTAAAAGGTATATCTATTGCTGGCAGGGATATTATCATATCCCAGTTAGCAGACGATACTGCACTGTCCTGAAAGATCAGCATCAGGTCTCAGCCGCACTTATAGTATAGTATAGATATAAGTATAGATGCCTTTTCTAAAGCTTCTGGCCTTAGTTTAAACATCAGTAAATGTGAACTATTATCTATTAAAGACTGCCAGTTACAACAGATTGCTAATATCCCAGTGAAGGAATCAATTACATATTTGGGGATTATTATCTCAAAAGATCAAAAATCTAGATGTAAGATCAATTTTGATTCCATTCTTCAGAAAACTAAAGCAAAGTTGAATCACTGGCTTTTGAGGGATTTATCTCTAAAAGGTAGAGTTTTGTTGTGTAAAGCTGAGGGACTGTCAAGATTAGTATTTGCTGCCACTTCACTCGATGTGTCTAAAGAGATGTGTAAAGTTATTGATACTGCTTTATTTAATTTTCTTGGAGAAACAAAACACATTATATTAGGAAATCTATAAAAATGAATACTTATGAATCAGGTGGATTGAACTTCCTTGATTTTTGTACTCTAAATAATATTTTAAAAATTAATTGGATTAGACATTTCATTCTAAATCCAAATTCTCTCTGGAATTCTATACCCAATTTTGTTTTCTCCAAAATAGGTGGTCTTGAGTTTCTCTTGATTTGCAATTACAATTGACAAAATCCCTCTGAATTTATCTTCCTTTCATAAACAAATGTTGCTGGCTTGGTCCCTGTTATATAAGCATAACTTTTCACCCCATAGATATTTAATGACCGTTTGACCTAGAGACATGAAACCAACTGTAAAACACTCAGAATATTATTCTTTATTCAGCACAAGACTTGTTTTTGGGAGTAAATGTTCCATACTTTTTATACAGATATTATAATTCTATTGTCATTGAGTTTAACAGATTTATTGGGATAATTGAATCATATAGAATGTAAATTCCACAAACAGAGCCTTGTGTCATGAAATGAATATTTTTTAGAAACATTTCACATTTGTTGATATACCTATATTTAAATTAAGTAGTAGTGCGTAAATTGTGACTTTTTTTTTTTTTGTAAGGATAACAATAAATTGGGCAGCAGTAGTTGTTGAAGCAGCCAAAAAAAAAAAAAAAATGTATGAGTTTTGACTTCATTAGTCGCATGTACGTTTAATGTAAGAGATAACGTATGTTCATTCTACTTTTTCAGTTGTTATAATATTATTAAATCTATATCATAATAAATTATTTCATTCTTGTACTCTGCTGTAACAATTAACCAGTGCTGACAGTAAAAGGATATTGGCAGCACACAGGTTTATAGATGACAGTTCACTTGTGGAATTTGGCATCATTTCAGAAAAGCCAAGGACAAGAAATACTAATATTGCGAAACAAAAAATAAACTAATGTAGATAGAGGACAGTGCTTTTTCTCTTTTACAAGATCGGAAACAGTAGACAGTCTTCGGCATTTTTGCAGCAGGTGGTTCCTTAGGAGATTATTCATCATCACGTAAGATTTTGTGAGTGTTAGAGAAACTAATTACATATTCCACCTGCTATATGATGATTTAGTGCACTTATGTATTTTCCAGTTTCAAAAACAGATTACTACCAGTATTTATTAATTAGTTTTTTTTACACAATATCTGTTTTCTAACACAATATCTTCTACTCTAACACCACTGTATATTACGTGTATAGTAATCTCTGGACTTTAGATAAGTGCATATATTTTGGTGTCTTCCACTGGATGTTGCGTTCCAATTTGATGCGTGCATATACATCACTCAACCACAAGTTTTCTTCTGTGCAAAGGCAAAATGAAGCTCCTGATTCTGGCTGCACTCCTTGGACTGTCCATTGCCCAGCACAACCCAAATACTAAATATGGTAGGACCTCCATCGTTCATCTGTTTGAGTGGCGCTGGGCAGATATAGCAGCAGAATGTGAGAGATACCTGGCACCAAATGGCTATGGTGGGGTTCAGGTTTGTGTAGAATTAACTTCTTACTGATGCCAGCATAAATAACTTCCTGCTGAATGGTATATACTGTGTGTATATATATATATATATATATATATATATATATATATACACACACACACACACACTACCGGTCAAAAGTTTTGAAACACTTGACTGAAATGTTTCTCATGATCTTAAAAATCTTTGAAGGCGTATGCTTAAATATTGGAAATTAGTTTTGTAGACAAAAATATAATTGTGACACCATATTAATTTGTTTCAATATAAAACTAAAATATTTATAAAAAAACTTATTTAAAATTGATGACTTGGACCAAATAATAAAGACAAGGAGCCACTAAGTGCCCAACATAGATGGGAACTCCTTCAATACTGTTTAAAATCATCCCAGGGTAAAACCTCGAGAAGTTGGTTGAGAAAATGTCACGAGTTCATGTCTGCAAATTCTAGGCAAAGGGTGACTACTTTGAAGATGCTAAAATAAAACACAGTTTTGATTTATTTTTTATTTTGTTTAGTCACAACAATAAATTCCATAGTTTTGATGACTTTACTATCATTCTAAAATGTGAAGAAAATAAATTATAATTAAGAATGAGTGTTTCAAAACGTTTGACTGGTAGTGGGTATATATATATATATATATATATATATATATATATATCTTTTGATACAACTGTATGTAACATTTTTAAACTTTTTTTTATATGATTTTGTTAAAACATATTTTTACAGATGCGTATGAATGAAGCTTATGCACATGGTAATATTTGCTTTTGATCTGTCAGATCTCTCCCCCCAGTGAGAGTATCGTGATTTCCAATCCTTGGAACCCTTGGTGGCAAAGGTATCAACCAGTCAGTTACAACTTGTGCTCTAGATCAGGAACCGAGGAAGAGCTGAGCGACATGATTATACGCTGTAACAAAGTTGGGGTAAAGTCTCATGGTATCACACTGCTCAAGATGACCAAATGACAACAATAAAAATTCTATTGAATAAAATAAAATCAAAATGTAATAATGGTTATGCAAATAACAATAAACTTGAAAAAGAAGTAAAAAACAATTGACATATGTTAATATGCTCTCAAGGTTTAAAGGGATAGTTCACTCAGAAATTAAAATTGTCTCATCATTTACTCACACTCATGCCATCCCAGATGTTTATGTTGAGGTTCTGCATTAGATTGGCTGCTCTGTCAGTATGTGCTTGTTTCATGTGCATTTATTGTCATTTTTGTTTGACAGTTCACTTGGGAGAAAGTTGGTAATGAGCATCTTGATACCACTTAACTCTAACCTTAACCTCCTGTTCCGGTTGCTGCTGGCACACTGCACGAGTGTTTGTAGCTTGCTAGCATTGCTTATTCTTATACGTTAATTGTTTTATCCTTTGCCATTTTACAGCATGCTTAATCTTTTCGACTTTTCTACTGTTTCAACTGCGTGTATTTACCGCACGCACCCCTTTTTCTCTAATTTTTCTTTTCCACCCGTGTACATCTTGTGTCTCGACTGCGTGCATTTGTTTCTCAACGGTGTTTTACTTGGATTATTGCATCAGTCTCAAACATCTGCTGATTAAGAACCACATCGATCTCAAACCCTCGCCACTCGAGAACAACCATAACAACCACAACAAACAATTGCGGTAAGTCATGGCATCTGCTCATGTTATCCTGCATTGCATGCCTTATATTTATTATAGCTTCTTCAATCAGCAGTGAGGGATTTACACATAGTAAATATAAGGAATTAGTCAGGCTGTTGGAGAAGGTTAATGAGTTAGAGATAACACTTCTGAATGCTAGTCGAGGTCAGTGAGAAAGAGAAGTGGGTAGATACTGTTTAGGATGCGGGTAGTACGGCGAGCCCCCGCAACAGGGCTTCTGGGTGACGTCTTGGCGGCATACTTGCTCAGCAAAGCATCACCACTCTCACATTCCTGTTATCGTTTCCAATCAATTCTCCCCACTTAGTGATGCACCCACTGAGAATCGTGTTGAAAGAGCCCTAATAATTGGTGATTCTATTGTAAGGAACGTGGAAATAGAGACTCCAGACACTATTTTTAAATGCATTTCCAAGGCATGAGCGTCTGACATCAGATAAAATGTACAAGTGCTGGCTAATGCTAAACGTAAATTTTCTAAAATTGTTATTCATGTTGGTACTAACGATGTCTGGCTTTGCCAGTCGGAGATCCTTAAACATAATTGTGGCAGGGTGGAGGGCGGGGCCGGCCAGGGATAAAGGTCGACTGCGGGGGATCGTGCGGGAGAGAGAGATCGTTTACGGACATGTGTGTTTGTGTCCTTGTTTTAAGTTTCTCATTAAAATATTATTTATATCGTCAAGCCGGTTCTCGCTTCCTCCTTTCCATTGATCCCTTTACAATAATGTTAAAGAGGTGTGTGAACTATCAAAAAAGATGTCAGACATTGTAATATGCTCCGGCTCCCTCCCTTCTCATTGTGGTGACGAGGTTTAGACTAGATTAGTGTCACTGAATGGCTGGATGTCTGAGTGGTGTCCAGAGAATAGCATAGAATTTGTAGACAATTGGAAGAGTTTTTGGGGTAGACGTGACCTGCTAAAGAGAGACAGACTCCATCCCTCCAGGGAAGGTGCTGCTCTCCTCTCTAGTAATTTGGCTCATAGTCTTAATAGTGATAGTATTTGACTATCTGGGGCCTAGGACAGACAGGAAAATGGAGCACGAGTGGAAGAATACAAAATTTGAGGTATTTCGCAGTGCATGGAAGGATAGTGTCTGTAGCTACAGACAGGCACTAAAAGCTGCCGGGTCAGCATATTTGAGCAAACTCATTGAAAATAACCAAAACAATCCTAGGTGTTTATTCAGTACTGTGGCTAAATTGGTTAGGAATAAAGCCTCAACATAACCAGATATTACGTCGCAGCACAATAAAAATAACTTTAAAATGAATAACTAAAAAAATGTCTTTACTGATAAAATTGAAATAATCATAAATAAAATTGGAACTATGCAATCAACAGTCACCGCAACTCAGAAAACAGTGTCTCATTATTTTCAACAAAAGCAACTTCAATCCTTCACTGTCATAGTTCATGAAGTGCCAACAAAACTTATCAAAAAATGCCTGTTCTTGACAGTTTATGACTTTCTTCTACAGAACACTAATGAAGATTTTAAGAAGAATATCTCAGCTCTGTTGGTCATCACATTGCAAGTGAATGATGATCAGAATTTTGAATCTCCAAAAGCACATAAAGGCAGCGTAAAAGTAATCCATAAAACTCTACTGATTTAATCCATATCTTCAGAAGAGTCATGATAGGTGTGGATGAGAAACAGATAAATATTTAAGTTATTTTTTTCTATAAATCTCCACCTTTGACCAGCCCCAAACAGTAAGTGGCAAAATTTTAATTTTTTGGTCAACTATCCCTTTAACTTGTCTGGAGGTAGAGCAAGTAGAGCCTTAACCTAATTCCTGGAACAACATTTTCATTAATCAATTTATTAATACATTTTTCTGGAGTCCTCCATAAACCACAAACATCTGCAAACTTACATTCAGGTGTGATGTCGTTCTGTTCTGGTATAGACCTTATTTGCACTAGCGCAATCTTTGATTTTTAATGGGAATGAGACTGTGAAAGACAGATGTACAGTCTCTCATGGGACTCTACTGCAGTTTAAAGTGTTTTTGGATCATTCCGCGGACAAAACATTGAAAACATATCTGTCCAAGAACATTCAGTATAAAAAGAACTCCAGAAAACACGAGTTTAAAATCAGTGATCTAGGAGCTTTTTACAGCTTTATACCATTCATGCCATTGAAGAGATGGTAAGTCTATCCCTCACAGCCTCAAACAGTCTTTCCCATTAAAAATCAAAGGCCTGTGTGCTACTGTGTTGTAGGTGAACATATATGTGGACGCAGTCATCAATCACATGTCTGGAGCTGGTGGTGGAGAGGGCAATCACTCCAGCTGTGGAACGTACTTCAATGCCAACAACAAAGACTTCCCCTCTGTCCCCTACTCATCCTGGGACTTTAATGATGGCAAATGTAAAACTGGCAATGGAGAGATTGGAAACTACAATGACATTTTCCAGGTTCATTTTCTTGATTGACATTTATTTAGTCATTTGTTTTTCTACAGTACTTATAGAGAAGTTACATGTTCTCATACTTCGTGTTGACAGGTTAGAGATTGCCGCTTGGTGAGTCTCCTGGATTTGGCCCTGGAGAAGGACTACGTTCGAGAAAAAGTGGCTGAATACATGAACAAACTGATCAATATGGGTGTGGCTGGATTCAGAGTAGATGCTTGCAAGCACATGTGGCCTGGTGACCTCAGTAGTGTGTTTGGTAGACTCAAGACCCTGAATACCACTTGGTTTTCACCTGGCACCAAACCCTTCATTTATCAAGAGGTATTACCACCCAATGAAGACCAGAGTTGACTTAAATGGATGTTAAAAGCATTAAAACAAATATTTTATTTCCTTCAGATTATTGACTTGGGTGGGGAGGCCATTAAAGCCAGTGAATACTTTGAGCTCGGGAGAGTAACAGAATTCAAGTACAGTGCAAAACTGGGGAAAGTGATTCGTAAATGGGATGGAGAAAAGCTAAAATACCTGAAGTATGCAACAATTATCTTTGATGAGAAGTAGATCATATGTAGTGATATCCTCAATCCTTAAGTAACTTGTGCTTATATTCATGCCTAGTAGTGTTTTGGTGGTTTGGCATTATTATAAGTGAGCTGTAAAAAGTATTTCATTTTAGGAACTGGGGAGAGGGTTGGGGTTTCCTGCCCTCTGATAAAGCCTTGGTGTTTGTGGACAATCATGATAATCAGAGAGGCCATGGTGCTGGTGGAGCTTCAGTTCTAACATTCTGGGACTCTAGGTAAAATCTTTAAGGTCTCCTTTTGTAAACAAATTCAAAACTGATGAAACCTTCTTCTGGTCTTGTTACAAGTACAGCAACCATCACTTTTGCGTGTGTGTGTGTAAATATGTTGTCTTTCATAGGCTTTACAAGATCGCTGCAGGGCTCATGTTGGCTCATCCATTTGGTGTGACTAGAGTGATGTCTAGCTATCGCTGGGATCGTAAAATTGTGAACGGAAAGGTAACCGTGCTCTCTAAAAATTATCTAAACAGAAATTCAACCCTAGAATGCATATGCAGCTTTACCAACATAAAATGCATATGTGGGTCGAAAAAGACCTAGGTGAAATCTAGATGCTTAATCTTTATTAAATTACCTATTTTTAAAGGAAAATTAACTGTAATGATTATTTTATTAATAATTTACATTTTTAAATGGTTTATATATTTTACATTTACTTTTGAAGAGTTTTACTCATTACAAATGGAGTAGGAGTTTTGAGTGACTATACAAAAACCTTTATAAAAGAAATAACCCGGGCAATTTCCATGTTTAGTGGTAACATACTGTGAAATGTTTCAAAAACTTAAAACAACAAAGCAAACGAATATAAGAGTGTATTGGACCAGGGCTATTAAAAGTGAACTAGGATGAAATGTTCTATATAGCAATATAATTGGCGTGGGTAAGAAACAGAACAATTTAAAAGTCCTTTTTACTCCGCTTTTTGTCTTCTACTGAAGAAAGAATGTCATACACGTCTGAGATGATATGAGGGTGAATAAATGATGATAGAATTTTCATTTCTGGGAAATGGAAAATGAAGTGTAAAACCAGTGTTCTGTGCATTGAATACCAAAGTAAACACATCTGGGTCATATAGTACACACATATGTATTCTAGGGGTAGTATTGCAACAAATATTCAACTAAATGTTAAAAAAAAAGTCAGTTGACATGGTCAAAGACACCTTAAGTGAGGAATACCTGAAGTATCAGATCAAAAGGCCACTTCATGTAAAAATATAGTCAAAAAGTGGACACACATGCATTTTAGGGTTAAAGGGATGCCTCATGTACTGAATTACTCTATTTTCTTTGTTACATGACTTGAGTATATATCTTAAGTATATTTAATTATATCCTATTGTAGGCCTACACTGTAGTGACCATTTCAAATAGCTGTAACATAAATGAAGTTACATAAATGGATGACATGCTGTATTGTATTTGTAAAACACGCATTCTTAAAGGTAAAAAATATTTCCTATACAATAAATTCTAAGGGGTAAATACTGCATGTCCCCTTAAAAAAAAAGTACATTTCTGACCGTGGTTGAGACACATGCACTTTGTTTTTCATTATATGAATGAACAGGACTATTAATCCATATGATTTCTTTCATTGTACACCGACACATGGCACAGGATGAGAATGACTGGATGGGCCCTCCAAGCAATTCTGATGGATCCACGAAGCCAGTACCCATCAACCCAGACTCCACCTGTGGTGATGGTTGGGTATGTGAGCACAGGTGGCGCCAAATAAAGTGGGTTTGATGTTCAGTATCTTTCTATTCAATGTCAAAACCTAGAATTATCTTGAATGCTCTATTTTCTGCCTACAGGAATATGGTGATTTTTCGCAATGTGGTCAGTGGCCAGCCGCTTTCCAACTGGTGGGACAACGGTAATAATCAGATCGCATTTAGCCGAGGCAGCAAGGGATTCATTGTCATCAACAATGATGACTGGTGAGAAGCAACACCTGCCCATGAGTGATTCAAATGTTAAATGTGTAATAATACAAAATAAGCACATAATGGGTCCTTAACTTGGTATCCCAGGGGACTGAATGAGACACTGAACACTGGCCTGCCCGGAGGCACGTACTGTGATGTCATCTCCGGAGATAAGAGTGGAGGCAGTTGCACGGGTAAACAGATCTCAGTGGGTTCTGATGGCCGTGCCACCTTCAACATCAGTAACACAGAGGAAGATCCATTCATTGCCATCCATGCTGACTCTAAATTGTAGATTCAGTTAGGATAAAATCCTAACTGAATTTGAACTGAATAATTATCCCCCTGAAATGGGAAGAACACAACATTAAAACTGAAACAAGACCATGCCAATGCTTTCAGTTTACAGCAGGCGAACATTGTAAACATTGGCATTTGAACATAAACAAATTTAATAGAAAATGAAACTGCAATTGTACATTAAACCTACCATGCTATATTAATTTAGTCCTTTTCTTTCTAATTTCATACAAGCTCACAGTAGAAAATTTAGGATTGAAAAAATACATTACATATAATTCTTGGATGTCAGGGGAGGAACCAGTGTAGAAAATAGTAACACCACTGATTAATTTCATGATAAAGATGATTTTGGAGATGGAGGAAACTATATATAAAAAAAGGCTAACATTGAAATCTTAAGAAATTGCCAAGACATTTCAGAAATGTATTAACAGCATAAAACCACTGACGAATGTACAGTTGAGTCTAGTTATGGCTATTTTCTTATTTAAATAAAATGTATAGGGATGGTTCACCTTTTCTCATCATTTAATCACTCTAATGTCTCCCAGATGTATATGACTGACTTTCTTCTGCAGAATCTCCCTCACAATCCACTCTGACCAGCAGAAAGGGGACTAATTAATACATAATTTTGGGTTCAGCCATATGCTCGAGGCTACATTTAAATAAATGTATGAATTAAACACTCTGGACACTTTTGTTCATACTGCTGCAAATGTGAGATAACGGGGTGTGACTTCTCCAATTAGTTTGATAGAAAGGCTTTGCAATGGCGAATTAGGGGCAAGAACTTCCTGTTCAATACAAAACCAGGCAGGGGCTCTCTCAGGTGGAAGCGACCAATGAGCCAAATGCCTGAGACCGAATGCATAATAATAAAACAAAATCTTGGGAAGGTCTAGCCTACTGAAATGTAATCTGGGATGTTTAACATTCCAAATAAAGGACTTTGCTATGCTATCAAATTGCTTGAAATAAGAGAGGGGGACATCTATAGGAAGAGATTGTAGCAGGTAGTTGAATTTTGGAATACAATTCATTTGAATAAGATTAACCTTCCCAATCATAGATAAATGTAATGAAGCCACATTGCTCAAAAACATTTTTATCAAAGGGTCAAAATTAACTAATTAAACTCCCTGGGAAAATAATACCCAAATACTTAATGCCCTGTTTGAGCCACTGGAAGACACCTGGGCATTATTGGGCTGTACGCTGTCAGAGCCAAAGCTTCGGATTTAGACCAACTGACTCTGTATCCTGAGAACTTAGAAAATGCAAGACATAGATCTAGTAGGGTCGGAGACGAATAATAAAATATATCATCTGCGTAAAGCAAAAGCTCATGCGCCACACCTCCCACCACCAGACCTGGAAAATCATTCTCCTTTCTTATCGCAGCTGCTAATGGTTCCGGGGCAAGACAGAACAATAATGGGGAAAGAGGGAAACCTGTCCAGAGTAAAATAATCTGAAATGATTCCATTTGTTTGTACCGTCGCTACTGGTTGTCTGTAAAGTAACTTAATCCATAAAAGTATGCCCGAACCTGTAAATTTCCAAAATCTTAAAAAGATAATCCCATTCTACCATATCAAATGCCTTTTCAGCATCCAGTGAGATGGCTGCAACCGGAGTCTGATCATTCACCACTTACCACATGATTTTGATGAAACACCTAATGTTATCAGAAGAGCTGCAGCCCCGAATAAACTCCACCTGATCTATATGTATAAGAGATGTCATAACTTAATCGGTTAGCCAAAATTCTTGACAATATTTTAACGTCTAGCTGGATCAGGGAAATTGGACGGTAACTCTTACACTTGCTTGGATCTTTGTCCTTTTTAAAAATCAGACTGATCCAGGCTTGTGTCATGGTTGGCGGAAGCTTTCCATTCTTTAATGAATCCATATAAACTTCTAACAAAAGTGTAGCCAGTTCTGTAGTATAAGATCTAAAAAATTCAGCGGCAACGCCATCTGGCCCCAGAGCCTTGCCTGTAGACAAGGCCTTAATTACCTCGCCAAGCTTCTCCAATGCTATCTCAGAATCAAGAATTTTTTTTTGCTCAGTCGTCAGTTTAGGAAGTTCTAATGGTTCCACAAAGTTTTTAATATCTTCATTGGTGGACGAAGACGTAGAACTATAAAGATAAAGATATAATTTTTTTAAAGTATTAATATCAATGGCCGAGGTAAATATTTCACCACCAGCAGATTTCACTGAGGGAATGGTAGAAAAAGACTACTCCTGTTTTATATATCTTGCCAGAAGCTTCCCTGCTTTGTCCCCGACTCAAAGTATGACTGTCTTGCCCTGAATAGCCAAAACTACACCTTCAGCTCCAAAATAGTATTATATCTGTATTTCAATCGGGTCAATTCTCTGAGGCCATTAGATGACATTTGCCACTTCAGTTCTGCCTCTGCACTTTTAATACTCCCTTCCAATTCCACAAGTTCTTGTGCTTTGGATTGTTTGATGAATGAGGCATACTGTATGATCTGACCCCTAAGAACCGTCTTAAGTGCCTTCCAAGCCACACCCACAGAGGATACTAAGGACCAGTTGGTCTCCATATAAACATTGATTTCAGCCTTTAAAATTTGTTAGAATTCGGGATTTTGCAAAAGGGATACAATAAAGTGCCAACTATATGATTTATTTTTCTCTGTATGTGGCAACACCTCTAAACTCACCAGAGCATGATCTGAGACTAAAATGTTTCCAATTAAGCAATCAACAACAGATGTAATTAGGGATTTAGATATGTAAAAACAAAATCTGTAGCAGATAAGTAAATCTTATGGACTGAAGAAAGAAAATGATAGTCCCTACCAGATAGCTTCAAAAGTCTCCAGATATCTGTAAGACCAAGATTTTTACACATCCTGTGAAGCGTCACCGTTGCTCTAGGGGGCTTACACACTTTTGCTTCACTATGATCAAGGACTGAAAGAATAAAGTCTTCTCCCAATATTATATCATGAGGGGTGCCAGCGGCTTGCAACATCCCTTTTAAAAACTGTGTCTTGCATAGTATATAGATGTCAATTTTAATGAAAGTGATTATGGAAGTGAAACTCCTGTGAAACTCTTATTATGACGCTATGAATCACAAAGTTGGTTACTCTGTAATAGCGTATACATTTTTTTAAATATGCATTATTTATGGTTATGATATGTCAAGAATTAAGTGATGCATTTTAAATGAAGAAACTGAGTCAGCCCTCAGTAGTCCTAACAGTATTCTGCTAGACATTTTTAAATCGTCCTGAATAGCATTTTTACCACTTTGACCACAGCAAAACTTTTTGGCATCCAAAGCAATCTCAAAATTTCCATGTTAAAAATCTTTTAAAGAAAAATGTAACTAGCCCAGCAATAAAGAGATGATGCTGTTTAAAGCTTCAAATATTGTGTTGTGGTGATGCCTTTAAATGTAGGTAGGGAAGTGTGTGTGTGTGTGTGTGTGTGTGTGTGTGTGTGTAACTGTACTTAACATGACCTTTAGCTGTCTGTGAACTTCCTGTTTGCTGGGATTTAAAAACAATATGTCGAGTAGAATTTGACTTTCATTTTGACTCTAACTCAGACTGAATGATAAGAAATATTGCAGTCATTCCCATAATCAGGACTGCCATCCTAAATTCAAATTTACCCTTGTTTTTAATGCCAAAGTGAAGATATCTGAAAACAAAATAAGATCTGGTAGATTGATTTAAAAGGACAGACATTAAACTTGACTAAATTACTAATTGGATGACACATTGATATGTTGATATTAAGTATTTGTAGTTATTAGCTCACTTTTACACTCTATTGTTGAGTAGCTTAGTGTGCAGAGGAGTGGTTTTTTTGCGGACAAGACTTGGCCTACAATTAAGGAGAAACTTGAGCCATATCTAGAGACAGGACTATCATAAGACTCTTTTTGATGCCCTAGCAACCACATAACAACACTCTAGCATCATGGTGCTGAGTTCTGCATGACTTTGTTGTGCATTAATTTCGTTCTTCAGCAGAACACAAATGAAGATTTATAGAAGAATATCTCAGGTCTGTAGGTCCATACAATGCAAGTGAATGAGTGCCAATATTTGAAGCTCAAAAATCCATATAAAGGCAGCATAAAAGTACTCCAGATGACTCCAGTGGTTAAATCCATATCATCTGAAGTGATATACAGGTGAAACTCGAAAAATTAGAATATCGTGCAAAAGTTCATTAATTTCAGTAATTCAACTTAAAAGGTGAAACTAATATATTATATAGACTCATTACAAGCAAAGTAAGATATTTCAAGCCTTTATTTGATATAATTTTGATGATTATGGCTTACAGCTTATGAAAACCCCAAATTCAGAATCTCAGAAAATTAGAATATTACATGAAATCAATAAAAAAAAAAAGGATTTTAAATACAGAAATGTTGGCCCTCTGAAAAGTATAATCATGCATATGTACTCAGTACTTGGTTTGGGCCCCTTTTGCATTAATTACTGCCTCAATGCGGAGTGGCATGGATGCTATCAGCCTGTGGCACTGCTGAGGTGTTATGGAAGACCAAGATGCTTCAATAGCGGCCTTCAGCTCTTCTGCATTGTTTGGTCTCATGTCTCATCTTTCTCTTAGCAATGCCCCATAGATTCTCTATGGGGTTCAGGTCAGGCGAGTTTGCTGGCCAATCAAGCACAGTAATACCATGGTCATTGAACCAGGTTTTGGTACTTTTGGCAGTGTGGGCAGGTGCCAAGTCCTGCTGGAAAATGAAGTCAGCATCTCTATAAAGCTTGTCTGCTGAAGGAAGCATGAAGTGCTCTAAAATGTCCCGGTAGACGGCTGCGTTGACTCTGGACTTAATAAAGCACAGTGGACCAACACCAGCCGATGACATGGCTCCCCAAACCAACACAGACTGTGGAAACTTCACACTGGACTTCAAGCATCTTGGATTGTGTGCCTCTCCATTCTTCCTCCAGACTCTGGGACCTTGGTTTCCAAATGAGATGCAAAATTTGCTCTCATCAGAAAAGAGGATTTTGGACCACTGAGCAACAGACCAGTTCTTTTTTCTTTAGCCCAGGTAAGACGTTTGACATTTGAAGCCCATGTCCAGGACCCGTCTGTGTGTGGTGGCTCTTGATGCAGTAACTCCAGCCTCAGTCCACTCCTTGTGAAGCTCCCCACACATTTGAATGGCCTTTTCCTGACAATCCTCTCCATGCTACGGTCATCCCTGCTGCTTGTGCACCTTTTTCTTCCACACTTTTCCCTTCCACTTAACTTTCTATTAATGTGCTTTGATACAGCACTTTGAGAACATCCAACTTCTTTTGCAATTACCTTTTGAGGCTTTCCCTCCTTGTGGAGGGTGTCAATGATGGTTTTCTGCACAACTGTCAGGTCAGCAGTCTTCCCCATGATTGTGAATTCAACTGAACCAGACTGAGAGACCATTTAAAGGCTCAGGAACCCTTTGCAGGTGTTTAGCTGATTAGAGTGTGACACTTTGAGCCTACAATACTGAACCTTTTCACAATATTCTAATTTTCTGAGATTCTGAATTTGGGGTTTTCATAAGCTGTAAACCATAATCATAAAAATTATATCAAATAAAGGCTTGAAATATCTTACTTTGCTTGTAATGAGTCTATATAATATCTTAGTTTCACCTTTTAAGTTGAATTACTGAAATTAATGAACTTTTGCACGATATTCTAATTTTTCGAGTTTCACCTGTAATAGGCGTGGGTGAGAAACAGATCAATATTTAAGTCAATTTTCCTTCACTTTCTCCTTCTTCTGTTTCACATTCTAAATGCATATAAACCCTCTACTGGAAAAGGAGAAGAATATATGACAAAAAATGACTGTAATATTGACCTGTTTCTCAACCACACCTGTCATATCGTACATGGATTTAAACACTGGAGTCATATGGATTACTTTTATGCTCCCTTTGCGTGGATTTTGGAGCTTCAAAATGTTGGTACCCATTCACTTGTGAGGACCTACAGAGCTGAAATATTCTTCTAAAAAATCTTCATTTTTGTTCTGCAGAAGAAAGTTCAGTCACATCTGGGATGTCAGGAGGGTGAGTAAATCATGAGGGAATTTTCAATTTTTGGTGAACTATCCCTTCAAGCTGGTTCCACAACACAATGATGTTTGACATAACCAATTATTTTTATTAAATTGAGTTGAAAACAAATAACTCATCCTGATGTGCAGTATTTAAAATAATAGAATGATATATTCATAAATATACTAAAAACATTTCAGATATCAGTACACACATACAAATAATATAGCATTTGAGAACAGTAAGCCATGAGTTTAAGGCAGCAACAAACAATACAATATATTAATCTGTATATGGCCATGTTAGCTTCCAGTATTTGTGAGATTACAGTGATTTTGATCTTGTTACGCACACAATCCATTGTCTATGGTGTATTGTAACGGTCTCCTCTTTATCTTAGATCTGATGGAAGTGTTTACTTCAAGTATGTAAGGAATGTTTCCTGTGCTAGTGTGCATAGCAGTACTGCCCATTTCAAAGTCTCTTTGTAACAGGCTTTTCCTGGATTTATTTGTAAAAGTGTAAACTTCAGAAGATATTATCTGTGCTCATTATGTGTACAGAGCAGGCAGTAGTACAGTATGTACTGAAGATTCAGTCTTTTGAAATAGTCAGTGGTACAGGTCTCTTATACTGTGCATGTGCAAATGTAATCTTCATTTACAGGAAAGGATCTTTCTTTTGCTGGTACAGGAGCAGCTTCCTGGTGTGCTGGTTAAGCCACTGATGTGAGATCTGATAAAGGAAACCAGGCGCATTCCGACAATGTGATGTTGGCATTAGCTACATAGAAGAAAAATGGTCAGAGGTTAATGAACCAGTGTATTGCTTACATTTTAACTGGAATTATTTTTCTCTGTAAGCACACAGTAACTAGACATAAAATAACCTTGGTTTGAATCAGAGCTCCAGGAGGATCTTCAGGCTCTTCAAGTTCAAGATCAGAAGGAGTAATGCACTGGAAAAAAGTTAATTTATTTTAATAACACTACCTTTAGAATGTTAGATACAAAAATCACAAACACAATTACAAACACTATATGTGAATTGTTTTGATTTATAAATTCTCTTCTTCAGCCTACCCTCTTTCACACATGAAACCTGGTAAATTGCATTAAAATTGTTGGTTTGCCTTTACTAGCAAATGTTCCACATCAGCTATTCACATGTGCAACGGTTTCAGTCTTTTTTCCATTTTGTATCCATTCACACATCAGCATCAAAATACTATTAAACTCTGAGATATAGTTGGTTATTTTATCAGTCAACACATTTGTTCATGCACTGAGGGGGAAGAGAAGCACTTTTAGGCTGGATTACACTACACAACTTCTAAAAATCTGATTCGAATCTAAAAAAATTTGGTATCTTCACACACCTACCGACAATGTAAATGGATACAATCAAAACTGGGCATAACACACTAAATGACAGAACGTCACTCCGGCTGTCAAGTCCATCTGATCACATGGAAACGCATGCCCCCATTTTAGGAGACGCATTACAGATGTAAACAAACATGGTTGTATGGGAGCGCTGTCATGATGATGCTGCTTCCCAGTTTCAAGCTTTAAAAGAAATGGGCTGAGCGCATTTGGGTGCAGTCTTAGGTGAATAGACAAAGATTGCGATGCAAGTCGTGTTACATGTTTTCTCCACCATCTCCATTTCTTTGTTGTCCAGTTTCGTGGCCGCGCGTGGTTAATTACCATTGGCTCAGTTTATGACTTCATATTTGAGTCGTGGAGCATCATACACAATGAGATTTTCTCTATAGTCGGCTCTAAAATATCAAATATTTTTTCTCAAACCGTTAATCTTGTGACTCTGTTCACACATACTATAGCATCAAAACTGAACATGTCAGGGTGGGGAGGTATAACCAAAAAGATAAATCACTGACTGCTGATCAATTAAATTTTTTATCAATGTGGCAAGTTGTGGTTGACACATTTCTATCATCACACGTTACATACAATCATACTTCCCCAGCTATAGAACAGAACAACTATTATAGAAAAACCTGAATGTAAAAGTTGTAGTATGAAACTTTATCGATGTTATACTATACTAGCTTATTATGAAGAGACACCTATATGCAAGTAATTTGTAGAATTGTCTTTGGGACTATAAGAGTTTATTTTAAGCAACCCATCCAGCCTAACACAACAACAACATTGACTCATCCAATGGCTTGAATTGGGCGGTTTGTTTAATCGTTTAATCAAACGGGTGTATTCAGAATGCTGTTGACCATGTTTAATTTTGCTATTCTGTTCGGTGGCACTAATTTTATGGACTTAAGCTTTAACGAGATGTTGTGCAGCAAAGGTACCAGTAAAGACAAGTAAATACATTTCACCCACCTGTGAGGCTGCGCTCGTGTTAGGGTGTCCGAGCTGAAGGGTTTTGAGCAGTACTTCGTGGGAGTGTAATTTGGGTTTGGGGCTTGATATTCTCAGAGTTTTTGACAGAGACTGTAAATGACACCAGAAATTGGCCGCTTCGCTGATGTTGAAGAAGGAGAGAGAGAGATAAAGACTTATGAAAACTCTATTCGCATTTCATCATTTAAAACAGGCTTGAGTGCAGAGCTTGAGCAATAAACCACAGCATTTTACAGTGCAAATGGGTTTGAATTAATTAAAATCAGAGCTATTAATAAGAGTGGACACACACTGACAGATGCCTTTATAGACATGCACATGTTAACAAAAAGTACATATATTTCTACACTTTATAGAGTAACAGCAACAAAATGAGCATATAGACGTACATGCTGACAGCTATTGCCAACTACTAGAGTGAAATATGGAGAAAGCACCACAGAAACACATGCAAGACACTGAATGGCAGCAGTATTTTTCCTGATGAAGACTGTTTATTGTGTTTCACCATTACGGAGTTTCATAGTTACAGCGAAGTGTATCAAAAAAGCTATAATCTTGTACCTTGTAATTGCTGCAGACTCAGAGAGCATGTCAACTGTACTCTGGAATATTTGGGACAGTGTAGGGATTTCCATCATGGCAGCTTCTTTCTTTGCCGACTCAGCACAAAAACAGTCACGGAAAACTAACTGGGCATTTACCTGGTTGCCATTTTCAACCTGTAAAGAATAGCAGCCTTAAGTACAGTACATTGGAGGTACCCCAATAATATTCATAGTTATGAACATGTTATAAACAACAAACCAGTTTAAAATAAGCCAAACAAACATACGTTTCCAGGAAGCTCAAAAGTTCTTATTTCTGTCACAGGTACGGTTGATAATTCTTCCTCTTTCTTGCTATTCTGCTGGAATTCAGCCCAGTCTGAAAAGCTGTTGTCATTTTGTTGGGGCTCTGCCCAGTCCGCAGTGGTGAAGGTGGACCAATCATCAAATCCTTCACAGCTTTGAAAGTCATCCTCACCACAGCTGTCCAACATGCACTCCCCCATTACACACCACTGCTCTCTTTGTTTGTTATCCAGACCCTGAATTTTACAGTTTTGAAGTTGTCAACATTTATGTGTTCTTTTCAAGCTTTGGCAGAATCCGCAGCGGTCATAAGCCTCACGTTTCTTATTGACCTAAATACTGTTGCTGTCGTCTTTGTAGCTATGTTTTTTTGGCAGTGTGCAGTTGGTTCTCTGGTGACCCACAACAAGCAAGGAGGTCCCATTGTGTTTCAGATGCAAGTCTGATGACACATGCTTCCTTCCAAAGAAAGCAGCAGCAGCAGTTGATATGCTTTGATTTCCAGGAAGAGGCCCGAGAAATCTGGAGAGAAAGAAACAGTGATTTTCTCCTTTCCTGTTCCTTAAAAAATGTCTGCAGTTTAAACATTATTATTATTATTTTACATTAACATTATATGTTATTAAGAATTTGTTAATACTATAGGAAAACAGGAGAGGATATTAAGTGGAAATTATATAATATTATAATATAATAGGAGTAAAATAAAGAAAATCTACAACTGTATTTAGATACTCGAGCTTTACTGATATTACAAAATAAATACACCAGCAGTCAAAAGTGTGGACACAGATTACTAAATTAGTTTCTCATCATCTTTCGATCTAAAAGACGTTTGCTTAAATGCTTGAAATGTGATTTATTGACAAATAGAATTTGTGCCTGTTTATGAATTTCTTAACAAAGCTTTAAGTTTTGATGATTATTTGATGGGTAAATTGGATAATTTGATACGTCATGAAGTTGGTTGAGAGCTAAGGGTTACAGCAGGGGGCCGCGTGGGGGTGCTAGAGGGTCCATCGAAAATGTCAGAGAAAGAAAAACGTGTTTCTTTAAATTACATTTATTTATTTTTTTATTACATGGTTTAAATTACATGATTTTGGTAGGTATTTCTGTATATTACACCGAAAAATGCAATCAATGTATGCAATTAATTATAAACAAACCATACGTTTTTCATATTAGCTTTTACATATTTGTGATCAGAAGCATGAAAACCCCGATATAAAAACGATGCTTGATATTGGAGGTTTATGTCGATGGTTTTTAATTTGTTCAATAATTGGCCGATACATTGTGCATCCCTTCAGGTCATATTTTTAGAGTTTATTTTGGATTTAGTAGGCTATAACAACAATACAACAGCGAATTATTTAAATAGTCTTCATAATATTACACTTAAAATGTTTCTTAATTGTCCTATGATCTTTATACACAAAAATATATATCGATCTTTATGTTTTAGGAGGGGGTCCTATGCAAGGTGACTTACATATTTGGGGGTCCTTGGCATCAAAAAGTCTAAAAAACGCTGATCGAGGCACAGGGGGATCATACTTCGAAGAAGAAAAATATAAGATTGTTTTGATTTGTTTAGCATTGTTTCGTCGTTAAATGATCCAGTACACGCCCATTTGTAACTCTACCAGTAGTATTATTAAATTTTGAATATATAAATGTTATAAATCTGGCAAACCTTGACTGGTAGTATACAGTATAAACAACACAATATTGATAAGTGAAACCGCCTGAAACCCTTTACCTCCGTATTTCTTTAAGGGTTAAAACTTTAAATGATACTTCAAAACATACTTTAAAAGGTTGCCTTTTGAAACCAGCTTCAATCCGGTATTTATGTTTTGACTAAAGCACGTATAGCTCTATCAATGATGTCAGGGTCAGATAAACAAACCTTTTACATATTTTACAGACTTTACATATTCTCTATAACAAAGTAAAACGTCCTTTGTTTGAACAGTCAAGCAAAAAAAGACTATAGTCTACTTACCCTCTTGAACAGACCGCGACAGATGTAATAAAATGTTGAATAAATAGTTTTCCCACGTCGCGTTTCCGCAGTTTTCTGCCGAGTATGTGACGTCATGTGAATAGGTGGAGCGCGTGATGTACGCACCTGTCTGTGACGTGTCACGCCCAGCACAGGTATGACGCGTTCATATCTCAATTTCGCTGTAAAGTATTACGTCCATCGAAGCTAGATACGTTTATTTTTGTATGATTTCTTGGACTGGGCTTTAGGAATTGAGATACGTTAGGAAACGAGATCCATAGGGTTTTGAATCCTCAACTCCGCACTTTCAAAGAATTAGTGTCACTCAAGGTTATAGTTTTACATTTTCATATCAGTTTTTAATTTTATAGGCTATCGTTTCCTGATTTGCTACAAAATTCAGTTCAGTTTTTTTTTTTGTAAACACATTTTTATTTATTTTTTATATATTTTATTTATTTCGTTTTGAGAGTTAACAGAACACTTCCAGAGTGTAGACAAAAGCAATTTGGATTATGCTTGGCAAATTTGCACAATACACTTACAGCAAAACGAAACCGTTGAATATTTCCACAGTTTACTTATATTTAGAAAACTTGTGAACAGGGTTGGACTGGTAATCTGACATACCGGGCATTTTCCCAGTGGGCCGACACACTTTGGCGCTGATTAGGGGCAACAGGCCATCAGGAGATCTGAGCGGGCTGGTGGGTCGGCCGCGGAACATGCCGAATGGGCTGCGATAAGCTAAAATGAGCCACTGCGTTACGCAAGAACAGACCACAAAAACGGTGCCGCGATATGCAGAAAAGGACAGGGCAGATCATGAAAAATATTTTTATACTTGTTTTTAAATAAAGACTTCCTAGCAGCCACAATTCATGTCGGAGTGATCTTCATATATCAATCTTTCAGAATCAGCTAACCTCATGTGCTTTCCATGCCACAACACCACCTGCAGGTGTAGAACTAAACTGCCCAATAGTGTCTGCGGCTCTGAAGATGAACACCTTAAACACACACAGGTCAGATTTTTCCGACATGTGATGAGAGCTTGTTGTTTATGAAACAAATTTGTATTTTATTTCAGTTTATGAAAAGTTTTTTTTCTTCCCAATTTGGAATGCCCAATTCCCAATGCGCTCCAAGTCCTCGTGGTGGCGTAGTGATTCGCCTCAATCTGGGTGCTGGAGGACAAATCTCAGTTGCCTCCACATCTGAGACCATCAGTCCTTGCATCTTATCTCATGACTTGTTGAGTGCATTACCGTGGAGACATGGCGAGTGTCATGCTGTCATGAGACAACAGCTGGTCATCCAGGGCCATGAATTCCATAATTTTCCTCATAATTGCTTTGGTATTTTCGTTGCTCATTACAAGGAAAGATAGGAGAGGCTGCTGGCATCCACGCACAACTCAGCACGAACTCCACCGAGAGCGAGAACCACATTATAGCGACCACGAGTGACTCTACCCTCCCTAGGGCCAATTTGGTTGCTTAGGGGACCTGACTGGAGTCACTCTGCACGCCCTGGATTCGTTGTCGTGACTCCAGGGGTGGTAGTCACAAAAATGTTTTTTAATCAATAGTTTGTTTACGTTTCAGTATTCATTTATGGAAATAACCTTGGTGTCACTCAATCAGTTCGTTGTAACGACACTAACAGCAGTCTGTGTGCATGCCATACGCAGTAAGCAAGTCGACCGACCATGTTGACGAAGACAAACGATTAGTAAGCAAGTCATTTTAGTGTCTATTTTTATATGATTGATGAATTTCGTGCTAAGGAGATGAGCCAACAACTTATGTTTCTATACTGGTCTGCTACTACCTGTTGGTTTGGGATCTGGGTCCGGTATGGGAACTGCAGGACATGCGATTCAATGAATTGCACTGCAAGGAAACAGTGGTTTCACAAGTGGATGCCTTGGTACAGTATATTCCATAATACATGGCCACAGACTTTATGTAAAATATCTGCTACATCATTTTCCAGATGGTTGAGGCAGATACGACAGGATGGATATTCTTATTCTACTGTTAGAAGTGTCTCAGCAGCTCATCTCCACAGCCAAGCTCATTCTGCGGGGTTGTGTGAATTCAGATAATGGCAAGACTCCTCTTCTCATCACTTGTGAGCACTTGCATAGGGGAATGATCATCACCCTATTGAGATTCGGCACTGATGATCAGACCAGAGTCACACTTGATGAATGTACTGCTGGGTGTCCAAAACTTTGAAGCCCCAAAATGCACATAAAACCATCATAAAAGTAATCCATACAAATCCAGTGGTTAAATCCATGTCTTCTGAAGTTACAGGATAGGTGTGGCTGAGAAAAAGCTCAATGAGCACGTTTACATGCACACCAATACATTGATTACTCCCACTAATAAGCTCATTTAAAAATCAGCCAAACCAATAAATCAGCATTTACAAGACATTTGAAATAATCACATTATTCTCTGCTTTTGACGTCAATCTGTGTAGAAGTATGCGCTTAACACGTGTGCACACTGGATGAGCCGGTAAGAACGCCAGTTAAGTTGTTTACATGCCATGTGAAATCAGAAAAAATCTACCAGTGTCGGCCAGTTTATTCATAAGCCGTTTATGGCCTTTACGCCGATAAAGGAACACTGTTTATTGTGTTAACACGAGTTGTCAGCTTATTAAGCATAATCGGTGTAATAACGTGCATGTAAATCATTCAATGTTGAAGTATAAATCTTCACTTCACATTCTTTTGTTTTTTCACAATTCAAATTTTTTATGAATATCATCACCACCTGCTGGTCAAAAGTGTGCATTTACAGTAAAAATAAAAACCAATTTAATATTCTTTATATTTCTCACCCACACCCATCATGTAAGCTATGGATATGGATTTAACTACTGTCTAATGGATTACTTTTATGCTGACTTTTGGAGACTCAAAGTTCTGGCCACCATTCACTTGCATTGTAAGGACCTACAGAGCTGAGATATTCTTCTGAAATCTTCAAATTATCATTTAAACAGTGTCATGACCATCAAGGACATCTAATATTCAGAAAACTGGTCCCTCAAAATAACAGATTCTTAATCATTTACATTTGGTCCCCCCAATATTCAGACTTGGTTGATCATGATGGATTTTGCAATGACAGATTCTTATACATTTACATCTGTGACCCTTTTTTTATTTGTGTAAAATGGAATCATGGCTGGAATCTCTTGGTACATGGAATATTTTGCATAAACCTTACTGGATTTTTCCAGTGACTGGCAAATCTACTAACCTCACTGGTTTGTTCATCGTTATCTTAGACAAATACATATTTGGCAGAGGCAGAGAGGGAGGGAGAGAGATAGAGAGATAGAGAGAGAGAGAGAGAGAGAGAGAGAGAGAGAGAGAGACCAGAAAACTACACAAACATACCAAAGTTTGTTCATTCCAGTGGCAACCATTGTGATCTACCAAATGGGATCTTGTCAAACCATGGCCAGATCAATTATCATTTAAGACAACAATAGTCAACTGATTCTCCATATAAACATATTAGAAAAGTAATCAAGAGGGACAGCAAAATTATAGAAATTAAGAATCCCTTTATTACAGACAATGTTTAGTTTATTACAACTGCCAGGTATTTATTTAGGATAAAGATGTGCTAAGGTTTACTACGGCCACAAAGGATTCCTAAATCTTAGCCCAGAACTGATCAGCTAATTAAAATAAGTCCAGAAAGACATAGGAAATGCAGAATGATCAGTGGTAAGAGAATTACAGATGTCATATGTTACAGCAAATCTTGCTAGTGCATTTGTTTAAAAGGGGAAAGCCACTAGTTGGTGGATAGGGATGACAGAATATCTCAATAACTGCGTCCAAACAGCGTGTAGTGCTGGGCAGGTTCTTTGCCGCTGACGCACATCTGACCAGGCTGCAAGATCTTCAAGGGCTCGAAGGGGATACACAGACTCTTAGCTCCCATTGAAGGTGCACCAGGCTCCAGATCTTGATCCCTGTGGATAGGTGAAATGTTAATACATTTTTTTTACCTTAATAAACAGCAATATTTAACTGCATATATTGTAAATTAGGTAAGATACCATGCAGGGCCTTATATAAAAAATGTTGTGTAATGATAAAGAAATCTTTGAATCAGTGAGTGGGTTTACAACCCTAATTCCAAAAACATGCTTGATCTTACACTGATTATGCTTAATTACCCAAGTATGTGTAAGGCTATGTAAACACCTTACACCATGTTCTTCTGTCAGAGAAAGATGATAAACTGTTTAAGCAAAAACAAATCAGCACACAGAGATTTTGCATCTAAACCCCTTTACCGCCTTTCTGTCGGCTTAGCCAATGCTTTTGCCCGTTTATGTTTTGACATCAAACCCAAAGAAAAACCTGATTATTTTAATATCTAATGTAAACACAATCTTATTGTGTAGTTATTAGTGCACTGTTATGCATGTAAACAAACTCTTGTCACCCAATTTATTGAAACAGTTCTGAAGTCTGTTGGCATGTTTGCTACTGAGGTTAAAATCAGAGAGGTCACTTAAATATTTCTGTTGGTATATGTCCTTTTCTGAGTAATGACACAAGGAATGGGCATAACACTTTTCAAAAAGTTGGCATGGCCAACTTTCAAATTTTGGGGGGAAATTCATGGCCAATTAAGGTTTAAAATAAATACGGATACATTTCTTATACATATTCACAACTAGAGGTCAACAGATAGTGGATTTTGCTTATACTGATAACTGAGGTGGTGGAAAAGGCTGATGACAGATTTAAAAAAAGTATTTACTTACTATGGCGGGCACAGACAGATGCTACAAGACTCCAAAATGAATAAAATACCAGATGCAGTTTATTGTGCAGCCAAAATCCCAATAAATAGAAATTATAAAAAAATTCAGATTTGGTTCATAACAAGGGACTTTTAACTATTAACAAGCTGGAAAACTCAAGGGACTCATATTTGAAATTATAGTGACTTTTCTCCATTACTATGCTTTTTATTAAAGCATTTACTAAATTAAGCTTTTTAGCCTATATATTTCAACAGATAAGGTTTAATGAGGAATACGTTTTATTATTATTCACAAGATATCCAGTTGGAGACATGTTGAAATTTTAAAATAAAAACTAATTGCAATTATCGGCATAGATTTTGCCGATAACCGATAGTTCCAAAAGCAAATATCAGCACAGATTAATCTGTAAAACTGATATCTCGGTCTACCTCCATTCACAACAGCATCAAAATATTGAATATACAGTAAACATGTTACCATGTATCGCCCAGCTCTCAATGTTACCCATGTCTGAAATCAACTTGTATAGCTGTAAATGTATTGTACTGTGCTAATTAAGAGGTCATCACATGAACAACAACACTAAAGCTTGGAGAAATTTCTTACTTGGCTGTGGTCTTCTTTATCCAGTCCTCACACTCGATACCTCCACAGAAGGGTATTTGTACAATCTGTGAAAAATTATAGAAGTCAGTCAATCAGAATAGCACATTTCTGGCCAAGGTTTCCATTTCCGTTCTGAATTAACAGAGTTTCTAGTTCAATGCGGTTTCCTTACCCTTTCCTGGTCCAGATCTTTCTGGAATTGCTCCATCGTATCTGCCACAACCATGTGTTTGTTCAAATCATCAGAAGCCCTGAAACAAGTAGGAAAATTACCAGGTGAGGAACTGAAAAAATTCTCATGTAACCAAGATTCTTTTGGACACTAATATCTAACATGTTTATTTGAACCAATAATTCCATCCTCTATCAGCAGGTGCATGTTTATACCGCTTGAAGAGGTTGTTCTGTATCTCTTCCAGAAGGTTTTTGATTTTCTTCTCTGTTTCAGCCTCTGGCATAATGATTTTGTCTCCTGTGTCTCTCCTTACTGCCACACACTGGCCCTGCTTTAAGTCCTTTGGCCCAACCTCCAACCTTATGGGCACACCCTGCATTCATATAAAAGGAAGAACAAAGATTCAGGATTAGTTCACCCGCAAATAAAAATTCTCACATAATTTACTCATCCTCCTGGCATCCCTGATATGTATGACTTTCGTTCTTCAGCAGAACACAAATGTATATTTATAGAAGAATATTTCTGCTTGGTAAATCCATACAAAGCAAGTGAATGGGTGCCAACATTTTGAAGCTCCAAAATCCACATAAATGGAGCATATAAGTAATTCATATGGCTCTAGTTGTAAAATCCATGTGTTCAGACACAATATGATAGGTGTGGGTGAGAAACAGGTCACTATTTGGGTAATTATTTTAATAATACATTGTCCTCCCTGCCCAGTATGGAAGAGAAGGAGAAAGTGAAAGGAAAAGGACTTAAATATTGATCTATCATATCTCTTCAGAAGATATGGATTTAACCACCAGAATTGTCTGGAGTACTTTTGTTGCCTTTATGTGGATTTTGGAGCTTCAAAATTGTGGCACCCATTCACTTGCATTGTATGGACCTACAGAGCTGAAATATTCTTCTAAAAAAATCTTTGTTTGAGTTCTGCAGAAGAAAGAAATTAATACACCTCTGGGATGACATCATTATATTTTTGGGTGAACTAACTCTTTTAAGCCATGAAGCATACAATGTTAAGTTTGCACTTATATAGAGAACCTTCATACCTTCAGCTCCCAATGGTTGAACTTCCAGCCGGGTGAGTAGTTCTCACGCAGGTCAGCCTTCACTCTGATATCGGCCCTCTGCAGTCTGGAAAGATATTTGGAGCACTGGGCCAATAGAAGATCTTTCTCTGCTTCAGGCAAAGAGGCTGTGATGCCACAAGGAATGATGATCACCTATGAAACAGCGTGTTAATATTTTTTAATGTATTTTTTTAAGCAAAAAAACCTAGTGCTTTCAAGGTGTACATTTTATCAGTTTGCATTCCCGGGGAATTAAACCCATGACCCTTGGTGTTGCTAGAGCTACACTTTACCAGATGAGCTACAGGAGAAATCTGCAATGCTATGATCCTTTATAAATGAAAAAGCAAGAGAGGGATGGACTTCTAGCCTACCTGTAGACATGCTACTCTGGGGGGCAGCACCAGGCCCATGTTGTCTCCATGAACCATTGTCAGGACTCCAATGGTTCTGGTAGTGATGCCCCAAGAGTTCTGGAAGGCAAACTGCTTCTCACCTGGCTTCTTGGGGTCTTCAAAGACAATCTCAAACATTCTGGAGAAGTTCTGACCCAGGTGATGAGATGTGGCACCCTGAGGGATTGACAATGAGAGTTAAGTTCCAGTTGTACTCTCTCTGAAGACAATACATGTGTAAATGGGATCCAAAATATTTTTTTATCTGATACCAAATTGCATTTGTAGTGTCAATGCTAATCTGTCTTGATGTTCCTCAGAGGGTTCTTGAAACTGAAGGCTTACCTGAATAGCTCTGCCGCTGGCTGAGATAAAAGCTTCCACAGTGGTGGTGTAGTCTCCTCCAGCAAACTTCTCCTTCTCAGTTTTCCTGCCCTTGATCACAGGGATGGCCATCAGCTCCTCGTACACCCGAACATACAGGTCTAGAATCTGCAGCACCTGCACACAAAAAAATGACAATACAATTATTTATGGATCAGTATGCAAATTAAAAGTTATGTTAGTGGTGTGATAATCCACATCTAACCTCCTCTTCGGCTTCCTCCTTGGTAGCAAAAGCTGTGTGTCCCTCTTGCCATAGGAACTCTCTGGTCCTCAAGAAAGGCTGGGGGTGTTTGAACTCCCAACGCTGAGAAAGGAAGTAAGGGGCAGGAATAAACACTACTGATGCTTATTTTAGACATGGTTGTAAAAGGGAAAGTTTATGACAAAATCTGAATCTGACCACAACGTTGCACCACTGGTTGAGTTTGAGCGGCAGGTCTCTGTGTGACTGGACCCACTTGGCATAGGCCGGGTACATGACTGCATCAACACAAGAGAAAAGTAAATACAGATAATAATGGTGATAATCTGATCTAATTATTTCAGGTGCTTTCAATGTGGCTGCTTTAGTCACTCACCTGTCTCACTAGTGGGACGCACTGCAATGGGCTCTGCCAGCTCCGTCTTTCCTGATCTTGTCACCCAAGCAACCTAGAGGGAAATTGCACAGGAACAGTTTATTTCTTTAAGATAAACTTCCATAATGATATGTATTGTTGTCCGCACCCAATCTGCCCTAAATAACCCCTTTCCACCCTAAAATTAACCTGTTCTTGTCATCCATTATTTAAACTTGGATGACCCACAAGGGGTTGGACTTGCACTGATATACACAGCACATCAATTATATCTGTAGCACTTTATTTTACAGTACTGTTCTACATTTACATACTATATAATTACAACAACTACAGTAATTACTAGGTACTAAACCTAACCCCAACTCTAACCTTATCCCATATTAAAATTAACATATTAACCATAACTTTACACAGAAATGGTTATCACACTAAAATCATTCAGTCTTGTGGCTATACTTCTGAAACAGTGAGCATTTTAACATTCAAAAATTGGCCCTCATTCACTTCCATTGCAAATACCTCACTGTAACCCTGATTTTTACTTTTTTTAAGCAAGGATGAATCAAAATTTATTTTTGTGGTATTCAATATATTGACACACATGCTGTCGATTGAGCTTAACTTTTACTACTGAACCCAGAATATTCCTGTAACTCCTCACCTCTGGTGCGAAGTCTGCAATATGGGTTTTCTCCTTCTCCAGGGCAGCCTGAGAAACAAACATGGGGAAATAGCAGTTCTCCACACCCAGCTTCTTGATCTCCCGGTCAAAGAACTCTTTGATGGCATCCCAGATAGCATAAGACCAGGGCCTCAACACGTAACAGCCACTAACATCATAGTACTCGATCATCTCGGCTTTGGTGATCACCTGAAAATGAAGTAAAGCAAAAGCTATTAATCAGACATCAGTGTTTAAAAAAAAAAAGGGGGGAGGCAATTTTAAAGTAAAGAAGGGTGGAAAGAGCAAAAATGCAAAAGTTGCATAATCATTTTAACCAAGCATACCTGCGAATACCATTCAGCCAGGTTTTCCTCTTTCTTTGCCTCAAGGCCCAATCTACATTTCACAAAAATAAAAGTATCGCAAATGTATTAAATTTATTCAACTTTAATGGAAAATGTCCTCAAAATATAACTCCATATCAGTGAAGTGTACACAAATAAAGTTAACTGTCTGAATAAATACATTCAGACAGAACTGCAGTGTTTGTGGTTTAGTCTTGGAGGACAAAACCAGTTGTGGCAGTACAAAAACAACTGCAAAACTTTCTCAAGCCTCCAAATGCAAGAGTTAAAGCAATAGTTAATCCAAAAATTTACTGCTGAACACAGAGATTTTTTGAAAAATCTCTCAACTCTGCTGGTCCACTTAATACGAGTGAATGGTGGACAAAACTTTGAAGCTTCAAAAAGCACATAAAGCAGCATAAAAGTAATCCATACGACTCCAGTGTTTAAATCTAAACCTTCAGAAGAGATATGATAGGAGTAGGTGAGAAATACATCAATATTTATGTCCTTTTTTACTATAATTTTTTAGCAAGATTCATGGATTTATAAATAAGACCTATCTGCACTATAAAGTCACAGTTTTGTGAACACTTTTAAAATTTAAGAGTACAATCTTTTGTCTTCAAATATCTTCAAGTCTCTCACCGTGTCTGTTTCTTTGGCCCCTGGCTGTCTCCTGCTCCACCGGCTCCAGATTCTTGACCTTGCTGAGGTTTCTCTCCTCCCTTCTGCTGTTTGCATCCTCCTCCACCTCCTCCCTGCTTCTCAGACTTGTTCTCTCGCTCCTTGCGGCTCTTGTCTTCTCCTCCTGTGTTTCCTGAGGCTCCTGAGCTAGTAACAGGTTTGTACTCCTCTCCAGTAAGGGCTTTATATTGACCCTTCAGCTCAAGCAGAGTCTTCACTGCTTTATCCACTTGCTCCTAAAAATTATTAACAAAAATTATTCAAAATAAATAAATGTTTATATAGGCCACATTCACAAGAACATATTTAATTCACTCAACTCACCCTTATGCCATTCCAGATGTGTTACTTTCTTTCATCTGCTGAATTCAAATGAAGATTTTTAGAAGAATTTCTCAGCTCTTTTGATCCCTAAATTGCAAGTGAATGGGTGCCAACATTTTTAAACTCCAAAATTCACCATAGTCAGCATAAAAGTAATTCATAAGACTCCAGTGGTTAAACCAATGTCTTCAGAAGCGATATGACAGGTGTGTGTGTGAGAAAGAGATCAATATTTAAGTTAATTTTACTATAAGTTCTCCTCCTTGCTCAGTCAATTTTTGACTGAGTGTTTTTAGTGATTCACATTCTTTGTGCATATCGCCCCCTACAGTGCAGGGAGAAGTATTTCTAGCAAAAGATATTAAATATTAAAAGACTTAAATATTGATCTGTTTCTCACCCAAACCTATCAATATCACTTCTAAAGACACTGGAGTCATATGAATTACTTTTATGATGCTTTCATGTGAAATTTTGAGGGTCAAAATTTTGGCACCCATTCACTTGCATTGTATGAACCTTCAGAGCTGAAATATTATTCTAAAAATAATAATTTGTGTTCTACCGAAGAAAGAAAGTCATCCACATCTGGGATGGCATGAGGGTGAGTAAATGATGAGATAATTTTCGTTTTTGGTTGAATTATCACTTTAACATGAGTTCTCGCAATACTTTGGCAGTAACAAACCTAAGTACTCAAGGGGGCGATAGAGTACCTTCAAAGGCCTGTGTCTTTAAATCAGATGCGTTATTATTTAGGTTGGTAATATGCTGACAGTTTAAAAAGCTTGCAATATCACCAATATTATCTGCAAACTGTTACTCTGCAGAAACTTACTTGAAAGAGAAAACTGATCATACAAGACAAATGCCCAAATTTCAGAATGCAACGATATTCAAAATCAAGCTTGACTAGCTAGAAGTGTTCACCTACTTGCGTATGTTCAGAGCCTTAATATGCATATGAAAGAACTCAAATCTTTCAGCTCTTGATTTTACTGTTCCCTTTCGATGGAAGCTTCGACGTTGCGTAATGACACAATTGGAACTACGTCAGTGGTCACACCATCTCGCCACTCACTGATTTTACAGTCCTTCCGTTGTTAAGGAGGTGTGCTTTGGGTTCTCCGTCGGTCACTCTTCTCATGCGAGTCTACTGTTTGGTACGCATCGGACACTTGAGATTTAGCATGTATGGGTGATCGAGTAGGTCATAATTTGTGTATGGAGAACCAAAGATGTCATAATTTCTGTATGAATGATTATAGTTTCTGTTTAAGAAACTACTGGGACATGATTTGTATATGGAGGCCAATTGGTATCAAAATGAAAGAAAATACAGCCAGTTCATCTCTTCCCCATGTTCACACATTCTTCCTTGTTCTAATGCTAGGGAAGATGGGTTATCTGGTGTTCTCTGCTGTAAATACATTCAGAGTGAGCCCTTTTTATATTTGCCCCATCATAGCTGAGGGTCTCGGGACAGGCATAACAGAATTCGATGTATAATAAGCTCAAGTTTTCACAAATCACACTTTCATAAACATCACACGCTGTTCCCCCATAATAATGCTGGGGCCATTGTGGCAAACCTGCTTACTCCAAATTTCTCCCATGCTCACACATTCTTCCCCGTTCTATGCTAGGGGAGATGGTTTATCTGGCGTCCTATGCTGTAAATACATTCAGTGACCCTTTTATAATTGTCTAATTGAATTCGGCCTCTGTCTACATGGCCAAGGGTCTTGGGACAGGCATGACAGAATTTGATGTACAATAAGCACAAGTGTTAATGAATCTCACTTGCATAAATGTCACATACTTTCCCCACATAATGAATGTTGGGGTCATTGTGGCTACCAGCTTCCCCAATGTTTATACACTCTTTCCCGTTCAAAACACCAGGAAAGACAATATTTTTCTGTAAACGTTCCTGCTGTGAAAACATTTCAGGGTGACAGTCATTAGGCCTAAATACAATCAAGGCAAAACATTGTTAAACCCCATTTAATCAGCCACAATGATGGAGGCGCAGAGGCTTTCCTCCTCCTTGTCCTCCTCAAGCCAAGAGTGCCAGCAGTTACAAGACATTCCGAAGTGGGTATTTTTTCTTTTTTTCAGCCAGGGGACTGGTTTGTGACAATAGATATGAAGACTGCTTATTTCCACATTCAAATTATGCTAAGGCATAGGTGTTTTCTTAGTTTCACTTTAGGGGGCAATTTGTACCAATTTTGTGACCTTTTCGGACTTGTGTTAGCACCTCGTACATTCACAATATGCATGGATGCAGCACTGATGCTTTGAGGCATAGCTCACTCAGAGAGTTTGGATGCCCAACATCAAGATGTCGCTCTCAGTCACTTAAGCAGTCTAGGTTTGCGAGTCAACCTAGCGTAGGGTTCTACGTTTAGGAGCGGGTTTGGTTATTAGCGATAATTAGCAATTATTAAAATAAATAGGGGCTACCCAGCTCGGTTACTATGGAAACGGGTTCGCTTTCTGGGGATGGGCATTCCACTGGAACAGGTGTGTTGCCGCAAAGTGATGACGACAGACGCCTCATCTGTGGGTCAGAGTGCTATGTATAAAAATACATCCAGCTCAGTGAGTATGGATAGGTCAGCAGCTAAATTCGCACATAAACTGTCTGGAGACGTTAGTGGTGCTGTTTGCATTGAGGTTCTTCCGGAATTTCGGAGCAGTTATGTCCTCATTCGGTCGGACAAAAGGGTGGTGTTTTACATCAACTGCCCAGTTGGTTCAGTGCTGTTTTTTTGCAGAAGCGTTTTGGGGCTGGGGTTACCCCAGCAATGAATGAGTTCACGTGGCCGCTGCAGCTGAGCATACACTGGTGAATGGAGTTTCTATTGAAAGACATTCTCTTGTCTCTTGTTTTATGTGAGGAGCACGCAGACTTTGACCTTTTTGTCCCATCCGTGTTCCCTTTATGGGATTTATCTGTTATTAGAGTTGCTCTCGGCTGCACCGTTCGAGCCTTTAACATCAGTATCTGAGAAAATTCTGACTCTTAAAATGGCCCTGTCATTAACATTGGCATTGTTTAAGAGGGTTGGTGATTTGCATGCCCTGTCCATCAATCCCTTGTGTATGGATTTTGAGCCAGGGTTATCTAAGGTCATGCTGAGACCTTGTTTGGGCTATTTGCCTAATGTCATCTCTACATGATTTCGCTCGCAGATTGTTAATTTGTATTCCTCTACCACTTGAGTTGGAGGAGCATAAGAGGCTACATATGCTATGCCCAGTATGGGCTTGTGGGATTATGTTGACTATACTAGCCAAAGATTTAAGTCAGAGCAGTTGTTTGTGTGGTTTGGTGGCTGCAACAGGGGTGTTACAGTGTCCAAGCAAAGACCATCAATGGATTGTGCATGAATTTGAGTGTTTACGAGGCATGCAGTTTGCCTTTTCCACTGGGTATTCGAGCCCATTCTAAGAGGTGCATGGCATACTCATAGGCATTGGCTAGAGGTGCATCCTTGGAAAACATTTGTATGGCGGCAGGATGATCCTCTCCGCATAATTGTGTTAGATTTTATAATTTGGATGAGAGTTTGACTCCTGCTTCCCAAGTTCTCGCTGTTGGAACAGGAGTAAGTTCATGAGGTTTATATTCCTTAGCTATCTTGTGAGCTGCTATAAGTTTGCCACTCAGGCTTAGAGAGTTGGCAGCTGCTGTTTTCATGGCGTGATGGTATTAATCTCAATTGCGTCATTACGCAACATTGAAGCTTCCTTCGAAAGGGAACATCTTGGTTAAGAATGCAAACTTGGCTTCCTGAGAGGGAATGAGATGTTGTGTGGCTGGCCATACTCTCTAGTTGCTGCACAGGCTAGTGACTTGCAGAAAATCTGGTGAGATGGCACCAAGCATTCGCCTATATGGAGCCCGTGTAGTGGCTCCCTATGGGCGTTGCTTAAGCGCCATCAGAGAATAAATTACCGTGATTGTATACAGGCTTTAGACAACGTGACCACTGACGTAGTTCCAATTACGTCATAACACAACATCTTATTCCCTCTCAGGGAAGCAAGGTAGAACTTTAAAATGACTAGAAAATTGCTTAATGCAAGACACAGAAAACATTGATTCTGGGGAATCAAGAACTAACCAATCGAATCTGCCCAAGAAACCTTGATACTGCAAGTCAATTGTTAACAGAAAGGAAACAAACCTTAGCAGCATTCTCTGCCTTGAGTCGTCTCACTTGCTCCCCCTGCTGGGCAATGTCTGCAAACAGAGCTTGAGCCTGAGGGGAGGAGCTGGACTGAGGTTGGGATTGGCTAGACTGAGTTTGGATGGGAGCTGTGGAAGGAGGCACACCTGGTTTGTATTCCTGTCCAGTTTGCTGCTTGTACTCAGCTTTAAGTTTCAGCAACTGCTTCACAGCTGCATCTACCTGATCCTGTAAAAATTGAAAGATTGCTTAAATAGCACTTTAAATCAAAACATTTAAAAATTGACCAAAATAAGATTACGCAATTAACAACCTTGGGTGAATTTTCTGTTTTCAGTTTCCTCACAAGGTCTCCTTGTTGAGAGACATGCTCGTAAATAGCCAAAGGAGAGTTGTCTGAGGAGCAAGACACTACAGTGGTGGTGGCAGGGTGTGCTGGAGTCGATGGAGAAGCACCAGCTGGAGGAGCACCGGGCTTGTATTCTTGCCCCGTCACCTGCTTATATTCTTCCTTCAGAGCCAAAAGCTGTTTTACTGCTGCATCAACCTGGTCCTGAAGAAAGGGGTTTGAAAGATGTTATCCTGATACTTGTTCGACAAGTAAATGTCAAGATAAAACTGATGGAAATACATGGCCTCACTTTTGATGCTTTCTCAGTTTTAAGCTTTCTGACCAACTCTCCCTGCTCTGCCAGACGGCCATATAAAGATGCAGGGGTTCAGCTCTGAAAATAATATCCTAATAGCCGTACAGATCTTGCTTCTTTTCATATCAAATTCCATTATGTCAAATTAATGTTTAAATTTTGAAACTAACCTAATTAAATGTATACTTACATTTTGGATACTGAGCAGCTCATGATTACCAGGCACATGTATAACTGGGGTTTAACAAAGTTTATTACGTCTCATTCGGAACTTCATCTATAAAGGCGAATTAATGAGAGACAATTTGCTTTTTGTTTTTTACAGTGGGAATATAACTAGTGCTCTGTCCCTTTACGAGAGCACATGCATGTTAAACAGTCTACGCTGCATGGAGAGAGATGATGATGATACTGGATACTTAAAATGCAATCCCACTACGAAATTGTTTTCTTTCTATTTTCTACATATTGGTAATAACTGCTGCCAAGACACTTGGAAAAGAGAGAGGACAGTGCTATGAGAGTGAACTCGGTGTTTGCACGATCTTGTACTTGCATGCGACTGTGCCTTGGCGTGTCCAATATATTATGCACTTTTTTTGATACTTTGGTCGGGAAAAAAAACAACTCCACAGGAAAACGACGAAAACCGGTATTACCGCTGGTTGGACGCTAGGTGGTACTATGGGATCATTTTCATTATGTGGTGTTAGGGTTAAGCTTACACAATGGCCCTGTCCCAAATGGCGCACTTCATGCGGACTTTCGGTCTCGTGGACTTAAATTGCGCGTGCTCGCTGAGTCTACGAGTCCGTAGGCCGTCCCATTTAGCATTTTAACGCTCTGAAGTGTGCTCAGCAGCGCCCCCTTTGTACCCTTGAAGTGGTCTTCCGCGAAGCCCGCATAGATCCAGGCTTCACGCACTTCAAGTACCCAGGAGTCCTTGCGAAAGGCCAATCAGACAACTGGTGTGATTTCGCTCACGGACACAGACAATTGATAACATGGCTGAGAAGAAAATATTTAAGTGTAAGTATCATTATGGTTTTTATGACTGTGTACATTTTACCAGTTGTTACCTACAGTTTATACAAATATTATGGTCATCGACCAGTGGTTGATGTCTCAAACATAGTAATAGCGCGCTGAATAATAGGCTGATCGCATAACGATTCATTATATAGAACCGAATGGCAGGGCTTTACTGAGTCATATGTAAGTGAAGTATGGATATTTAAACCTGTAAATTAAAAAGCGACATAAAAAAACAAGGTACACATAAAAATATAAAATACATATATATATATATATATATATATATATATATATATATATATATATATATATATATATATATATATATATATATATATATATATATATATATGTGTAAATAAAGAAAAAGAAAATTAAACAGTAAATCAAATAATAATGACTTAATGCATTAATGACTTTTGACAAGTTATATGTTTATCTACAAAGTCAATAACATTTACTTGCTTACCCTTTCCTCCGTGCATAACATCAGCATTTGTATGCATGAAAAATAATCTTGTCTTCTACGACGTCGGAGCGTATAAATGTGATTTCTCTGCATGGCAAGCCATCTCGCAAACACAATAGAAAAACAACAACAATAGGCAGCATATTTCCCCGAACCGAACCTGCAGCTCCTGTCCAACAATAACCACGCTTCACGATCGAGTCTGTCCCAAAAATACTTCTCAATGCGCCCTTGTGGACTTGCGCAAGGGGCCCTATAAGTCTGCACTACATGACGTCACCGAAGTGTGGACTCTGAGGAAGTCCACAAGTCCGGAGTGTGCCATTTGGGACAGGGCCAATAAAGCAAGACACCTTGATTTCAAACTTTGAACTTTATTTTTTATTAAAACAAAAATTTCAAATGAAACTGGAAAAAAATAAGTGCATTTAAAATGTGTTTTTCAACTTTTTCAAAGATGGCTTTACAAAAGTTGTGAACTGGCAAAGAAGTTTCTTCCGTGCATTCTCTACCTGTCAGGTATTTCGTTATCCAGGAAAATATATCATGTGTGTGAATAAATTAGTTTAGTTCCATCCTTCACGATATATACATCCAATTACATCGGAAACCTCGGGGCTGAGGGATTAGTGAATATTATTGCTTTATTGATTTTGCATTGAAATTTAATAATTTATTTAAAAAATGAAAAACTTTAAATCAAATACATTTCTAAATTAAAATTGCACTCCAAATGAAACAAAAAAGCAAATAAATAAATAATAAAAGTGATAAAATAATATATATATATATTAGATATTAATCAGTGAAATATAAATTATGGTTCGAGGTGTATGTGTTTTTGTATTATTTTATATAGTTTGTATAATTTTACAGGCTGCAGAGTTACATTCGCAATAAACTGCTCTGTGGATATAAAGTGAACTGAACTCAAAGCACCTCCTGAGATGTCGGAGGTCATTTGCAGCACTCATAAAAAATAAATATCGGAAGGCAGAAACCAAGTTTGTGATCTTTAGATGCGCATGTTCCACGAGACTGCGCGCCTCCATATCAGCGCGTCATATATGCCCATATACGGCTTTTCTGTCATCTGTTCTTAATAATATAATAAAGAGTGTTACTTCAAACGTGGGTCTTTGTGTCTACGGGCAAATTATTTGTTATATTTATTTGATAATAATAATAATTTAATAGATTAATGGGAAAACGAGCCAAATATCGCCATGACATGATCAAAGACATCAGCTATTGGTGATCACTGACCATCATTGATCCCGAGATCCTGGTCTGTCGGCTCAACCCTAATGTGCATTTCTCTCTATAAATTAACTAAATGTTCAGACAGTCTCTTGCTGTTTTTTCCGACACATTCAGAATCATTACCGCTTTTCCCTGTGTCGCTGTGGCTCGCTTCGTGCGTGCGCTTGTAAAAATGATATTTTAAAGGCTCATGATTTAAAAGGAAGCTGGCTTCCTTTTCTTCTGCTTTCTATCTTGTTTCTAAACAGTGATTAAAATTTAGCAATTCTGTGATTTGCAGACTAAAAACAGCCATTTGGCTCCTTAATATTTCAGTTTAGGAGCCAATGGCTCCTTAATTTTTTTTAGTCTGGAGCCCTGCATAGTAAATAAAATAGTTGCAAGCCTGCTACGGAGAAGATTGCGCTAATTTTACAATTCCCTTAACAGAAATAACAAAGTATCCAATGAGAATCGCCAGTTTTACATACGTGTACGTGATTTCATCAGGATACACGCTTTGAGTTTTAATCGCATCTGCACTGTGACTTTACAAAATATTAAATGATTTCTGGATTACTACATTGATTTTTTCCTGGGATGATGGATATAAATAATCAGATGTTTATCGATAGTGGGTAATTGAACTATATTGTACACTTAAATGTCATGAAATCTAGTTTACACGAAGGAAGTATTGTGTGCCTGTAACTGTGTGGTTAACTTTTATCAAGACGTCTTAAGTTAATGGGTGAGTATTTCAGTACAGCAATTTACATTGAGTCATAAAAGCCTTATTGTAAATGATTGTGTTGATAAATAGGTTTATAATGCATTTTCAACATGCTGTCCACTGAGATCAGCATGTGCTCCATGGTTAAAAAGCGCCTCTCCCTCCTCATCTCATCTCTCTGGCTGCAGCATGGAGCACTGCACACGTGGCTCATGAGTCCGGTTTAAACTGTAACCTGAAGACACAGGCTGTGTCCAAAAATGAAAATGCTGCCTTCGGAGGCTGTATAAAGATGGATGAAGGTAGGATGAAATAAGGTGCCTTTTAAACAGTTCAGAGAGATCCATTCATCCAACAACACTGTTGTTTAAACCATTAACTGATAAGGCAGATGCCTACATTTTCTGATGTAGCCAAAGTTTGTATAAAACAGACCTAAACAAATAAAAGTGTACCTCCGATCCTGGCATCCTCCATCTGTGTTGTTGATTTTATTCTTGTTGTTCCTATTGAAACGTGCGTGCAAATAACATCCAAATAAAAATGGTAGCTACTAGATGACGTCACGATGATCAAGGGCATATTGTCGTTGTGAGACTTTCCTTTAAACTTGACCTCTAGACTCAGTCAGTCATCTTGGATTAATTTGTTTTGTTTAACTCAACTCAACTCAACGCAATGCGTTTGGGAGTTGCTTTCATGAAGAGTACATGTAATGCTGCCTAAGAATTTAGCCAAAATTAGATATCTACCTTTTATAACAGCCTTTGCATCAGGAGCATGCCTATGATACCATAAAATGCGGTCTAGGTAGGTAGCTCACTAGGTATTGGAACAGCGCAACTGAAACAGACCTTGGATACTTTTTCAGCCTTCAGTTTTCGAACCACCTCGCCTTGCTCAGCAACACGAGTGAAAGGACAAGAGGAGGAAGCAGGGATTGGACTTCCTGCGGCAGGGGTTGGGGCAGTAAAGCTCTTCTGTGCTGGAGCGGAAGTGGTAGTTTCCGCTCCAGCACAGAAGTCAGAGCGGGGGGAAAAAAAATTAAAAATATGAGATGAATATTTCTTTCATTACAATTTCTGAAACAAAGTGGACAAAACAGTTAGGAGGTATTCAGCACTTACTGGTTTAGCAGCTGCTTGGCACTTGCCCTTGGAGCCAGCAGTGGGCATCTCTTTAGTGTGTCCATCTGGGATGTAGAGCAGGACACAGGGGCTTTCCTTACAGCTGTTGGGACTAGACAAGGTCATATGTTTTACATTAATATTTTACACAGGGCTCTCTCCCATTTTAACCAATTAATTTCCATGATTGTTTCAGGTATTTGTGAATACTGGATATAGATTTTAAATAGATCTTTATAGATTTTACTCTATACAAGAGAGTGGAATCAGCAAGGAATCAGAAGCAGATGGCGAGTATACAAGAGCTGTATACAAACACCAGCGACCCTGAGCCACCCCACGATGACCCAGTAGAATTGGAGCCAGCCATCTTGGATGAGGAAGTGGTATGAGTGCTGAAGCAGTTACCAAACAACAAGGCACCTGGTATTGACTGCATCCTGGCAGAAATGCTGAGGCCTGTTCCACCAGCGGCTATCACAGCAATCTGCCAGAAGATTTGGGAAACCAGTAGGTGACCAAAAGATTGGAAGAGATCAGTATTCATCCCACTGCCTAAGAAAGGCGATGCAAGGGACTGTTGCAACTACCGTACAATAGCCATGATTCCTCATGTGAGCAAAGTCCTTCTGAAGATCATAAAGCAGCGTCTGCATCTAATCATCGAAGCAGAACTACCTGACTTGCAAGCTGGGTTCCAGCGAGGTCGTAGTACCCGTGACCATATTGCAAATCTGCAGTGGATTATGGGGAAATGTCAAGAAAATCAGAAAAATATCTACATGTGCTTCATCGACTATAGCAAAGCTGCATTCGACTGCATCGAATACGATAAGCTATGGAAGGCCCTGCAAGAACTGGGAGTGCCAGCACAATTGATCCAGCTGATAAGATCCCATTATACAGACCAAGAAGCAACTGTCCGAACACAACACGGAGACACCGAGTGGTTCAAGATTGGGAAAGGTATGCGACAAGGTTGTATTCTGTCCCCTTTTCCTTTCAGTCTTTATGCAGAAATTATCATGAGGAAATTATATCTGGAAAAATCCAAAATCAGTGTGAAGATTGGTGGCAGAAATATCAACAATCTCCGCTATGCTGATGATACAACATTAAATGGCGGAAACGGAAGATAGCCTAAAACACCTCATACTAAGAATCAAAAAGAAAAGAAAAAAAGATGGGCCTCCACCTCAACATCAAAAAGACAAAGATCATGACAACAGCTGGAAATGGAGCAGTAAAAATAACCATTAATAGTGAAGAGATCGAATGCATCAAGGATTTCTGCTTCCTGGGATCCATGATCGACTGAACTGGAGATTGGGGCCCTGAAATCAAGCAACGAATTGCGTTAGGCCATAGTGCGAGGCCGAGCATGCACCAAATCTGGAGAAGCAAGGCCATCAATCTCACAACCAAATGTAAACTGGTTCATGCTATTGTGTTCCCCATATCAATGTATGGGTGTGAAAGCTGGACCCTGAAAAAAGCTGACCGGAGGAGGATTAATGTTTTCGAGCTACGTTGCTGGAGAAGACTGTTACGGATACCATGGACAGCAAGGGTCATAAACAAAGAGGTTCTGGAGCACATCAAGCCAGAAATGTCACTTGAAGGAAAGATCAGCAGAATCTAGCTCACTTACTTTGGCCATATTATGAGATCACTTTCATTGGTGAAAGCAATGATGCTTGGAATGATCAGTGGAACAAGAAGATGAGGCTGCCAAGAATTTGCTGACTCGACACCATCAAAACGGACACTGGCCTAGGCGTAGAACAGCTAAAAGTGAAAGTCCAAGACCAGAAAGCGTGGAGAGAGATGGCCCATAGAATCGCAGAGAGTCTGATCTGGCTGAATGGATAACACACACTACAGGTAGGCCCACAGCAGCCTCAGCTTTCTGTTCTTTGCTGACAAAAGTAAAACCCAATGTGGTCATCTGCTGTTGTAGCCCATCCGCCTCAAAGTTCAACGTGCTATGCATTCTGAGATGCAATTGTGCTCACTACAATTGTACAGAGGGGTTATCGGCGTTACCATAGCCTTTCTGTCAGCTCAAACTGGTCTGGCCATTCTCTGTTGACCTCTCTCATTAACAAGGCATTTCTGTTCACACAACTGCCGCTTGCTGGATGCATTTGGCACCACTCTAAGTAAAATATAGAGACTGATGTGCGTGAAAATCCCAGAAGATCAGCAATTACAGAAATACTCAAACCAGCCCATTTGGCACCAACAATCATGCCATGGTCAAAATCACTGAGATAATTTATTTCCCCCCATTCTGATGGTTGATGTGAACATTAATTGAAGCTCCTGATCCATATCTGCATGATTTTATGCACTGCTGCCGCACAATTGGCTGATTAGAAAATTGCATTTGTAAGTAGGTGTACTGAATAAAGTGTATACTGAGTGTATATTCACTGGCTTTTGAGATCAATATATTTCTATGACTTCTCCAGGCTTTAAAAAAACCCAGGAGCAGATTCACAAGACTTATTTTGTTAGAACTGATTGGAACCTGAAACCTGTTTGGCTCATAAGGTTGATCACAGATGTAGAAGCCCCGCCTCTGCAGCTGAATGATGTCACCTTTCTTCAGGTCCTTTAGGCAAGGGTCTCCCAGCATCTTCTCCTCTACCTGGAAACAGAACATTTATTAGACCAAGAGCCCCATCCCAGGTGACATAATCACAAGTAGACAGGTGTGACCAAATGTTATCTACTGTGAACAATTGAGATTAGGGGAGGGTCTCACCTTGCTGTTCTTGTTGATGTAATCCTTAAAATTGTCATCCTTGCCGAGGACTGGTTTGGTAATGAGGTGGCTGTAGTTGACACAAACAGTGGGCAGGAATGGAGCGTGGGTGGTGTCAGCCAGCCACGTGATCTTAGTGGTCTTTTTAAAATCTGTGTTTTCCAGGTTTAGACGGGCTTCCAGACCAGAAATCGCTCCACTGCTGTCCCTGTGGAGATCAAAAGAGAAGAAAAGCTTTAGTGCAGCAATATGCATCTACACAAGACCTGCACTACATACATACATACCATCAATATACATACTACACAACTCTTTGGAATACTTAATTCTGATTGGTCAATTGCAGCATTCTTGTATAATGAATGCTAAACTGTAAAACTGACCATTGTCCCATGCAACCAATTTCCTTAAAGTTTTATATCTCTTGTATTACTCCACAATCTCTTTTTTCACAGTCAAATCGATATTTCATGTCCATTTATTCGTTTAAGCAACCATATAATACGCAAGACAATGCACAGCGAGCTACTGTAGTCATTATTGCAAAATAAACCCCAACAGGGTAACATGTTTATATTCCAATAATGCCCAGCTGACCATTATTCCTTACATTTCACATGTACATTCGGTGTCTGTTGCGTTATATTTCTGAAGGTTTTACCTGTTGATTTTGGTGATGATGATGTTTCCCCAATTGATGAAGGTTACTATCTCGCCCTCAGTAAAAGTTTCGGCATCAGCACCCTCAACAAACACATTTGGGCCATACCACAACTGCTTCATTCCCACGTCTGCATTCTACAAATCCCCAGAGTGAGATATGACTGTAAACCAACTTCATGTGACAAGGCCCAATTTAAAAAGACAAAAATCAAACAAACAAAACTGTCTATCTGACACAATAACCACATTTTGGATTCACAAGGGAATTCTCTGTTGATAGACTTTGTCCAACAAACCATGTTACCTTGGGATGTTTGGCAACCTCCTTCATCTCCTCCTTGGCTTCAGAAATGAAGACTGGAACCACCTTTGAGCTCAGTAGGGCTGTGTATCTGGGAGCGACTGGGTCAATGATCTACACAGAGAAAAGGAACGAGAGAGAGAGAGAGAGAATGAAACAAATGGCAGCAGAGACATTTATATCAAAATAAACACACTAAAGGCTTCTTTGCCTATGAACAGTTCTGTATGGATGGATAGACCAACATCAACAGATCACACAGGATTGAAAGGACATGAATGTAAAACAATGGAGGAAGAAGAGAAGAGGTTGCCCTACAAATAATCAGTCGGTCAATTGAATGTCTGGGCTGAACATTTTCCACTCTATTTACCCATCAGTAAAACATTGTAACATTTCAATGTGACACTGATATCACAAGAACTCTTGCGGCAAGAGCTCTTCTAGTCCAAGTGCTGTGTTGTGGGTTCTTGGCCTGTTCTGATCACGCAATTTATTTAACAATACCACATCAATTATTCCAATGGACTATCATTTGGAATCTTCCCAAATCCTCACATCTCTCTTTCATTCCGTTTTCGCAGCAGCCCTTTATAGCTTTTATTTTCTTCCCTTTACTTCACTTCTTTTCTTCCAAATAAGCATCCTTTAGAGTGGGATTATGGAACAGACCTAATAGGTGGGAAAAATATTTATATTTTAAAGTATTGAAATGTTTTTCTTTGTGACATTGCATCAATATTTGCATGCCAAATATCAATATTATTTTAATTTTTCCACCTCAATATTGTGGAGATGGGGAAAAAAAAAAATCTTTGCCAAACTGATCTAGGAATTGAAAAACAGTCCCATAGTAGGTGCAGTTATCATGCTTTACACATAATAACCCTACCTTAACAAAATGTATCACAATTTTACAGTAGTAACATTGAGATAATTTGACATATACAGCTGAAGTCCAAAGTTTACATACACATTAGCCAAATTGAAATGTAGAAAGCATACACTGTATTGGGTCAGTTAGGATCACTACTTTATTTTAAGAATATGAAATGACAGAATAAGTAGAAAGAATGATTTATTTTAGCTTTTATTTCTTTCAGCACATTCCCAGTGGGTCATAAGTTTACATACACTTTGTTAGTATTTGGTAACTTTGCCTTCTCACAATAAGTTGCTGGAATTTTAGCCCATTCCTGCAGACAGAACTGGTGTAACTATGTCAGGTTTGTAGGCCTCTTTGTTCACACAGGCTTTTTCAGTTCTGCCCACACATTTTCTATCAGATTGAGGTCAGGGCTTTGTGATGGTCACTCCAATACCTTGACTTTGTTGTCCTCAAGCCATTTTGCCACAACTTTGGAGGTATGCTTGGGGTCATTGTCCATTTGGAAGACCCATTTGAGCACCTATAAAGACTTAGTCTAAAATGTCTGAAACTGAGGAGTTTGTAGTTAAAGGACCTGCATCCGGCCGGCACAGGACACAAATAACATTGAAATAACAAATGCAGTCCAGAAGAGAGAATAACTAAAAACAATAATTTACAAAACTTAAATTCAGAGCATAGATACATCAACAAGGTCTTTCATAATTGGAGTCAGATGAAATAAAGAAAATAATGAATGATAAGATTAATAAAACATAGAACTCAAATCAAATAATCAAAGTATTATTTACTGCGCATGATAAGACAGAACATGCAGGAGACCTTCAGACACGATATTGAATGCTGCCATTGGTCCAATAGGTAGACCTTACAAGCCACACAGTTACATTTTTGCTTTATCAGACAAGAGGACATTTCTCCAAAAAGAAAAATCTTTGTCCACATGTGCACTTGCAAACTGTAGTCTGCCTTTATGGCGGTTTTGGAGCAGTGGCTTCTTCCTTGCGGAGCAGCCTTACAGGTTATGTTGATATAGGACTTGTTTTACTGTGGATATAGATACTTGTCTACCTGTTTCCTCCTGCATCTTCACAAGGTCCTTTACTGTTGTTCTGGGATTGATTTGCACTTTTTGCACCAAATTACATTCATCTCTAGAAGACAGAATGCGTCTCCTTCCTGAGCGGTATGATGGCTGTGTGGTCACATGGTGTTTGTACTTGAATACTATTGTTTGTACAGATGAACGTGGTACCTTCAGGCATTTGGAAATTGTTCCCAAGGATGAACCAGAACATGTCTTGGCTGATTTATTTTTATTTTCCCATGATACCAATCAAAGAGGCACTGAGTTTGAAGGTAGGCCTTAAAATACATCCACAGGTACACCTCCAATGGACTCAAATTAGCCTATCAGAAGCTAATTGGCTAATTGACTAAAGGAATTTTTCAAGCTGTTTAAAGGCACAGTTAACTTAGTGTATGTAAACTTCTGACCCACTGGAATTGTGATCAATTAAAAGTGAAACAATCAGTCTGTTAACAATTGTTGGAAAACGACTCATGTCATGCACAAAGTAGATGTCCTAAACGACTAGCCAAAACTATTGTTTGATACTATTAAATCTGTGAAGTGGTTAAAAAAAAAGGGAATGTAAACTTCTAATTTCAACTGTAAAATAAGTGAAATCTATTATACTTTTTTGCATTGAAACTGCGTTGTAATATATAACGTTTTTAAAGTGTTTAGGCTACTATTGTATTCATAAATACTATAATTTATTTTTTAGAAAGACTAACTACATTTACATAACCACAGAAATAGTGAGCCATTATGGTCTTTGCATTGTTCATAGATATTAGGTGTTGTTTCATAAACTAGCACTTTCATATTAATTTAATGCATTTTATGATTTGGAAATAGTTCTCTTAAGTCCGATGAAGACGAATGAGAATTGTTTTTTTGAAATTTGCAGTTTTGAATCTTAAAACACCAAAAATAAAGAATCGCAATAATATTGTATTGTGACCTAAATATCTATATTATATTGTATTGCTAGTTACCTTGTGATTCCCACCCCTACCAGATACTTTATTTTTCAGCTTTCAAAATGAAAAAGCATTTTGAAATATATTTGATAACATTTTTTAAAATTCTGCAAATTACAGAAAACTACCAGTTAACGCAACCTCTGAGGAGGTGAGGTAAATAATTTGTGTAAAGAAAAGCAGGGAAAGCTAAACACTATGGACTTATCAGCAACAGAGTTGCTCCATTAGTAGAGGAATAATAATAAAAAAAAAAAACACGTTACTGTTCTTTAACTGGGACATGAGGGATCTGATTGCCGTAAAGTGTGACAAATCAAATATTCAGGCTGGAAACAAAAGTAAAAGCTTTTACGTCACTGGGGAGTTCTATAGCTAAACGAGTGTGACTGAACACCACAAATCATTCTAAATTAATGTATTTCTATGGAATCTGCCAGAAGCTGTATGAGGGAAGGGAACGACTGAGAACACAAACACACACCAGCTGCACAAGGGAGAGAGTAAAAAATAAAAAGAGCAAAACGTGGCACAAATAAATATGTTGCTAGATTTCAAATTCCAAGGTGCATTAGACAACTACTGAACACAATATATAAAAAGAATAGTTTTTCCAATCATAATTTACACACTATTACATTGTTTAATGCCTAAATGATTTTCTTTAACACAAAAGTTGTTAACAGAGTGTCCATGCTGCTTTTCCATACAATAAAATTGAAAGTTGATTTACACTGTCAAACTCCACAAAAGGGCAATAAAAGGATTCTATTTAACTTGTGTGCTATATTCCATATGCTTGTAAGGAACAAAAAACAAACAAAAGGTGTTATTTGCTGAAAATCTTTCACTGTAGCTCTTAAATCTCTTCTTGCAAACAACGATCTCTCTCTTTTCACACAACCGTCTGCAATCGGCCTTTATCCCTCTCTGAGGCTTAATTAGCCTGATAAGTGACCGGGTGTGTATAATCACGACCCGGCCCAGCCCTCCACCCTGTCACAAAAATGTTTGGGCTTTTTATTTGATAAAATCACTTGCATTAAGTCTTCTGTTAAAACTCATGCAATATTCGAGCTGTAAAGTTGTATAAATTGCCATTTTTACAGTAATTTTAAGGTTTGTTGACTACATCCTCTTTGCAACAAAGTTATAACCAATTTCACAACTTTGCAGAAAAGGTTAGTTAGTGATTTTATCACACTAAAATCATGTTGACATGCATACTATTTATGTCGTGTGGCAATACTTTTGAAAAAAGTGAGTATTTTAACAAAAAATTGGCCCCATTCACTTCCATTGTAAGTACCTCACTGGAACACAGATTTTGTATTTTTTAAAAAAAAAAGTCAAAATAAATTTTTGTGGTAAACAATAACAAATGCGGTCAATTGAGATTAACTTGTATTGAACCAAGAATGTTCCTTTAAATTTTGTTCAGTTCCTCACACAAAGTTATCAGAAAACTTGGAATACAGTGCAGTAAGTTGTACAAACTGTTATGGTGCTTTTTGGAGTTTGGCAGTGTGAATCACCATCCATGTTTGTTGTGTGAATAAGAGCAGCTGGGACACTCTACAAAGTTTCTCCTTTTGTGGTCATTGCAAGAAATACATTTTTACGGGTTTCGAACAACATAAGGTAAATTACAGAATTTTCATTTTTGTGTGAGCCATCCCTTAAAAATAAACTTTCTGCCATATATATATATATATATATATACACTCACCTAAAGGATTATTAGGAACACCATACTAATACTGTGTTTGACCCCCTTTCGCCTTCAGAACTACCTTAATTCTACATGGCATTGATTCAACAAGGTGCTGAAAGCATTCTTTAGAAATGTTGGCCCATATTGATTGGATAGCATCTTGCAGTTGATGGAGATTTGTGGGATGCACATCCAGGGCACGAAGCTCCCGTTCCACCACATCCCAAAGATGCTCTATTGGGTTGAGATCTGGTGACTGTGGGGGCCATTTTAGTACAGTGAACTCATTGTCATGTTCAAGAAACCAATTTGAAATGATTCGAGCTTTGTAACATGGTGCATTATCCTGCTGGAAGTAGCCATCAGAGGATGGGTACATGGTGGCCATTAAAGGGATGGACATGGTCAGAAACAATGCTCAGGTAGGCCGTGGCATTTAAACGATGCCCAATTGGCACTAAGGGGCCTAAAGTGTGCCAAGAAAACATCCCCCACACCATTACACCACCACCACCAGCCTGCACAGTGGTAACAAGGCATGATGGATCAATGTTCTCATTCTGTGAAATTCTGACTCTATACCATCTGAATGTCTCAACAGAAATCGAGACTCATCAGACCAGGCAACATTTTTCCAGTCTTCAACTGTCCAATTTTGGTGAGCTCTTGCAAATTGTAGCCTCTTTTTCCTATTTGTAGTGGAGATGAGTGGTACCCGGTGGGGTCTTCTGCTGTTGTAGCCCATCCGCCTCAAGGTTGTGCGTGTTGTGGCTTCACAAATGCTTTGCTGCATACCTCGGTTGTAACGAGTGGTTATTTCAGGCAAAGTTGCTCTTCTATCAGCTTGAATCAGTCGGCCCATTCTCCTCTGACCTCTAGCATCAACAAGGCATTTTCAGCCCACAGGACTGCCGCATACTGGATGTTTTTCCTTTTCACACCATTCTTTGTAAACCCTAGAAATGGTTGTGTGTGAAAATCCCAGTAACTGTGCAGATTGTGAAATACTCAGACCGGCCCGTCTGGCACCAACAACCATGCCATGCTCAAAATTGCTTAAATCACCTTTCTTTCCCATTCTGACATTCAGTTTGGAGTTCAGGAGATTGTCTTGACCAGGACCACACCCCTAAATGCATTGAAGCAACTGCCATGTGATTGGTTGATTATATAATTGCATTAATGAGAAATTGAACAGGTGTTCCTAATAATCCTTTAGGTGAGTGTATATATAGATATATAAAATCTGGACTTGCATGAAAGAGATAGCTTGGGGAAAAGAAAGTGAGAGGGAAAGAAGGAACAGACAATGCAGGACAAAATGTGTGGAAGAGGAATAAGACAGAGGAAGAGGTGTAGGAGTACCTTTTTACAGCTAACTGGCAGCTTGTAAACAGAAGAGTGAGATCAACTTTAAATGTAAAAGAGGGGACACAAAGCTCAGAGGTCAGAGACAGACAGAACAGGAAGTGCTTCAGTGTGCATATCACAATCAGTTCATTGTAGATGGTCACAATGCCTCTCACGGCCTATATAACTGCTTCATTCTAAATCACGTTGGCCCAACATTAGAGGCAGATTTACCCATGAAGCAATGTTAAATCCAGTTAAATATAACTGCGGAAATGTCTTGAAACAAATGAAGACACTTTACAGTGAACAACATTCCAGCTCTTAGGAAAAAAAGAGAGCACCAAGAGATGATGGTGTTAAAGAAATAGATGTGTATCTGGATGAAAATGAATAGCACCAAAGTGAGAGAATAAAAGAAGGCAGCAGATGAAGCTTCCAGCTAATAAGAACCAAGAACAAGCTTGATGCAGAAAATGAGGTGCAGAAGATCAATGCAAGACACTGAATCACAAACATGTGCCCAGCATTTAAAAGATGGTCGTTAAATTAACTTAACTATGAAAGCATCATTAAAAGCTGACAAGAATCAAGTGTAATATGTTGCTGTGACAATTCACAAGGCACATGATAAAAATACTGTCAGTTTCGACACTAATGTAAATGCAGAGGCAAGTTAGTACCAGAGGATGAGAGAGTAGAAGAGGGGATGTGCAAACAAAAGGACAAGGCTGAGGAGTACAATAAAGGTAAACTTCACATCAGTCCACTACAATCTCTCAGGCGCTAGAGAGGTTAGAGGCTGGAGGATGTTGGAAATGTCAAGACACCATAGTCAGCTGATAGGTTTACAGTATTTTAACTAGTGAATGAATGGGATCACAAGGATCAGCTGGAGATCAGGAGCCAGTAGCACCAGCTAAACGTAAATTACAACTTGGCCTAGTTGTGGCATAAATGGGGACCAAGTCACAATTTACGCACTATTAAATATTTGAGTGTTGCACCATTAAACTTAGGTACAATGTAACCCTATGTATAAACTAAATATTACGGATGGAATGGATGGAATAAAAAAGCAGACTGATGTAATGATACCATTGACCTCAAATTTTGCATGACAGGGTTCAGACCTTTTGACATATATGATGATGTTGGCGTTTACATTTACGGGAGAATACATTGTGTAAAAAAAAAGAAAGTACTGCTTAGCAGCTCTTCTGTGTGAAAACGGTCTAAGCGGTGCAAGTGTCAAGCATACAAAATATATATTTTCCCAGCCTGTTATATTTGAATTTATTTATAAACCCTTATACATTTTAGATACATTTACTAAATATTGTTTTTACACAGGCTAAATAACCTATTTCTTAAATCTACTTTTATAAATTATAGTATTTCTAGGCGGAAATAATCTATTACAGCTGACAGTTACGTGAGCAAACAAGGTTTGAATATCAACGTAACAAGATCAAACTGCAATTTGCAGCTTTTTAACAATTCTGTGTACAAATTTGAAGGCTGCTTATTGGGTCAATAGAGGTAAACGTCATGTTATGCGACTACACATTTCTTTACGGAGAACTTGCATCGTACTAGCTAAGCCTCGCCCTTAGAACAGGTAGTGCAACAAAGAACCTAATGTGAACTTTACCTCCCATCTTAAATGAGACTTTATGCACAGATGGTGCAACCCTACCCAGATGTGGTCATGGTTGGCCTTGGGTGTGGTTTTAATATGTACCTTCTTGTTGAATGCCCAGATCTTGTCCCACTCCATGTTCACCACAGATTTGGATCCTCCCTGCAACAGAGTTAATGGTAAATTAGATAATTAAAGGGGTCATAATATGCCTTTTTATACATACATATACATGTGTGTTTGTGTGTTCCTTGAGGATCACTTTTAATATAAGTAAGGATTTGTTTGCACAGAAAGAGTTGGCACTGCTTCTCTTTTAAGACTTGACAGTAAATGCCCACTGTTATTATTGGCACTCTGTTCTTGACTGGTATGCTCTCTGCTTGCCATCTCACTACTCACCACTACTGGGCAGGCTACAGTAGTGATCAGGTAAAGTAGGAGTAGATGTGTTGTTGTGGAGGTGGTCAGATACAAATCTCTACCACAGTGTGACATCACAATGTGGAGGAATTTATTTTCAACAAATGCTCCTTTTGCAGTGAAGAGGAAGTTTTGAGTTCTGAAACTTACAGTTTGTTTTAATAGTACAATTAACTCTTATATGTTAAAAAAATAAAGGAAAATGTAATACCTCGTGTCATAACCGGTTTTAGTCTAAAGCAGAGAGATGGACGTGACATTTGCAGTAAAAGTGTGAAATGTGAGGTGGATAATGCAATTTCCTTAAAACCTATTGTTACACTATACTACAGTAAAACACAGATAGAAAATACACTTTTTAAAAACGATTTTGATCCTTTGCTAAAAACTTTTTTCCATGGTATGGTTGACATTTCCATGGAATTGTCCTAGTGCACATGGCAAAGCCGTTGACCAAAAAGCTTTCTATTCATGAGATAAACAAACCTGAGCAGCAATGAATTGTTTGAGTCCCTCAACAGTCATTCCTCTACGCAACACACCTCTGACTGTGGGGAAACGTGGGTCATCCCTGGGAAAAGGAAAAGAGAGGGAGATAAGAAAATAACATCTTTTACTCATGCCATCACATTTGTACGTCTTTACATGAATGTTTAGTGATTGAACACTGGCTAAAAATTCTTGCTCTATAAGGTGAGACTCACCAGCCTTCCACATAGCCCTGGTCAACAAACCAGGTGAGCTTCCTCTTGGACAGCAAAGTGTTGTTAAGATTCAGTCGGGCATACTCCCAGATGTAGGGCTTCCGCAGACCCAATGCATCTATTACCCAGTAGAACTGCTCATCTCTGTCATGGTACTCAGTAGTACGCAAGGCATGCGTCACCCCCTCAACACTGTCCACGATGGGGCAAGCAAAATCATACGTGGGATAGACTCTGGATGGAAGGAGAGGAGTGAAAGGACAAGAAAGAAACTTCAGTGAGCAGAAGGTACACAGGCCTAAGCAACAGTCATTGCCACCTAAAATGTAACATACTGTATGCACATGTTCACTCACTTGTATGTGCTGCCAGTGCGAGGGTGAGGGGCGTTCTTGCAGCGGTACAGTGTGGGATCACGCATGCAGCCATTGTTGGAGTTCATGTCAATCTTCGCTCTCATGCAACAGGTCTGGCCGTACTCTGTGCCTTTCTTCATCTCCTCCCACATATGCATGTTTTTCTCCACAGCTGAGGAGAAACGGCAAGTTTAGTGCAACACCTAGAACTATTGCAATGCCGTAAATGACACTTTCAGTGATTAAGACAAACGTCCAGTAACATGAACTTACAGTTGATGCGGTTGTGAGACTCAACCCTTTGCTCTCTTTCTTGTTTCATGATGTCTGGAGGTGTGTCATCTATGTAGGCCTTTCCCTCCTGAAGGAGTTTGTCTGCCAGGCGCTGGATGGTGGGAAAGTGGTCACTTGTGTAGGTGAACTCGTCTGGTTTGATCTGTAGCATGGCCACATCCTCCAGGATCACCTGCAGCAAAAAGGGCAACCACATTTATCTGGTAACCTTGGTGCTCATTCAAGATATGCAGTTTCAAATCTGCCCTGCGTTATGTCCCCATCCCTCTTCCTTTCAATTTAACTGTCAAAGTGACAAAAAAGCCCAAAACAAAATAAAGCAATGAGGGATTCTTTGTATCTCACAATTTGTGTAAATTAACCCAATCCTCAAAGCATCTAATTAGGGTTCCCACTTTTTTCAACCACAATTTCCAGACATTTTATGCACCCAAGTGTAATATTTAAGCAAAAACACGTGTCCATTTAAATCTAGCTTTTATTTAGCTGTTTCTGTGCGTTTTTGACAGAAGTCAAATTGATTGATTATCAACCCCCGTAAAGCAGTAATTTAATTAAACAAATACATAGTCTGTATGTGATGTGCACTTCAGAGTGCTCTCTGTCTCTGTCATCTCACACACATTATCACACACTTGATGAGGTGTTTTCAATGTATGAGTGTTGCAATTTTTATTACTATATTCCATGTTTTCTGCATTCTACATGTTGTAACCATGGAATACGCTGACTCCGATCATTCAATTACTGAAGATTAATTCACATTCAGAGATGTTAAGGCCGAATCTTTTTAAATCAGTGGTCCGACTGTCTAAAGTTTATAACTCACAGGGATGCAAACTCATAAGGGTCCAAAAAAGTTGAGACAATCACTAATCCACAGACATGTTTTCTGTGGTTATTTTTTTTTTAAGAATAAGCTAAAAGCACCAACTTAAGATATTTTAATAATTCAAGTATAAAAACTTATCTGCACAATTCTGTAGAATTAGCTGCAAAAATAAAGGGTATTTTGATGTGGCTTGCTTCTGTTTCAGAAATATGTTCAGATTCAATAACACTAACACATTTTGTTTTTTTTGGGGTGGGGTTCTTGGGTAGTAAGTGTTATTTCCTAATTGCTTATGCCTCAAAAGTATAGAAAATGGCTTTTATTCCCCACAAACTTTGCTTTTGTGACCAAGACTTTGATCAAGATTCCAGATAGATTCAGTGCTGAGTAAACTTGGAGTAACTTCTAGAACTTTCTAGTAATATAAATAGTAGTATAAACACAGGGGCCTAAAGCCCACCAGTTCAGTTTAGTTAAAGCTGCCTAAGTGGATACATATCAAGACCTTGTTGGTCATCTTGAAATATGGCTGGGAGGTCATAGGAGACTTCAAAATGGTTGCATTCCTGATGGATCTCCAATGTGGTTTTACCAAGTTTCCCTGCTATCTTTGCCTTTGGGACAGCAGGGACACCATGGCGCACTACCATAGTTGGGACTGGCCACAGCGGACCGAGTTCTCTGTGGGGAGGAACTATGTCATGTGGAAGCCACTGTTGGACCAACGGAAGGTGCTGATGCCACCACTGCACATCAAATTGAGCCTTATGAAACAATATGTCAGAGCTCTAGATAAGGAGTCGGCAGCCTTCCAGTACCTTCAAGACTTCTTCCCAAAGCTAAGTCAAGGCAAAGTTCAAAGCCAGTGTATTCGTCAGACCACAAATAAAGAAGATCCTGGAGTGCAATGAATTCTCCAAGAAGCTCAAAAGTAAGGAGAAAGTGACTTGGAACAGATTTGTCGCAGTGGTTCCTGGGCAATCACAAGGCCAAAAATTATGTGGAGCTGGTTGAGACTCTGGTGAAGAACTATGGCACAATGGGCTGTAGGATGTCCCTCAAAGTCCATATACTTGATGCTCATCTTGATAAAGTCAAGGAGAACATGGGAGCGTACTCGGAGGAGCAAGGCGAGTGCTTCCATCAGGATATACTGGACTTTGAACGCCGCTACCAAGGACCGTATAATGAGAACATGATGGGAGACTACATTTGGGGACTGATTCGTGAAAGTGATTTACAGTACAATCGTAACTCGAAAAACTACTCACTTCTAAATCTTTTGTAGACACTTTTGTATTACTTTAGAATAATTACATGTTAATTTGGATTCATATATTGTTTTGTTTTTTTGTGAACGAAAAGAAACAAATTCACTGTTTTTTCATTGGAAATAGCTACATTTCAAAATTTTGTGTCCTGGTCACAAAAGCAAAGTTTTTGGGGAATAATAGGAAATCAAAATTGTGTTAGATAGTGTAATTGATTAGTTTAGTGACCCCTTCTAGAGATGCCACTAGGTGGCAACAAATGTAAGTCTAATGTGCTATGAGCCATTGAATCATTGGAAATGTTAAAAATCTGCCAACAGACTTTATAGTGTTTAAGCATTATAAGAACAAAGCAGATCTTATGATTTCCATTAAGTTTGTGAATGGCTGAACATGACTTTTCATCCAATAATAGTCTAGTAATAATAATAATAATATCCTTACCTTCTACATTATACACATTTGCATATCAAATCTACTGACTTCACTAGAATGTTTAAGCATTATAAGAAAAAAGCAGATGTGCTGTATCATTTTCCTACAGTATTTAAACTGCTGAACATGACTTTTATCAGAAAAAACAACAATAATAGCATAATAACAATAGTTTTGAGTTTAAATGATGTCCCTTCAGCATTGTAAAGTGCATTTCAAATTAGTTGAGTAGAGGGATCAAAGCTCCGCTAAACACCGGCGTCAAGTGGCGCTTTGTCCTACACATTAGGGTGCCTACACACTGACTAAAGTTTATGCTGCGTCAAAGGGAAATAAGTCGGAAGCACGAAGAGGGAAATTATGAGGGAAATAAATTTCAACCATTTTAAAATATTTAACCTAGCTTTGTACTCTCAAAGACATCATTTGTGAGGCAAAACAAGTGTAAAAAGCACTTTGGTGTGAAGTTGCAGCCGAGGTTGTGATGACTTCGTAGACTTCAATGTATTCGGCAGCACTGACACAAGTCATGTGACATCCCCTCAACATGTAGAAACATCAGTCACTTTTACACATTAATTGTTCTTCCACCTTTTTCTCTCCAAGATGAACAAGGTAGACTCACATGCCAATGTTGAAGTAAACGAACAACATGCCCCTCTCATTCAGTTGGTTGGTACAAGTACCAGGTCATTCAGTTTGTTTATGAATGAGAAGTTACGAAAGTCGCTTCTTACTTTGCATGCGCCGCTGAAGCAAAGCACGCGATTGGACGTAGCTGTAACAATCAAGAGATCTGCCTCAGTTGCACCACGATTGCCAAGCTCACAATTGGCAGCTGCTGTAATCAATCATGAGGGTGTAACCTGCTGATGTTCCTTCACAATATGCAGCCGCCAGCTAACAAACAAAATTGTGTATTTGACTCCTATTCCAAGTCAGATCGTTACCATGTTTTTGTGCTTGTAACGGAAACCTGGCTAGCAACAGTCAAATTATTATATTAATATTTAATCATTAAATATTAATTATATTAACAATATAATTATTTTTCCAGGACATTTAGGTTTTTTTTAAATTTTCCATGACTGGAAACCAGCATTGTAAATTTCCAGGTTTTCCAGGACGTGTGGGAACCCTGCTAATGGTCCTCCTTTATAACAGTTATTGGTCATAAGTTTGTAGCAAATTAAGATCAACAACAAAAAAAAGGCTAATTGTTGTACCTTCTCAAAGTCCTCTTTCTCCTTCTCTGGGTTAGTGTCATCAAAACGCATGATTAACTTTCCCTTGAAATTGACCTGGTAGTGCTGATTAAGCAGAGCTGCTTTGGCGTGGCCGATGTGCAGGTATCTGAGGAGATGAAAGGGTATATTAGAAAGACACATCTATACAATGAAAGATGTGTTGTGCTGACATTAATGCTACTTACCCACTAGCCTCTGGTGGAAAGCGCACCACTACTTTGCCAATCTCAGCACCAGGGAGCTCCTCAAATTTTCCCAAATCCGGTTTCTTTTTCACCACAGGCTAAAAACAATATTGCAAGAACTTAATACCAGAGCACTATAGGAAATACAACATCTATTTGTAATTTAAATGAAACCAAATATCACACAAATGAATACCCTCTTCAATGTTTTAACAATTTCAAGAGCAGATAAAGTTGCACTAGTCTATCAAGAAGCCAAAAATATTTCACAGAGATGATGCAGTGCACTAAACTCACAGTGGCTTTGTTGGCACTGATCTTGCTGGCCCATTTACTGCCCACAGAACTGAATGGCACCTGGGAGCTCAGCAAAGAAAACCAGCGGCACAGATGCGGGTAGGAGCTTTGCTTGGCCTGTGACTCGCCATTTCCTGTGGGTCAGGTAAAGACTTGACTTTTGAGAATTATTGCTCATTTTAATAAGGGATCCACCAAAATTTCGTCCACCCAAAATGTCTTGCCGAAAATGGCATAAGAAGAAATTTTCGGTATTCCACCGAAAAGGTGAAAAAAAAAAAAGGCTGAAAATCTTGAACAGAAACCTTAACTATAAAACAGGGTTGCTGCAGTTTTTCAAATTTAAGAATTTTTAAGACCTTTTTTAAGACATGAACAAATTAAATATATATTGTATGCCCATACAAATACAAACTCACACAATCTCAAAATAAATAATGTATCACAAACTTAAACAGGCAGGGGCACACATTCAACATGGCCTTAACATTGCTCATCAATAAAACAGGGTAGGATATGTGCAAGTTTAAAATACTCAAGACAAATATTTCCACAAATACATCACATTAAAATTGGTTTATGTACCATTATAAAAATAAATACAAATTAGAGGTCGACCAGTATTGGAGTTCGCTGATCTGATAATGAGTTGAAAGAAAGGCAATTCATCTGCCAATAGTTATTAAAATTGGTAGCCTATATTAAATGTTCTTAGTCTTTCCTTCCTGTGATTGGGAGGGCCAGACAGAGGATACAAGAGTCCAAATTGAATTGAATTCTAGATGCAGTTTATGGTGCAACCAAAACACCAATAACTAAGAAAAAAAATTATAAAATGCTAAATAAATAAAGATCTGATTCATAGCGGAGAACTTTTAACTTTAAAGGCTAAAATAAACTGGGGACTCTTATTTTTAAATGTATGTGCTTCACTGCTTCCAGCTGCTCATTCAATCAGATAAATGTTAATAAAATGTATACTCTAAATATAATCTACAACATATTACAATATAAACAATTAAAATAAACATTGTCATATTTCATCAACATCATAATCAACAGGTGTTAATTTGTGATAGTTTGTTATAAATTCTGATATGTCCTATTGACTGTGAACTGCTCTGCAACAGCTGAAAACAATCACAAGCCCACAGAGAAATTATGTGACAGGGATTTTTTCATGACAGTTAACAGTTGAAGTTTTCACAATGCGCAACTACCGGCAGTTACAAATGTGTATTTGACTCCTATTCAGAGTCCCGATCTTAACCCTCTGGGGTCTGAACTTGACATGCCTTGACATTTATGCTTTTTTCAGTTGCTTAAAAACATATTAACCCTCTGGGGTCTGAGAGTGTTTTGAGCCCTGGAGAAGTTTTGACATGCCTTGAAATTTGTGCTTTTTTCAGTTGCTTAAAAACACATTAATGGCTAAAGTCTGATAACACTGTATTCAGCACAAACTGGGCTACAATAATATGTGAGCAACATGTGTGTACATGTTTGTAATTTTGAGAAACTCTATTTTTAAGTCATTGAAAGAAGGCCATATAACACATAATAAACATTTGTCCACAAGCCTTTTGAGAACTGGATCTTGTAGCCTAGAGTTTTTGCTACAAAATTATGTGAAAACCATCCTGATCACTCATTCATACAAAACAATATAGTAATTTAACTTTTGTAAGACAATTTTAGTGTTGAAAGGTAATATGCGAGGAGGCCTTAACGATCATGAATATTGAGGTAATTTACACCTGAAGAGAGAAAAGATGCCTCCCCTGGTCTTATCAATGAGGAATAGAGAATGAATGTGAGGAGACTTAATGATCAAAATCAAGTTAAGTTAAAAGAAGTAATCTGACTACACATTTTCTTTACATAAAGACTTTACTTAATTTTAGACCTACACTACCATTTAAAAGAAGTCTCTTCTGCTCACCAAGGCTGCAATTATTTGATCCAAAATACAGTAAAAATATTGTGTGATCTCTTTTTACAATTTAAAAGAACAGTTTTCTATTTGAATACAGTAGATTGTAAAATGCAATTTGTGATCAAAGCTGAATTTTCAACATCATTACTGCAGTCTTCAGTGTCACATGGTCCTTCAGAAATCATTATAAGATGGTGATTTTCTAATATGGGCATATTTGAAGTGCATTTTACTCATTTAACCTGAACACATATTTGCAAGCACAAGCATTGATGATAATGAGGCAGCATAAACACTAGATAAAATATATTCTAAACATTCATATAATTTTAAATCATATTAAATATAATATTTATATCATACAGCATACAATTTAAATACCTGCTTTAGCCGAAACAGCATTTAAAATGTAACTAAAACTTGCTTATTAGGACATATTTCAATACTCTGAATCCTGGCTGGCAAGTCTGGAAACAGTCCCACTAGTAAAATATGAACATGTTTATATAAAATAGCATGTCAACTAATGAAAACTAAATGACTTAATCGTCCAAAATTGGATCCTCGACTGGATCAAGTCTCTCTTCAAAATACAAACTTTCATCGGAGTACCGCTCTTCTTCTGAGGAAAATGTTAACTCTTCCAAACTATCCAGGAGTTTCCTCGCCTGTGTATCATTACAAACGTGCAGAAAAGTGAATGAATTGTGTTTACATCAAACCTCACTGTCGGGGGCGTGTACTCTGCTGGTGGGTGGGATCACATTAGAGAAATTAGCTGAGCCAGGAAAACTGTACATCGCTTTGTTTCATACAGATTACATTGCAGGAAAATATTTGTTTTAAATTTGAATTGTTTTATTTAAAAGTAGAAATTTGAAGCTTTCTTTAGAAATATGTTTCATGTTTGTGTGATAAGTATTCGTGGAGTTTCAGTTCATTTTTTGACGTGTTTCAGAAATATGCTCGTGAACACAGAGACTGCTGAAAGCTCACCCTTTTTATTTTACAAAAGCACAAGGTTTTGTTGAATATGGTGAGTGTACACAAATAAAAGTAGACCCTTTATAGTCTCTAATGATGTCTTACACTTTTCTGTATACCCAAAAATGATGGAGTATTTTAAGTTGTTTCTGCTGTAATGACGAAAATATCCAGCAGGACGTGCCGGAGTGTCCATCGACACCAGAGGGTTAACAATGTATCTGTACTGTGCATGTAATAAAACCTTTTCTAGCAAAACAGTCAAACAGTTCATTTATACAACACTAAAATATTTTCTTGGACATTTAGATATTGTCCTAATTTTCCATGACTGAAAAACTGCACTGCAAAATTTTAGGTTTTTCAGGACGCGTGGGGACCCTGCTATCTGTTGCCCAATTGAGAGTTCTACTGGCATTATCACACACCAGTGACAGCATTATTATCATCATCACACCAGTGAGGTTTTTGCAGGACTAGTGACTTGTTGAAAAAGTCTGTTACCACTAATTTCCTCCATATGTAGATTACATTATTAAAATAATGCTTAACATAATAACAAATGTTGATGGAGTATGACGAGCACTGAGACTTTCGCCAGCTTACAGTGGGAAACTCTTATTGGAAAACAACAATAAATGCCCTTTGTCTGCCACCGAATTGTTGCTATGTCTTCTGGAACTTCAAATGAGTTCTTGTCCATAAGTCACCATCCAATGCATCCTCAATATTCTGCCTGATCTAGCACACATCTGGGTATTTTAATGTATTGTCGTTACTTGTGTTCTTAAGTAATGGAATTGAACTTCGGCAGTGGATGATGTTGAACGAGTCCACAAGAATGTAAGAACACATAAGACTGCACATTTAGTTGAGTTGAGTTTTCAACAAAAATAAAAGCTTTTTTAAAAGTTTTTTTAAACTTAAGAAATTACGACTGAATGTTCATATAATATATAATAAATACAATAACATTATTATAGTTATTTTTATCAACACATATAATAATATATTAGAAATTACAATCATATTTAAATTGACGGAGTATTGTGAAACTTAAGGAAACAAAAGAGACATCCACCAAAGAATCTATTCCACATTCCAGGTCCACATTCCAGTGATGTGAAAAAGAATTTGCTCCCTTCCTTATATTTTTCATACTAAATTATATTACATCTTCAAACGAGAAATAACATAAAACAAAGGCAACTGGAGTAAACACAAAATACAGTTTTCAAATATATATATATATATATATATATATATATATAGTTTTTTTTTTAAACAAAAAGTTATTCAACACCTATATCACCCAAGTGAAAAGCTAACTGCCCCCTTAAACTTAATAGTTGGTTGTGCCACCTTTAGCAGCAACTACAACCAAATCGCAACGCTGTGAAACGCTGTGGTGGAACTTTGGCCCACTCTTTTATGCAGAACTGCCCACTAAAATAAAAAAAAATTAAAAAAAAAAAAAAAATCACATGTACATAAGTATTCACAGCCTTTGCCATGACACTCAAAATGTATCTCAGGTGCATCCTGTTTCCACTGATCATCCTTGAGGGGTTTCTACAACTTGACTGGAGTCCACCTGTGGTAAATTCAGTTGAGTGGACATGATTTGGAAAGACACATACTTGTCTATATAAGGTCCCACAGTTAACAGTGCATGTCAGAGCACAAACCAATCCATGAAGCCCAAGGAATTGTCTGTAGACCTCTGAGACAGGATTGTATCGAGGCACAGATCTGGGGAAGGGTACATAAAAATGTCTGCAGCATTGAAGGTCCCAATGAGCACAGTGGCCTCCATGATCCGTAATTGGAAGAAGTTTGGAACTACCAGGACTCTTCCTAGAGCTGGCCGCCCAGGCCAAACTGAGCGATCGGGGGGAGAAGGGCCTTAGTCAGGGAGGTGACCAAGAACCCGATGGTCAATTTGACAGAGCTCACGCATTTCTCTGTGGAGAGAGGAGAAACTTCCAGAAGAACAACTATCTTTACAGCACTCCACCAATCAGGCCTGTATGGTAGATTGGCCAGACGGAAGTCACTCCTCAGTAAAAAGGCACCTGACAACCCATCTGGAGTTTGCCAAAAGGCACCTGAATGACTCTCAGACCATGTGAAACAAAATTTTATGGTCTGATGAAACAAAAATGTAACACTTTGCCTGAATGGCAAGCCTCTTGCCTGGAGGAAACCAGGCACTGCTCATCACCTGGCCAATACCATCCCTACAGTGAAGCATGGTGGTGGCAGCATCATGCTGTGCGGATGTTTTTCAGTGGCAGGAACTGGGAGACTAGTCAGGATCGAGGGAAAGATGAATGCAGCAATGTAGAGACATCCTTGATGAAAACCTGCTCCAGAGCACTCTGGACCTCAGACTGGGGCGAAGGTTCATCTTCCAACAGGACAATGATCCTAAGCACACAGCCAAGATAACAAAAGGAGTGGCCACGGGACAACCCTGTAAATGTCCTTGAGTGGCCCAGCCAGAGCCTAGACTTGAACCCAATTGAACATCTCTGGAGAGATCTAAAAATGGTTGTGCACTGACACTCCCCATCCAACCTGATGGAGCTTGAGAGGTCCTGTAAAAAAGAATGGAAGAAACTGCCCAAAAATAGGTGTGCCAAGCTTGTAGCATCATACACAAAAAGACTTGAGGCTGTAATTGGTGCCAAAGGTGCTTCAACAAAGTATTGAGCAAAGGCTGTGAATACTTATGTACATGTGATTTGTTTTTTTGTTTTTATAAATTTGCTAATATTTCAAACAAACTTCTTTCATGTTGTCATTATGGGGTATTGTTTGTAGTATTTTGAGGAAAATAATGAATTTAATCAATTTTGGAATAAGGCTGCAACATAACAAAATGTGGAAAAAGTGAAGCAGTGTGAATACTTTCCGGATGCACTGTGTGTGTGTGTGTGTGTGTGTGTGTGTGTGTATATATATATATATATATATATATATATATATATATATATATATATATATATATATATATTTGTAATTTAAAAATATATATATTTACAAGAAATTGGTCTTTAGCTACTGATAAGCCAATTGACTGACCTTTGAGAGCAGCCCAAATGCAGAGGTCAGCCAGGGTTACACTGTGACCCACCAGGAATGTTCTCAGTGCCAGAGCTTTATCCAGCTCAGCCAGAGCAGGAGACAGATCTGACTCAGCACGAAGACGACGGGCACTGAACTCCAGCCAATGATCAACCTGCCACAGAGAGAACAAGTTAAATAACAGTGTAATTTAAACCAATTAAATTATTCTAATCTGCAAACAAGACTCATGTAAATTATGTATATGATGCCCAAATCTAACCTCAGTTTGCTCCATCATGTTAGAACCATACAGTCCTAACGCTGGAGCTACTCGGGCGAGATAACGTGTGATGGAGTTTACGTCACTGAACTGCACCTGACTGAAGTAGAGACACAGAGTGAGAGAAATTGTGAAGGAGATAGAATGATGGGTATTGAGAATTAAAGTACCAGTAAAAAACAGCAGAAAAGTTTGCTTATTGCTCCTCATTCTTTGAAACAGTGCTCATGATCAAGGAGAGTAGTGAGTAATGCCATGCAGCTACATCAGGCTGGGCAGTATTACACTGTGCAATGTTAGAAATGTGTCAAACAGTAGAGATTTTGTTATACCCATTGAATAGCCATCTCATTGTGATTCTAAACATCAATCTCTTCTGAAAACTCTATATATTTGACTCCAAATAAAGCAAGTACTTGTCATACTGGAGAAACACTTACTCAGAGACATGGAGCATGGTGTCTTTGCCCTCCTCCACAGAAATACTGATGCTGTCCTTCACATGTTCAGCTGCCAACAGAGCCCCTACAGGATGAGAGATAAATTTCAAGGGAAATCAAATACCTGTACGTAAAGCCATGCCAAACAAAACTAGGCAAATAGTGGGAGACAAACTCCAAGCTGAAAATGGCATGTACGTGCATTTGAATTTTATATTTCCAAGTACAGACAAATTTGCCAACAAAAACAAACAAACTAATGTGCAAACATTTCAAGATATACATCTTTATTGTTAATTTAGCATGTTTGCACAATGTATACTGATGCTTTGGCGGAAAACTCAATTCAGATTCCTTTAACCCTTAAAATGCATATTTCTGGTATTCAGTGACCCAGGACCTCATTCCAACCCCTGTGCCTCATCCATTTTTTATTTACTATGTTTAGTATGTGTACTGTGCATTATCACATTGAGAATCAATAAGTTTATCTGCTGAGAAATGTTGCTTTCAGAGGCTTTATATGGAGTTAGGATGAAAATAATGTGCATTTAGAATTATTCTGAGACCAGTGCAGACAGACAGCACACTGGAGGTTAAGTCATTCACTAAATAGGGAGAAAGGGATCATCCTAGCTTTCCTAAGCAGCCAAGTGCATTCACTCCTAACATCCGCCCCAAAAGTTCAGTTTCAGGACCACTCAACATGGTTGGCAGACATGGAACAGTGGTAATCAGTACACAGATTCAAAATTTATAATGCAAAAATTTTTTTTTACATGGTTGGCAGTGATTTGATTTTGCTGGCCATTACATTGAATCAGAAATATTTATGCTAATTTCTGATTGGTAAAATGCTTCAGCACTGGCTATTACTTGTTTTTTTTGACAGTGCAAAGAGAGAACATTAAAGTCTAAAAAATGAATAACCAACACTCCTGGAAATGTAATAAACAATATGATAATAAAATATGATTTTCTATAGCTTGGTATTATTTAAAATTTCACAATTTAGTCCCGCTGTCCCCATAAGAGGACATACATTTTTAACAAAAATATTTGTTCTAAAAAATTTTTTTTTTGTAAGTGCTACTAATTACAAATCAAAAAGGGACATGAAAAATGCACACAGCAGTGGTGCTTGGGAGGAGGTTATACATACTTGATTTACATGACATTGCTATTTGATGAAGAAGCAACGTGGAAGTAAACTATAGCAAGTGTAACTCATGAACAGTATGATATGACTATTGTCATTTGGGTGCACTACTGAAATTAAGTTGTGCATCTATTTAGATTCAATATATGTCTGAAGAAAAATACATGTGTAGCTTCTGTGCAGCTTATGTGTTATGTGTAGGTCAAAATGTGTTTGACAGCCAGTTTTGTCTTAAGAAATTTCAGTGTGAAAATAATGAATCCTTGGTGGACGATGCATGTTAACAAACCCTAAAATCCTAAAAAGAATGTCAAAATTACAATTTAAACAACTTTACAGCTCAAATAATATACAAGATTTAAAAGAAGTATTAATTCACTTCCACTGTAAGTGTCTCAATGTAACCTAATTTTTTGCTTTTTTTAAAGGAGGAACGAGTCAAAATTATTTTTTGTGGTTATCAACATTATGACACAAATGCTGTCGATTGAGCTTAACTTGTATTGAACCTGGAACATTCCTTTAATTCTTCTGTTAAAACTCATGTATTACTTGAGCTGCAAAGTTGTTAAAATTTTAAATTTTACAGTCATTTTAGGGTTTGTTGACAGTACATCGTCACAGCAACAAAGTTGTAAAATTGGCTATAACATTTCACAGAAAAGGTTAGTAACTGATTTTATCACACTAAAATCACGTTAACATATATATTGTTCATGTCTTTGTGCAATACTTCAAAAAAGTGTGTATTTTAATGTTCACAAATTGGCCATATTCACTTTCATTGTAAGTGCCTCACTGTAATATATATTTGAACTTTTGCTTTTAAAGAAAAGTAGGGATGAGTCAAAATACATTTTTGTGGTAATCAATATTGTGCCATAAATGCTCTCCATTGAGCTTAACTTGTATTGAGCACGGAGTATTCCTTTCAAGAATCATGGAAGCAGGTTGTGCAAGCATGAAAATATGAAAAGCCTCACCTAAGATTAACTGAAAACAGTTGCACTTTCAGGTTATATTGGCCGCAAAACAAATGCAAAGTGAGCAAACTGGTCCACCAAGATGTGCACTTATTTATTATGCAAAGTGATTATATCAGGTTTACCCAGTTGGGTACCTCCAATTAAACGTTTGAATGAATGATTGATTTACCATTCAAATTCAATTTAATTTCCAGTAAACATTCTAATCTGTAGTTTAAAGAGAGGACAAGGTGAAGAAATGCTTAAATGTTTAGTTCACCCAAAAGTAAAAATTCTCTCATCATTAACTAACCCTCATGCCATCCCATATGTGTATGACTTTCTTCTGCCAAACACAAATGAAGATATTTAGAAGAATATTTCAGCTCTGTAGGTTCACACAATGCAAGTGAATGGGTGCCATTGAACCTCCAAAATCCACATAAAGTGAGCATAAAAGTAATCCTTATGACTCCAGTGGGTAAATCCATGTGTTCAGACAGGATATAATAGGTGTGGTTGAGAAACAAATCAAAATTTAAGTCATTTTGTTTTGTGTCATAAATTCTCCTCCCTGCCCATTAGGGGGTGATATGCAAGAAGGACATGAATCACCCAAAACAGCAGAAAGTGAAACTGAAATGGAGATTGACAGAGCAGGGAGGAGAATTTATAGTAAAAAAGGACTTAAACATTGATCTATTTCTCATCCACACCATATCGCTTCAGAAGACATGGATTTAACCACTGGAGTCTTATGGATTACTTTTATTTTGCCCTTATGTGGATTTTTGAGCTTCAAAAATCCCATTCACTTGCATTGTATGCACCTACAGAGCTGAGATATTTTTCTAAATATCTTTATTTGTGTTCTGCAGAAGAAAGTCATGCACATCTGGGATGAGGGTGAGTAAATCATGAGAATTTTCCTTTTTGGGTGAACTATCCCTTTAAATACAGTAAGACAATTCAAAAAAGTTTCTACATTCCCTAACAAAGTATACAAGCAAATTATTTATAACATTTCCTTCTTTATGTTTGTCCTAATCCACTTAGGATCATCAGTTATGACTAACAGGTTTGTCAACATATTTCTGAGACACTCTTTTACTGTATTTAAACTGCAAAAAGCTTGTGGCATCCCTTTTGGTCTTGCAGTGTGCCCAGTGAGCAAGTCCTTAGTTATTTTATTTTTTTATTTTACCACATCACACATGGCCATCAAAATGATCTCACCCTACACAAACATATTTAACAAAAAGAATAAAACAACCCTGCACATAATGTCTTAAGTTGACAGGTGTGAAATAAACAGATTTGGACAGACAGCTCTTTCAGATGGCTTGCATCAGCCAACCCTGTGTGTGTGTGTGACAGCAAAATACACATCTTCCCTTAATAATAAAACCAAGCACAGATAAATGCTACTATTTTTTGGTATTTCCTAAAAGCAGAATCAAGCACTTTACTGTCAATGCCCTTGCGTTGATTCTATTGATCTTTAAGGCGACGGAGAACAAGGAAACCCCACAATAAAACAGTAAGAAATGCAGACACATTATTATTATTATTATTATTATTATTATTATTATTATTATTTACTATGGCACGAAGTTATTCTGTGTGTCAGTGCATTGAACCGGTGCGCGAGCTCAGTTGCGAACTTCATGTCCTAATTACTAAGTAAAAATAAATAAATGTAACGCATTACATAAGCCCTTACCAAGAGGTGGGTTACCGCTGTTGATAGTCAGGTTAAGCGCCATGTCGTTCCTCCTTGTCTGTTCTTCGTAATAATCCAAACACTTCCAGCACCAAACTACTTCACGAGCCACTAAGCTGCTCAGCGCCGCCTGCTGAGTGCGCAGCTATAAAACGATCCGGCAACAACTAGACCTAGAACAAAGTTCCGGCGCACAGCAGAGAAAAAAAAAAAAAAATTATGAAGTGGCCCGGTCTCTTGTTTACTGTGTTTGAGTGCTTTGCTCTCCATTTTTCTTTTGAAAAGAGCAATTATATTGTACAGCAGTAAAATCTGGATATCCATTTTGCCAGTTGAACGTTCTTTACAACATATCCTGCCGTAAAGAGATTGTTCACCCCAAAATGAAAATTATATTATCCCAGATTTGTATGACTTTCGTTGTTCTGCAGAACACAAATAAAGATTTTTAGAAGAAAATCTCATTTCTGTAAGTTCATACAATGCAAGTGAATAGAGGCCATGAATCTGTAGGTCCAAACATTACATAAAGGCAGCATAAAAGTAGTGCATACAACTCCAGTGGTTAAATCCATATCTTCAGAAGCAATATGATTGATATTTTTTGCATTTTAAAATCCATAAGTATTGTATGATTTTTTTTAAATAGTAATTTTTACTATAAATCTCCACCTTTGACCAGCCAAAACCAGTAGGTGGCGATATGCATGACGAATACGAACGTGCAAAAAATACAAAAGAAGACAATTGTGGAAGTGAAAGTGAAAGGGGGCATTTATAGTAAAACAGAACTGTAGATCTGTTAGAACCTATTAGAGTTGAAGTCAGAAGTTTACATACACCTTAGCCAAGTAAAATTAAACTCAGTTTTTCACAACTCCTGACATTTAATCATTTACATTTACATTTATTCATTTGGCAGACGCTTTTATCCAAAGAGACTTACAAAAGAGGACAACATAAGCAAATCATCTTAAGGAGACATTTGTACGAAAATGCCATACTACAAAGTTTCACTAGCATCAAAATAGCATTCAAAACAGATTTAAGTTTTTTTTCTTTTTTTTTTCTCTTTTTTTAGTGACTGGTTAAGTGCTCTTGGAAAAGATGTGTTTTTAGCCATTTTTTGAAGACAGAGAGTGAGTCAGCTTCACGGATGGAGTTGGGAATGTCATTCCACCAATGTGGTATGATGAAACTGAGAGTCCAGGAAAGTTTTTTGGTGCCTCTTTGTGTTGGTACAATAAGGCAGGATTCTGTCGGGAGTGTAGATCTGCATAAATTATTTTAGGTATGTTGGAGCAGATCCAGTGACTGTTTTGTAAGCCACCATCAGAGCCTCTAATTTGATACGTGCATCAACTGGCAGCCAGTGGAGAGAGACAAAGAGTGGTGTAACATGCGCTCTCTTTGGTTGATTAAAGACCAGACATGCTGCTGCATTCTGGATCATTTGCAGAGGTCTAGTTGCACATGCAGGAATGCCTGCAAAGAGAGAGTTACAGTAGTCCAGTTTAGTTATGACAAGTGACTGAACAAGCAGTTGTGTGGCATGTTCAGATAGGAAGGGTCTTATATTCCTGATATTATAGAGTGTAAATCTACATGATCTTGCAGTCTTTGAGATATGGTCTGTGAAATGTAGCTTGTTATCGATGGTTTCCCCTAGATTTCTGACCGTTTTGGAAGGCATTACTGTAGTTGAACCCAGCTGCACGGTGATGTTGTGTTTAACAGCAGGGTTGGCTGGAAAGACAAGGAGTTTGGTCTTGGCTGGGTTGAGATGAGTTGCAGGTGGTGTTCCTTCATCCAGGCAGAGATGTCTGCCAGACAGGCAGCGATTCGAGCAGTCACTGTGGTGTCGTTGGGCTGAAAAGATAAATAGAGTTGCGTGTCGTCAGCGTAGCAGTGGTACGAGAAACCATGTGACTGAATGATGGGTCCCAGTGATGTTGTGTATATGGAGAATAGAAGTGGCCCAAGCACTGATCCCTGAGGTACCCCCATAAGTAACCGATGTGGTTTGGATACCTCACCTCTCCAGGCTAACTTGAAGGACCTATCTGAGAGATAGGAGGTCAACCAGTCAAGCACAGTTCCTCTGATGCCCAGAGTAGAGAGGGTGCAGAGAAGGATCTGATGGTTGACTGTGTCAAAGGCTGCAGAAAGGTCCAGCAGAATCAGAACGGATGATCTGGATTCAGCTTTCGCCTGTCTCAGTGACTCCGTGACAGAAAGCAGGGCAGTCTCGGTGGAGTGTCCACTTTTGAAGCCTGACTGATTGTCATCCAGCAGCTTGTTCTGTGAAAGATAGGCAGAGATCTGATTGAAAACTGCCCTTTCAAATCACAGAAAACATTCCTTGTCTAAGGTCAGTTAGGATCACTACTTCATTTAAAGAATGTGAAATGTCAGGATAATATTAGAGATAATTATTTATTTAATCTTTTATTTCTGACATCATATTCCCAGTGGGTCAGAAATGTACATTACATAGTAAGATTACATAGTATTTGGTAGCATTGCCTTTAAATTGTTTAACTTGTGTCAAACATTTTGGGTAGCCTTCCACAAGCTTCTCACAATAAGTTGCTGGAATTTTGTCCCATTCCTCCAGACAGAACTGGTGTAACTGAGTCAGGTTTGTAGGCCTCCTTGCTCACACATACTTTTTCAGTTCTGCCCACAAATTTCAGATTGAGGTCAGGGCTTTGTGATGGCCACTCCAATACCTTGCCTTTGTTGTCCTTAAGCAATTTTGCCACAACTTTGGAGGTATGCTTGGGGTTATTGTCCATTTGGAAGACCCATTTGAGACTGAGCTTTAAATTCATGGCTGATGTCTTGAGATGTTGCTTCAATATATCCACATAATTTTCCTCCCACATGATGCCATCTATTTTGTGAAGTGCACCAGTCCCCCCTGCAGCAAAGCACCCACACAACATGATGCTGCCACCCTCATGCTTCACGGTTGGGATGGTGTTCTTCGGCTTGCAAGCCTCACCCTTTTTCCTCCAAACATAATGATGGTCATTATGGCCAAAAGGTTTAATTTTTGTTTCCTCAGACCAAAAGACATTTCTGCAAAAAGTAAGATCTTTGTCCTAATGTGCACTTGCAAACTTTAATCTGGCTTTTTTATGGTGTTTTTGGATCAGTGAGGTGGTCTTGATGAACAGCCTTTCAGGTTATATCGATATAGGACTTGTTTTACTGTGGATATAGATACTTGTCTACCTGTTTCCTCCAGCATCTTTACAAGGTCCTTTACTGTTGTTCTGGGATTGATTTGCACTTTTCACACCAAACTACGTTCATCTATAAGAGACAGAATGTGTCTCCTTCCAGAGCGGTATGATGGTTGCGTGATCCTATGGTGTTTATACTTGCATACTATTGTTTGTACAGATGAACGTGGTACCTTCAGGAAAATTTCTCACAAGGACGAACCAGAAATGTGGAGGTCCACAATTTTTTTTTCTGAGGTCTTGGCTGATTTCTTTTGATTTTCCCATGATGTCAAGCAAAGAGGCTCTGACTTTGAAGGTAGGCATTAAAATACATCCACAGGTACACCGCCAATACAGTGCACCTCCTATCAGAAGCTAATTGTCTAATTTTATAAAGGTTTGACATAATTTTCTGAAAATATCCAAGCTGTTTAAAGGCACAGTTATCTAAGTTTATGTAAACTTCTGACCCACGGTAATTGTGATACAGTCAATTCAAAGTGAAACAAGCTGTCTGTAAACAGTTGTTTGAAAAATTACTTGTGTCAAACTATAGTTTTGGCAAGAGTGGTAAAAGTGGTAAAAAGAGTGGTAGAGTGGTAAAAAAAAATAGTTTTAATGACTTCAACCTAAGTGTATGTAAACTTCTGACTTCAACTGTATATCACTTCTGAAGATATGAATTTAACCACTTGAATCATATGTATAATAATTTGATAATAATTTTCATTTCTGAGTGAACTATTCTTAATCCTTTAAACTTTCCTCATCCCTGACACTGTACTGTAACCATTATATGGTATATCTATCTAGAATATATTACAGCCGATTAGATTGGTAAACAGCAAAAAGAAGATTGTTTATAAAATCGTTTTAGAGTTTCTTTACAATTTCTCATCAGACTTCAACTTAGATTTGCTCATCCATATTCTAAAGTAAATTATTTATCCACAAACACAAATATTAAATAAAAAAAAAAACCTATATGGGAGTTAATTCCCAGTGAACATTGAACATCACACTAACATTAGTGTATGGATCCAGTTTATTTATTTTTTTGGGAACCAATCCCCAACGTTCTTGGAACATTCCTTTTACAGTAGAGCTGTGTTCCAAATGAGGTGCTATACATTATGCACTTAAAACATACACTTTGCACTCAGCCATGCAGTGTATGAATTTTCAAAGAGTACTAACGTCTCAAATGGAACACTTAATATTTTTATTTTTACTACATGGATGCCATTTTTCAGCTGATGGAAGTGACGTTTCAAACGTACAACAAGCTACAGGCAACCTCTATCCAACAATTCTAAAATAATGTACATATTCACACAGTGTGTAGTGATGCATTCATCCCACATTTGCAAATTTTGCTAATTGCCACATTCACCATTAATACAATGGGCCCATTTTACAGACTGTGATGATGCATTTCCACCATATTTAGCAGCATTAATCTAGCTAACTTTTATAGTTTTGTAATTTTGTAATGATTTAGTTTGAATTTATGGCATTATACTTTGTATTATATTACCCTGGAATTAGTTAAAAAAAAAAAAAAGAAAGAAAGAAATTGCTACAGGTGCAATGAGGATAGTAAGCAATAGTACATTTGCAATCTTCTCTCTTCTGATGTTCGTAATGTATCTGTCTCAGTTTTTTCTTTATTTGGAAGGAAATGTAATAGTGGTGTTTTTTTGTTTTGTTTGTTTTTTACTGTTGGAGCAAAAAGTTAAGAAAAAATTACGTTAGGCGCAGTCTACCATTCAATCCCATTTACTGCTAACAAAGTTTTCCCTACAATCATTTACTTCTGTGTTCCAAAACCTTGAAGTGTAAAAAGGGTTCATTGATTTGACAGGCAAGCATTGTGGCCAGGCAACTCGACCCCTTCCGCTATGAAGGGTAAGTCACGACCACTGAGTGCATTAAGTATCCAACATTCCACATTTCAGTTCAGTTCAGTTGAAGAAGTACATAATCCGGGTACTTGTGGTACACTTATTTTTGTTGCATTTTCAGTGAAAATATTCTGTATTTCTCTAACTACTTCCACTACAAAATGATGAAGAATAGTGCAGAAGTGTACAGTTTGGGACACTCTTTATAATAATAAAATAACTTTCTCAGAATGTTCTTGGAACCAGAAAAAAAGTTTGTTGGAAAACTGAATTAGCTACTGTATTGCCACTTGCATGTTTAGAGTAAATTGTGAAATGAATAATTTGTGATTATTTAAAGACATGATCCATTTTCAGAGACAACTTTTTTGTTTGCAAAAAGGAAAACAAAAGATATTCTGAACACAGGTGAATCCGATATGCCTTAATTCAAGCACTCCTGAATTTTGTTATGTAGGCCTATTTACACTGCATTCATCTCACTACCAAAAACCCTTTTGTTAGTTCTCTGTTAGAGAGAAACTGCACATCCTCAAAGGCATGTACAGTAGCCTCAAAAAGCAGCCTGATCTTAAGACAATTAAGCATCAAGCCATTTGAACTCAGGTGAAAGTATCAATTCACTGAAACCAGAAGATATTTTTATTTAAATTACACTATGGCATGGGAAGCAAGGTCATGTTTCTCTCTGTGGGAGTTGGAGAGCGTTAAGGCTCGTCACCTGGTTTGTGATTATTCACACCTGTCTCTCATTATAGTGATGGAGGAGGGAGACCTGATAAGGTATGCCAGAGCATCAGAGTGTGAGAGAGCGACACAAGAGTAATGTGCAATGAGACTGAAAAGTCGACAGTGTAAAGAATCAAAAGAGTGTGCAACGAGAAAATAAACACTGACCTTGAACCTGTTTTGTTGTCTCCTGACTCCTCCATTGCCCACGAACTCAGATCTATCACAAACACCATGTTTTGAAAGAAATAATGTTGTGACTATAAAACCAAGTTGAATTTGAGTAATCCAGTTGTAAACTTATTACTGACAGTGACAGATCTCTGGAGTACAGTATGAGATGCACTATAGTCTTTCTTGATTGTCCATTGAAATCATGCAGATGGTTCAGAGTTTCACTTTCAAAATCAGCAAAGTTTTAGACTTTATGCAGCTTCAAATTTCTGATTTCACTTTTCAAATGCAAAATACTAAGCAAAAGTCTGCAGTGATATGTTTGAGCTTTTGTTGTTTGGCATTTTTCAAGAATATTAAAGAGCACATAAGCAAACTGTTCTAGTTTTTTTTATGCTCTATTGATTTTGCCAAAATAATTTAAAGATGTAATACTCCAAGCCATCTTATTTTTTGGTGGCAGACAGAATACAACACATTACAAGCCTGGTCTTCATAAATACCCAGCTAATATAAAAGCAGGGACTTGATTTGTTTTCTTCAGTGGTCATTAATCTACCTGACAGTGCAATAACAGCTCTAAAGACTGCTCCAATGGAGCGTCCTTTGTGACAGGTTTGTGTGAGGATTTATGTGGTAAGATGTCATTATTTTCTCATGTTTTTGTTCAGGATTACAGATTAATGTGATAAACACATACTGTAATGCGCTCAGTGGGTACGTTAGCTTGTTCCATCATTGGAAGTGTCTCTCCTTTGCTGTACTTCATTAGAGGCCATACATGCTCGGCTTCCACCTTCAAAGCCATAAGAGGTTTGGAATTGCATTAGAATTAGCTTCTAATGAGACTCTGGCAGTGAGATGTGGCATCAAATTTATCTTTTCAAAAGGCAGATACATAAAACCCAATAATGCCTGATGCCAAGGCAGGTACATCTTAGACTGATGAAATATGGAAATGTGGCTTGTTTGTTCAGTGAGGTCTGCAGTTGCATCTGACATTTTCACACATAAAGCCAGTGTAAGCTTATTAATCTGCTGCAGGACTATTCCATATGTGAAATCACAGAAGCGGTAGAGAGGAAAAAATCCCGTCTGAATTATTCTATACTGCAGGGTAATGAATGTGAAATTAGTTTTATGGTGGAGCAGCTACAAGGAGAAATTCCGCAGGAAATGCGCGCATCCCTAAAACATTTTCAAACAAGTCATGATGACTTTTCTAAAGGAGTCAGTTCTTGCATCTCTCAAATAAGTAAATTTACATCCACTTTGAAAGAGTTTGAAACTGAAGGAACAAAGGAAAGTTAAAATGGAGAAATGTGTTAAGATGGACAAATGCATTTCTTTGAGCATTCTACTTCAACTTACTCAAGTGAATTGCAGTGATCTTCCACAACAGTTTCTCCAGTTGTCACCAAGATTGATCACATCACATTGACTTTTCCAACCTATGCAAAAACCAAGTGATGATCCTGACCCTCTGAATTATTTGTCAAAATGCCATGATTTTCTTGAACGGCATTCTCTTTTAGATTATGAACTTCTTGCAACACCGTGAACGGCTCTTCGTGGAACAGCTCTGGACTGGTGGGAAATAGCTAGATCCAGTGTGTCTTCCTGGATTGAGTTTAAAGCAGCATTCCAGTCTGCATTCCTTGCTGAGGACTGAGGAGGAATTAGCTGAAAGATGAGAAACCGAAGACAAGGAGAGCAAGAAACAATCACAGAATTTGCCTTCTCCTATAGAGCTTTGTGCAAAAAATGGAATCCTGTCTTGTCTGAATCTACCATGGTCAAGATGATTCTGAAAAACATTAAACCACAGTTGGCCAGTCAACTAAGGGGTCATGTGAATAATGTTGATGATTTGTTGCACCTTGGACATGAATTAGAATTTTTTTTTGAGCAACAGCAAAAATATGAGCATCAAAACAGTACAAAGATTGGACAATCAATGTGGCAAATTGAAAAGTTGGTTTTACCAATCAACCAGTTGACAAACCTGTTCACAGCTGAGGATGTAATGGACAGGACTCTCCTGGTTCCTGCCCTCATTACAAAACAGCAGCCTCCCCCCACTCACACAATTCATCCTCTCTGCAACGGGATAAACATCCCTCTCATTCTTCAAAAAATATGGGGCCTCCTCACAATCCTTCAGTGTCAACAGTAACTTCCAAAAGGACCAAACAAAACAGTAACAAGCTGGGCAGCTGCCCCTAACTCTCTTTATCCCTCTTGAGGGCTTGATTAGCCTGATAAGGGGGCAGAGTGTGCAGCATCACGACCCGGCCCTGCTCTCCTCACTGCCATACTCCTCCCTCCTTTCCTTCAGGCCGGGGAGCCCCGCTGGCAGGTCATCCCCACCTCTTCGGGGAGGGTGACATGGGGATAGAAAAACAACAACAACCAAAAAATTAGAGGAAAAGCCAACACAGACAGAGAGCAGGAGAGATAGAGAGATAGAAAAAAAAAACATTCTCACCGGTTTTCCAAAACGCCATAGCCTGGTCCTCGGCCACTCCTCCACCCTCTAGTGGATGACAGCCATGCCTCCCCGGGCAGATAGGAGGCAGTCCTCCGGCCCCTGGCGGACAGAATGCCCCGCCATGTTTCCGGTGGATGGAAGGGGTCTCTTTCCACCCCTGGCAGTGGCCCTGATGGCCAGCGGCCGTTCCTCCGCTCTCAGGTGGCTGGGCTCCTCCGTCCTCCGAGATGGCCACGGCTGCTCCGTTGTGGTAGATGGTAGTGGCGCAGACTCTACTAAGGCTCATCCCTCTTCCATCCCGGGTTGCAGTGCCAGTGTAACAAGGTAAAAGGGAAAGGAGGAGGCAAGAACTGGCTTAACAACATAAATAATCATTTAATGATTAACTTAAACAAAAAGACAAACACAAACACATGCCGGGAAGATTCAACAACGTGTAGTAGAATAACCTAATGTGATGTTGGGTGTGGACCTCATGGGACCTCTGCCTAGTAGTCCTGAGAGGAACGAGTACCTCTTAGTCTTTGTGGATAATTCACTCGCAGGGTTGAATTTTTTCCCCTCAGAGTTGCCACTGCATAGACTATTGCTTAGATTCTCAGAAAATAAATCTTTACAAGGTGGGACATTCCAGACTACATCTTATCTGACAGAGGTGCAAAGTTTGTGTCATCCATCTTCAAGAAACTCTGTGAAAAATTGATGGTTGCACCAAAACTTACCACAGCTTATCATCCACAAATGAATTAGACAGAACGAGTGAAACATACACTGACATGCATGATTGCATCTTATTGAGTATCACCACAAAAACCAGGACAAATACAGAATTCCGATTTGCCATGAATTCTGAAATTCAACAGGTGTGTCGCCAGATGAATTACAGCTGGGACAGAAGTTAAAAAGTCCTATGTACAAAATTCTACAAAGACAAATCCCTACACCAGATTGTTCTAGTTATGATGTTGTCCACCAGTTGAAACAATGTAATGCAGGAGTAAAGGAGAGTGCTAAAAATAAAACAGCAAAATCTGCTTCAAGGTGACAGTATGTTTTTATACCAGCCTGTCACAAGCTAATAGCTGCAAGACAGACAGAAATTAATTTGTGGGAGGAGTTTTTCTTTCTTTCTTTCTTTCTTTTCTTTTGTGCTTCCCTCTCTGCTTCTGTCCTTTCTTCCTTCCTGTTCCATGCCTTTTTCTTGTTAAGCATATTGCAAACTTGACAATATCTTCATTAGACCTCATATCAAGCATGTAATTACCAGAGAAATGAAGAGCCTTTTGAACGATCAATCTTGGGGCCATAATTGTCTTGTCATCTCATTCAGATGGGAGGTCTATGAGAGAGGAGATAGAAATTGCTTTGTCAGCTTCACTTTGTCATTTTCTCATCTGCAAATAATAAAAGTCACTAGAAGATATTAATTTGCTTGTTCACTTTCAGATTTCATAATAAGATTGAGCACTAGATGTCAGTAATGTTGTACTGCCATTAAATTCCCAAACAACCAGCAGATGGTGGTGTGTGACTTTTGAACAATATGATTTTGGTTTGTTTGGCTGTTGGCTCTAGTGGTACTTTTCCACACTGGATAGGAGCTACACCAAGGTTCCTGGAGGTTTATTCCATGAAAAGGCAACTGTTTAGTGGAGAAGGGAAAATATCAGAATCAGAATGAGCTTTATTGCCAAGTATGCTTACACATTCAGCAACAAGAATAAAAAAAAGAAAATATATAATATAATAGAAAATATAAGTATTTATAGAAATACACAAGAAGACACAAAATATACAGATATATATATATATATATATATATATATATATATATATATATATATATACAGTGCCTTACGAAAGTATTCGGCCCCCTTGAACTTTTTGACCTTTTGCCACATTTCAGGCTTCAAACATAAAGATATAAAACTGTAATTTTTTGTGAAGAATCAACAACAAGTGGGACACAATCATGAAGTGGAATGAAATTTATTGGATATTTCAAACTTTTTTAACAAATAAAAAACTGAAAAATTGGGTGTGCAAAATTATTCAGCCCCTTTACTTTCAGTGCAGCAAACTCTCTCCAGAAGTTCAGTGAGGATCTCCGAATGATCCAATGTTGACCTAAATGACTAATGATGATAAATAGAATCCACCTGTGTGTAATCAAGTCTCCGTATAAATGCACCTGCTCTGTGATAGTCTCAGAGGTCCGTTTAAAGCACAGAGAGCATCATGATGAACAAGGAACACACCAGGCAGGTCTGAGATACTGTTGTGGAGAAGTTTAAAGCCGGATTTGGATACAGAAAGATTTCCCAAGCTTTAAACATCCCAAGGAGCACTGTGCAAGCGATAATATTGAAATGGAAGGAGTATCAGACCACTGCAAATCTACCAAGACCCGGCCGTCCCTCTAAACTTTCAGCTCACACAAGGAGAAGACTAATCAGAGATGCAGCCAAGAGGCCCATGATCACTCTGGATGAACTGCAGAGATCTACAACTGAGGTGGGAGACTCTGTCCATAGGACAACAATCAGTCGTATACTGCACAAATCTGGCCTTTATGGAAGAGTGGCAAGAAGAAAGCCATTTCTTAAAGATATCCATAAAAAGTGTCATTTAAAGTTTGCCACAAGCCACCTGGGAGACACACCAAATATGTGGACTTTTTGGCAACAATGCAAAACGTTATGTTTGGCGTAAAAGCAACACAGCTCATCACCCTGAACTCACCATCCCCACTGTCAAACATGGTGGTGGCAGCATCATGGTTTGGGCCTGCTTTTCTTCAGTAGGGACAGGGAAGATGGTTAAAATGGATGGGAAGATGGATGGAGCCAAATACAGGACCATTCTGGAAGAAAACCTGATGGAGTCTGCAAAAGACCTGAGACCGGGACGGAGATTTGTCTTCCAACAAGACAATGATCCAAAACATAAAGCAAAATCTACAATGGAATGGTTCACAAATAAACATATCCAGGTGTTAGAATGGCCAAGTCAAAGTCCAGACCTGAATCCAATCGAGAATCTGTGGAAAGAACTGAAAACTGCTGTTCACAAACGCTCTCCATCCAACCTCACTGAGCTCGAGCTGTTTTGCAAGGAGGAATGGGCAAAAATTTCAGTCTCTCGATGTGCAAAACTGATAGAGACATACCCCAAGCGACTTACAGCTGTAATCGCAGCAAAAGGTGGCGCTACAAAGTATTAACTTAAGGGGGCTGAATAATTTTGCACGCCCAATTTTTCAGTTTTTTATTTGTTAAAAAAGTTTGAAATATCCAATAAATTTCGTTCCACTTCATGATTGTGTCCCACTTGTTGTTGATTCTTCACAAAAAATTACTGTTTTATATCTTTATGTTTGAAGCCTGAAATGTGGCAAAAGGTCGAAAAGTTCAAGGGGGCCGAATACATTCGCAAGGCACTGTATATATATATGTAAGTACAAATACAAGTCAGTTATACAGAGTAAAGGGAATGTTATTCAGAAGAGGTAGGATATGTTTAATAAATATAATTTATGTAAATTATTGTGAATTGCACATAATTATTGCACAATGGGGCAGTTTTACCTGTTCATGAGATGGATAGCCTGAGGGAAAAAACTGTTCCTGTGCCTGATGGTTCTGGCGCTCAGTGTTCTGAAGCGTCGGCCAGAAGGCAACAGTTTCCAAATGGAAGTGGGCAGCGTGAGTGCGGTCCTGAGTGATTTTTACAGCCCTTTACCTCACTCTTGAAGTGTATAGTTCTTGAAGGAAGGGCAGAGGGCAACCAATAATCCACTCAGCATTCCGAACTGTCCCATGCACTCTTGTGATGTCCGATTTCGTAGCTGAACCAAACCAGACAGTTATTGAAGTGCAGAGGACAGACTCAATGACTGCCACGTTGAACTGGATTAGCAGTGCCTGTGGCAGGTTGAACTTCCTCAACTGGCGAAGGAAGTACAACCTCTGTTGGGCCTTATCACACAAAACAACTATTTTTCTTTCTCAAAATCAGCTAACACAACATGAATGTTCCCTTATAAAGGGGTTCATTAATGACTAATAAGGAATATACAAATGTATTATAAATCTTTTACTTGCAGTTATAGCAACAGGTATAATAAGGGTATTCTTTCATCCAACACTTGCCAAAAAGTATGCATATTAACTTGTTATAAATGCTTAATAATACACTTATTCGGGGGCCTGGGTAGCTCAGTGAGTATTGATACTGACTACCACCACTGGAGTTGCAAGTTTGATTCCAGGACGTGCTGAGTGACCCCAGTCAGGTCTCCTAAGCAACCAAATTGGCCCATTGCTCGGGAGGGTAGTGTCACAAGTGGTAACCTCCTCGTGGTCTTTATAATGTGTGGTTCTCGCTCTTGGTGGGGCGTGTGGTGAGTTGTGTGTGGATGCCGCAGAGAATAGTGTGAGCATCCACACGCGCTACGTCTCTGCGGTAATGCGCTGAACAAGCCACACGCGCTACGTCTCTGCGGTAATGCGCTGAACAAGCCACACGCGCTACGTCTCTGCGGTAATGCGCTGAACAAGCCACGTGATGGATTGACGGTCTAAGACTCAGAGGCAATATTCGTCCTCCACCACCAGGATTGAGGCGACTCACTACACCACCAAGAGGATTTAGAGCGCATTGGGAATTGGTCATTCCAGAAAATGGAAAAATAAAATAAAATAATAATACACTTATTCATACTTACAATAATCAAAAACATCCATACATCTTAGCCGCTGGTCAACAATCCATTAACAAATGGAACATTCATGTAAATTGTTAATCAAAATCATGTATACACCGATATATTTTGTTCTTCTTTTAAGCTTTTTCCAATCTTTTCTCAGTCCACCATTCTTCAATAACTTTGCCATAAGTAGACAAAGCATTATTTTACTGTACTTGTTCTGTGTTTGATGGTGATTTGCTATTTGTGCACTTTTAAAAAAAATGTCTCTCTCATCTCTGTGATGGAAGTATGATATTTATTTTTTTGTTTGATCATTCCATGGTTTCCCTGCAATTTGACATTGGACATAAAAAATGTAATTTTTAAACTCAAATTAAACTGCTATAATTCCAGAACATTATTACTACCATGACAATGAGAAACCTAGTTCTCTTTCAATTGAAAGAGTTTATACATGGCTGCATTGAGTTATTAAAGGACACAGTTGCTTAAAGTAGTCTTAAACACAAAAATGCAGCGGCAGCACTGGTCATTTCACATTAGCCCTGGATTTCAAACATGTCTTTATCAAGTTAGCTGTTAAGAGCTCCCCATTTCTCAGAACAGAGAAAGGTTTTTCTGTTTCACCTGCGAGGGTTTCACTAGATTTTTATTTTTTCAGCAAAGAGACTTGAATTTATGACATTGCATCACAGTATCCATACTCTTGACATCATGTAGGCTTCCACTGTGGGAACTGTTAACTCAATAGTGTAAGTAGCACTCATAATGTGTGTCAATACTCTAGTAAAACAGTCCATGGATTTTCTAGAAACATTCTCACCTGGCTTGAACTTTAAAGGTGCAATACTGTATACAAAAGATACACAAATCCTGTCCAACTGTTTAACTGATTCAGTAATCTGCACAATAGGTGTCCTACTTCTCAGAGACAAAGACCCCAGTAATCTCACGTTTCCTCTGGAGTTTCAGAAGAGATCTCAATAATGTTTCAAAACAGACTGATCTTACAGTGAAATTAGAAACAGTAGGTTGACTTTTCTGTAGCTAATATTGGACTGTGCCAACCGAAATGTGAAACACTGCCCCCAGCAGACAAAGCGGTAAGTGTTGTTGGGCGTATTTGCTTGTTTGAGCTCCATTTTGTGAGTAAAGTCAACAGAGGGGCACCAAAAAGCGAGTGGTTTTCAGCTGTGGTTTGCAGTAATACAGTGAAGAGAAATTCACATTTTATGAACTGTACCCCCAACCCAAACACCAAACCTAATCATAACCTGGTTTGGGAGGGTTACTTTTGAAATGTATTCCACTACAGATTACAGAATACATGCTGTGAAATTTAATTAGTAAAGTATTCCATTAGATTACTCAAGGTCAGTAATGTAATCTAAACACTTTGAATTACTTCTTCTGCACTGGTAGATTCTTTCACTTTTTTTGACTATAAAATCTCTGCCAGAACAGTAAGACAAAATGCACACGCTAAAAATACATTCTCTGAAAAACCAAAATATCTTATGCAGTGATGCTTATAAAACAAGCTAATTCAATCTGATCTTGTTTAAAGGATTTTTAGATATTTTTACAGGAAAACAATACAAAAATTATTATGAAGAATATTATTTTTTTCTCTAATATCAAAGGTTTTACTAGAAAAAAAAATATTATGATCCAACGTGAATTTTCTTGATAAAAAAATATGATCATGTCTGTAACATGCATGTAAAATGGCTAGAAATAGCACTTTAGCTTAGCGTAAAGCTGACAATTTACTCAAGATTTATTTCTAATTCTTCTGCTCCAAATGTACTTCTCTGTCGGCTCGTATGAATGTAACAAATCATAACAAAGTGTTTCACCGCTGTTCAAATGCACTTTGGATTGCATCATTCATATGTATAAATGTTTTCCATCTGAAAGGACTAAATATTAAATGAAACAAATGACAATAAAATGCAAAGTAATCTCTTTAGTAATCCAAATACTTTTTGAATGTAACTGTATTCTAATTACCAATTATTTAAATTGTAACTGTAGTGTAATACAGTTACTTATATTTTGTATTTTAAATATGAAATCCGTTACTCCCCGACCCTGATCATAACCATCAGTGGCGTAAAAATGTAATGTTAGCGGGAAAAATACAACTTCCGAATCACGCTTATCACTGATGCAATCATGATTACTTCCTAGCTTCAACATGGTACCCAAACCTGGGTCTCACACTGGAGTAAACACACTGGAGCCGATGCAAAAATGTCTAAAAGGTGATGCCTCTGATGTCAGCATAATGTGGCTGATCTTAGGGTACCAGAACTCATGGAAACAACATGCCAACCTCTAGTGCTGGAAGTGGGGAACAAAAGTGCAGGTACTCTCCTTGTTAGTATTTAACACTATTTTAAAATGTTTAGGGGTAAATTAAAAATTTTCTGAACATATGTAAAAATAAATAAATACATTTTGGGTTTTATACTGAATGATGGCCAAACTTTTGTCCATATTTATCTTATGTAACACTTTCATCCTACAAAACCTTGTTAATAACACAAATTTGTTTACAGTAAAATAGTCAGGGGTATTTAATTAACATTTTTAATGTCTGGCCATGAATTCATTCTTATGATCTGCATTGCTGAAGAACAGCATGACCTCACACCCTCATATAACCAATAGGTTTAGATTAACAATGAAAATAAAAACATACAATGTAGGGTTATTGTTTATGAAAAATGAGGAGGGAAAATTTAGATCTACTAAAGACTGTATCTTTCACAACATCAAACCAAAATAAGAAACCAATGGCAATCTAATTTTGAACTGTCTTTATACATAAAATTAGCCTATGCTTGTCCTGCACATATGGTGAATTTGTGCAAGAGCTAGATACTTGTGTAGATATTCAATAGTAAACGAAACACAAACTGATTTGATGATGTTTGGGTTTGAGAATGCTTACACACATCTGTATAAAGAACCAAACACAATCAGGATATATGCATGATCCATTTACACTTCACGTTATCACTTTTTAAGAGCTCTACGGAGAAGGTGTATTTGGGGGTGTATTTTCTTAGAAGGTTGGGTTTTAAACATCGATTTATGAAGTCTCTAGAGCAAAGTAAGACCAACCTTTAAGAAATAAAATTTCCTCTATTTAGCACTAAGTTAGTCAATGTTCAAAAGATACCCAAGAAGAGATCCAATGTTACTTCCATCCACCTGAATAATAAATATACATGATGAATTTACCACATTAAGTGTCTTTCGAAGTATTGGCATAAAGCAATAAATGAAATTCTGAATCCAGACCCTTTTATGCAAGATTTTTCAGATGTTTTAATGCCCATGTTTGTACCTCAGCTGAGCTGTCCAATAAGATTTATTTTCATGTTTTCTTGTGGGCTTTTGGGGAGAAGCGCAGCAATAAATTACTGCCATTTGCTCCGGCACAGTATTTTTCAATTATGATATTATAATATAATAAACTACAACACAGTGGGTAATCATGATGACAGATACCTGTGGAGCAAATTATGTTTTTCAAATATTAGATCTTCTCAACAACCTGTATATGCAAGATGGATCTGTGTCACTTTGATCGTCTCTGTATTGAGTATGAAAAATACAGTACATCTCAATTAAGCTGCACTGTTATATTGATATAAATTCAGTTCAGATGGTGGATAATGTCTCAAGTATTTTAGGTGTATGTGACAGTATGTGTTTGTGATGTTCACACAAAGTATCCAAAGTCTCCAGAGTCTCATTTCCAAATGCTCCAAGACGTTACGCTATACCGTTAAACTCATTAAATGACTTAACTATTATCATGCATAATTATCCCATAATGGTGTTTGGGTGTAGGTGTACAGCATATTTTAGGATAATAGAAGACTTACAGCTGCATAATCAGTGACTTTCCTCAACAATAATTTGCCATTTTTTTTCTCTCCATCTTACTTTATCATGCTTCTGAAAGAATAAAAGAGTATTCTGAGCCTATAAACGTTCTGTGTTTTATATCTGTTTGTTTACTGCTGCAGAAGTACAAAGGCTTGCCCTTGCAAAAGTCGCCAATACAATGCTAGGATGTTGTAGGTGGCAACCAAAGCATCACTATGAAGATACTAAGGTGTTTGGAGTAGCTTTTATTGTGTTTGGTAGTTGCTCTGGTGTTTTATCTGATTGTTAGGGCATTACTAGGTGGTTTCTAGGGTATTCCTAGAGTGTTCTGATCAGCCCACCCCTCAGAATATCATCCCTCTATGATATTCTGGTTCCAAGATGTGTCTTAGGTCCCTTTTTCAAAGTAAGTCTATAGAATTGTTCGTCTCATTTTATCATCTGCTTGGTAAAAATGGCAAGTCTTATCACTTAGAAAAGTAATAGCACACCTCTCCTCATCAATTTGCAGATTTGCAATTTACAGTCTGTAGCACAAATGGTAACAGATAAATGGCAAAAGTAAATGTTAGAGGTGTATTCAAACCCGTTACCTTTGTCTTGTCTTAGCAGGCACCACTAATAGATCTTGTATGATGGGTCTAGATTTAATTTTATTTCAGATTTCATAATTGGTTTTCTTTTAACATGTATATAAAATCCTTTCAGGTTGTTGTCATTTTAGCAGATTCTTTTAATCCAGTTTAATCCAGTACACTGACTGCAAGGACAGTCTTATTGGAGTAACCTGGGGCTAAGTGAGTGCTGAAGTGCAAAGTAGTGATGGAGAAAGATTGTGATGTCATTAACTTGAGTGCCAGGTCTTTACCAATTTGGGACTGAGCCTATAAACTTCTCGTCTGAAGCCCAGATTAGTTATCACACCACCATCATTAGGCTACCGTTACTTTTAAGGTAAAGTAGCTGTTTTCTCCTGGCAGTATAAACCAATTAACAGTTGGCATTGTTAATCGGCCTGATGAGGCGCACAAGGGATAAAGGTGGCCGGTGACGATGGTTCGAGAGAGAGAGAATTACGGGCATGTCCGACATGTGTGTGTTTATGTTTGTGCTTGAGTTTTTTTGAGTGGTTTGAGTTTAATTAAATTGTGATTTATATTGACAAGCTGGTTGTCGCCTCCTCCTTGCCCATCCTTAACCCACTTACATTGGCGCGCAATATTCCGACCCGGCCCCGCCCCCCTCCGCTCCACAGAGTTAGACTCAGTCTAAACGTTAGCGCGCCTCACAAACGAGCGTGCGCAGTCAATGCTGAAATGCCTCACCGCGTTCAGGCCGGGCACAGCGGTCCCCTTAACACATGTCCAGAGTCATCCTGGGGCATATCGCATCCTCCATGATGGTCGCGCCGCTGGGGTTGATGCATATGAGACCGCTTCAGCACTGGCTCCAGACTCGAGCACCAAGACGAGCATGGCACCGTGGCACGCACCATGATGTTATCATCCCCGCCTGTCGCCAAACTTTCAAACCCTGGACAGACCTCTGCTTTCTACGGACAGGAGTCCCCTTGCAGCAAGTGTCCCAATGCATCCTGGTCACTACAGACGCCTGGCACGCAGCCGCAGGCCGTTGGAAAGGGGCCCCGCTGCGCTGGCACATCAACTGCCTAGAGTTGTTGGTTGTACTTTTTGCCCTGCAGAGGTTTCTCCTGCTGATTCAGGGCAAACACGTCTTGATCCGATCAGACAGCACCACCACGGTAGCATACATAAATCACCAAGGCGGCGTCTCCTCCTTTGGAGCCAGCAGCAACTCAAAGTCCATGCGTGCCACTCACATCCTGGGCAACCTCAATGTGGTAGCGGACGCGCTATCATGGCAACGCTTGCCCGGAGGAGAGTGGAGGCTTCACCCCCAGTCGGTCCAGCTGATTTGGGAACGGTTCGGCAAGGCCCACATAGACCTTTTCGCCTCCCGAGAGACCTCCCACTGCCCACAGGTGCTGTGCAAGGTCAGGGAGGACAGGGAACAAGTCATTATAGCGCCTCCCTATTGGCCCACTCGGACTTGGTTCTCGGATCTCGTACTCCTCGCGACAGCCCCTACCTGGCAAATCCCCTTGAGGAAGGACCTTCTTTCTCAGGGATGGGGCACGCTCTGGCATCCGCACCCAGACCTCTGGAACCTCCACGTCTGGCTCCTGGACGGGATGCGGAAGATCTAGCTGATCTGCCACCTGCTGTTGTAGACATGATCAACCAAGCCAGAGCCCCCTCTACCAGGCAACTTTACGCCCTGAAGTGGGACTTGTTCGCAAATTGGTGTTCTTCCTGGGCTGAAGACCCACAGAGTTGCGCAGTTAGGTCAGTGCTTTCATTCCTGCAGGAGAGGTTGGAGGGGAGGCTGTCCCCCTCCACCTTGAAGGTGTATGTAGCTGCTATCGCGGCCCACTACGACACAATAGATGGCAAGTCTTTGGGTAAGCACAACTTAATTATCAGGTTCCTAAGAGGCGCCCGGAGGTTAAATCCCTCCCGGCCGAGCCTATTCCCCTCCTGGGATCTCTCAGTGGTCCTCTCCAGCCTATCGCACACAAGCCCTTGCGGGTCCGAGCACACTCAACAAGAAGTGTTGTGTCCTCATTGGCACTGGCCAGGGGCACCTCCCTAGCAGACACATGCAGAGCAGCGGGTTGGGCAACACCCAAAACTTTTGCAAGATTTTACAATCTCAGGGTCAGTTTCGTCCCGTGTTTTCTCAGGTCCGAGCCAGTAGAACTCGGTACATGCTGACAAACTGACCGGGTGGACCGCTTGCACATAGCACCCTTTCCCTCCGCTGAGGTAATACCGTGCGCTTTTACCCCAGGAGATCCCACGAACTCGGCTCCCTGGATGACTCCTTCCCAGCCCTCTGGTCCGTGAATTCAGCGGAGGAATTCACTGACCAAGACCAATGCGGGTACTCAATTTACCCTGTACTGGAATAGGTGCTCCACAGGACCGGCTCCCACGTGGACTTTTCCCCCTGTGTGTATTTTCCATGGTACAGTCCCCTTGTCTACCTTTGACCTAAAAGTCCATGTGATGTATTTCACCTCTCTTTACCTCCCCCAGTCTAGGCAGGTGTGGTCTCCGCAGAGCCTTTCCCCCCTGAAAGAATAGGAAAACTAGGAAAGTTTGCCTTCCCCGATGCGTATGATAATGTTAAGATGGCCCCAGCCGCTTTAACTCTATGCGAGAAACATAGAGATAGAAAAGGCATGGCTGACGCGGCCTGCTCCCATGCTTGGCACGTCACCTTGTTCCCCCCTGTCGGGGTAAATAACCAGAAGGCTCTGACGATTTTATGGGGCGTGGGGGAAGGGAACGTGCAGCCTGGCACAGCTGGCCGCTTTGGCACGTAAAATACCTGCCCGCTCCTGTGTCAGCAGTACACGTACAAGGCTAAGCACATGGCGTGATTTAAATTGGACCCCTAGTGTCGCTTCTTTGACACAACGTCGAAGTGAGTGACAGAAGGGGAACGTCTAGGTTATGGATGTAACCTCCGTTCCCTGATGGAGGGAACGAGATGTTGTGTCCTCCCGGCTACATCGCTGAACTGTTGCGGCTGATCCTCATTGTCGGCTCAGAAAAATCCTGAATGAAACAGACACATTTCCCTCCCTTTATACCCGTATGTCTGGGGGCGGGACATACAAATTCTGTCTGCCAATTTCTCATTGGCCTTTTCTCATAGATCAGAGGTGCAAAAGGCTCTCAAGAGAGACCGCTAGTGTTGCTTCTTCGACACAACGTCTCGTTGATGGAGGGAACGATCCGTAACCCGTAACATCCATAACCTAGACTTTATTCTCAAACGTTCATCGTTATATTCATCATTCATCATTATATCCTTTGTCATTTTGACTCGTTTCAGGTTTTTCTTCTTTTCTACTGTTTCATCTGCGTGTATTTTACCTGTTGCTGCTGACACATAGCTAGAGTCTGTGTTTGTAGCCTGCTAGTTTTTTTGCACGCATAAATACTTCAAGCTGTCTGTCGAGTGCGCTGGTTTATTCTTTATTATATTTATATATGATTTTGAGGATGTGTAGAACGTCTTCATTGTGCACAATTTTGTGGAAGTGACGTCATCGATGTCTTCTGTCAACCCAAAGCTATCTAGAGCTAACCTCAGGCTAGTTTGCTAAAAAATTTTAAAAGCCCTGGAAGACAACAAGCCGCTCCAAAGTCAACAAGGGATAGCACTAGCAATGTATAACTACATATTGGTGAAAAGAAGACGTGTTGTTACTGATAATGTTTTATTTAGGCTGAAATGTTACTGGCCCTGACCTCTACCGTTTTGCTGGAATAGCACTCATTGAGATGGATGTAAATTTCTTGTGAACGACATCAGGTGACTCCAAACTTCTCCAGGTGAGTTTATGAACTTATTTCGTGCTAGAAATAAGGTCCAGGTTCAAAAAAACTTTTCCTTTTCCTTTCATTTCCATTTTTCATTTACCTCAAATATGGCAGTTGTTAGAAAAATGCCTTGAGCCACATACAGTATAAAAAACTCTTTTGGTGGGAATAAATCATAAAAAGCAATATCGATGCCAATATTTTAGAGTCCAAAACTAGATCAGTATGCCTCTAACAAACACCTGTAACAAAAAACTGCTTTTTTCAGTGTATTTTGTTGTAAAAGTTTAAATGTATGCTTTTAACTGAATATAGAGCACCAAAACCCCGGCTGGCTTCCAGTGAGGAGGAAACGGACATCGAGCGAGATGTCTTGCCACCTACCCCTCCCGAGGCGTTTGTGTCTAAGAAAGTGTGGGGTGCAGGTGAAGCCCGGACAAAAAACAGGGTTAGTGATTAAGTGTGTGAAGTGATTAAGTGAAACGAGACCTACAAAAAGGAGAAATGAAAATGTCCCTCCTTCGATGAGAAATGTAGATCTAGTAGGCTATATGGTCAGGATTTAATTTATTTTTAATTTAATTGATGCACTGACCCATCCATTGATCATTTAGTGATTGTCCGCGATATCGCCTAGCCAGTGGTTCTTAAACCTTTTGTCAAAGAATAGCTTATCCATTCACAATTTAACGTGAATCTGCAGCATTCTGTCACAGAGGGGAAATATCTCTCACTGAAAACGTAGCCTACAATAAGATACATTGTCTCTTTGCATTCGATTGTTTATAAGGTGTGTCAGACAGAAAGTTCTGATATGCGGTTTCGATCATTCAGTAGGCTATATTGTAAGACATTAATATTGTAAGACACCTTATTCAAATCTTCATTTTCTGTTGCTCAACAATCATATGGAGAGCATCTCGCGACCCATCGGAAACGTCTTGCAACCTCCTTGGGGGTCGCAATCCCCAGTATAAGAACCATTGGCCTAGGCTACGTTTTGTCGCCCAATGATAGAGATCCTTAGCTCTGGTAAAAGGCAAACTCGATTTCAGTAGCCTAATCTTCCAATGAAAGCCGATAGTTATTGAAATGTGAATCTGCAGACTTGTATGATTTAATTAAAGCAACCTACACGATGGCTAAATTGCTGCATTTTGTATTTCGACAATGTAGCCTATATTTCTGTAGAATTATAAAGCTCTTTAAAGGAGCTGTATGTAAGAAATGTATTTCAATTAATCATAAAATGGCCCTGATAAGTCACTAGACATTAAGAAATCATGTTAATTTCAAATACTTATATCACTGACAACAGTAATCCGGCCAGGATATTGTCATTTAAAAAGTGAAGTTGCAGCCCTCAACTGATGTTGATGTTGTCATGTTGTGTTTTGGTCTGATGCTCCACCCTCCACCTATCTACCAATCACAGAGTCAGTAGTGTTGCGGCATCCGGGTTGCCAGCTCTGCTCTAGTTACCACAGCTGCAGCTACACACGTTCCTGCTGGATCCTGCAACGTATCTGGCAACCCCGAGTCAGGGGGGAGGGGGAGGGGATACGACGCTCTACAGTCATTTGAAAGTGATTGCAGTACCAGTTTTGGCCACAATCTTACATACAGCTCCTTTAACTTCTAAAGCTCCGCAACAGCCTTTGGTGATATCATGTAAGAAAGTAGGCTAGTCTAAGTATCCTAAGCTGAGACAGAACAATGTTCCCTGCAGCACAGAAGTCAGCATCAATCCTATTAAGCCAATCTAACCACATACCCTGCAGATCACCATTAACCACTCACAGTGCGCTACGAGACCCCGGTCTATGATGTGTTGGTCTACAGTAAATAATTCCATCATGTAGTAGGCTACAGTGGAGCAGTGTCAGTCGCAACATAATGATATTTTAGATATTCTATTAATGCCGCTCACATTGCTTCCTGTGTGCAATGGATTTCTGTAATTTAGTAACACTGGAAGGAGTCAAATAGCTACCAGTACGTTAACGCTAATTAACGCTCCCATTGTAGCTGCTAAATGGATATTTAAGTATTATTCAACCTGTGCAACCTCTATCTGTAACTGTTTTGTTAATGGAGAAGGACATAAGAGAGGCTATGTAAGTATGATAAGGAAATGAAGCTGCACAAAAATGACTAACGCTAAACTTATGTTAAAATATCTTAAGCCCCAAGTGTGTAGCGTATGTATGTTTGTGTGTGTGATATATTTATATATACAATACAAAAACTTTATCCCCAAGGGGCAATTTGTTTACCATCCTGGTAAGAGCAAGAGAGTAGAGTGAGGGAGAGCAGAGAGGTCAGAAGTCAAAGTCAAAGGGTTGATATGGTAGATTCATCTGAATCTGCACACACACACATATATTATGTGTATCTACACACAGTGCACATATGATATGTGTGTGTGCATGTGCAGGTAGAGCTTCAGCACATGCGAGCAGTCACAGAGGAGCAGGTCCCGTGTGTCAGTAGAGATTTTTTTTTTTTTTAAATATATTTTTGATTTGTTTACTGGTATGTTGTGACATTTAAATTGTTTTTAAAGATCATTTTTGTTCAATATAACAATATATTTCTTGCAGTTCAAAGCGCCAAGTGTCTTGTATTTATCTTGGACTTATATTCATTCTTCTGCTTTTAGTTTTTCTTAGATTGTTTCCTTAAACCATTTGGCATGGTTGGGCTTAGATAGGCCTTGCATGAATTGCCCAGTTATGACCCACATAAGATCCTTACAGAGCCCACTTTAAGCCCATAGGGGCATTCATGGTTGAATCCTGGTGCAAGCCCACTTTAAACCCCTTTAGGCAGGTGGGGCCCAAATGGGTCTGACATGAATTACCCAGTTAAGACCCACATAACACCCTCATAGATCCCTTTTAAAGCCCATCTGGGCATCCACGGCTGGCCCCCTGTGTGGATCCCAGGTGCAAGCCTATTTTAAACGCCCTTTAAGCAGGTGGGGCCCAAATGGGTCTGTCATGAATTGCCCGGTTAAGATCCCACATAACACCCTTATAGATCCCTTTTAAAGCCCATCTGGGCATCCACGGCTGGATCCTGGGTTCAAACCCACTTTAAACCCCTTTGAGCATGTGGGGCCCCAATGGGTCTGGCATGAATTGCCCAGTTAGGACCCACATAAGACTCTTACAGAGCCCTTTTAAAGCCCATCTGGGCATCCACGGCTGGATCCTGGGTGCAAACCCACTTTAAACCCCTTTGAGCATGTGGGGCCCCAATGGGTCTGACATGAATTGCCCAATTAAGACCCATGTAGTACCCTTACAGGTCCCACTTTTAGTACGTCTGGGCTTCCACGGCTTGCCCCAATGTGGATCCCGGGTGCAAGCCCATAATGGGGCCCACATTTGCCGCCCATGAAGCCCTCATTTGGGCCCCACATGTCATTGCTGGCTGGGTTCTATATCTGTTTTAAGCCTTTAATCCTTAACATCTGCCATTTTTAAGTGCACATCGTGTTTTCCCTCGTAGTATTCTCTTATCGTGATTCAACTGTGCGCATATTCCACCTGCATCCGCGTTCTATTTTTATCGCGATTAAACTGTGTGCATTTTTTCAGCGTGCACCCATTTATTCTCCTCTGCGGTACACAGATTATTGCATCGATCTCAAAGCACTGCTTATCAAGAACAACCAACAAAAACAAACAATTGCGTGAGGGATTCACATCAATCTCAAACCCTCACTGCTCAGGAACAACCTACAACAACAAACAATTTGCGGTAAGTCATGGCATCCACTCATGCTATTTATTCCTCCATTGCATGTCACATGTTTAAAATAGCCTCCTCCATCAGCAGTGAGGGATTCACATGTGATAAATGTAAGGAATTAGTCAGGATGACAGAGAAGGTTAATAAGTTAGAGACTCGCATCCGAAGGCTAGTGGAGGTCAGTGAGAAAGAGAAGCCGGTAGATACTGTTTCGGATGCGACACCCTGCAGCTGGTGCTTCGCCAGTTGGAGATCACTAAAGATAATGTTAACGAGGTGTGTGAATTTGCAAAAACGATGTCAGACACTGTAATATGCTCTGGTCCCCTCCCTGCTCATCATAGTGACAAGGTTTATAGTAGATTAGTGTCACTAAATGGCTGGATGTCTGAGTGGTGTCTGAAGAATAAAATAGGATTTGTAGACAATTGGAAGAGTTTTTGGGGTAGACCTGACCTGAAAAAGAGACGGACTCCATCCCTCCAGGGAAGGTGCCGCTCTCCTCTCTAGTAATTTGGCTCATAGTCTTAATATTGATAGTATTTGACTAACTGGGGCCCAGGTTAGGAAGCATACAAACTGGTTAATCTGAACGTCTGCTAGCTACCTTGAGACGTCACACAGGTCACTAGATATCTCATAGAGACTGTGTCCAAACACAATAACCTCACTAAATAATTTAGAAGACATTTGATTCAAAGGTCAAACTTGAACAAAACAAACAAATATCAAACAAAGAACTTAGGTGTTATATTTGATACCAATCTGTCCTTTGAAAATCAAATTACCAATGTTTGTAGAACAGCATTCTTCCACTTAAGAAATATTGCTAATTTAAGGCACATCTTCTCTGTTGCTGATGCCGAAAAACGAATTCATGTGTTCATGACCTCAAGACTAGATTATCGTAATGCATTACTGGGAGGATGTCCAGTAAGATCAATAAATAAACTTCAATTGGTTCAAAATGCAGCAGCCAGAGTGCTAACGAGAACCAAGAAATATGATCATATTAGCCCCATTTTATCTTTGTTACACTGGCTATCTGTTAAATTCCGTATTAATTTTAAAATTCTGTTAACTACGTACAAAGCTTTGAATGGTCTAGCTCCACAGTACTTAAGTGACCTTCTACCACACTATATTCCATCACGTTCATTATGATCGCAAAATTCTGGCCTGTTAATTGTTCCTAGAATATCAAAATCCACAAAAGGAGGAAGATCCTTTTCATATTTGGCTCCTAAACTATGGAATAGTCTCCCTAACACAGTTCGAGACTCAGACACACTCATTCAGTTTACGTCTAGACTTACATCTCTGCCTGCATCACCTCGGTCTATTGATGGACTACGATCTTGAAATGGAATACGTAGACTAACAATTGCCAACAAAAGCCTTCATCAGCCAATTAACAAGGACATTTGCCTCTATGTGAACTTCTGCAGTTAATCCAGGATGGACTTCAAAGACATTGGTCATTAATCTTACAGTTCAAACAAAATCAGTGTTTAAACACTGACCCTTAACACTTACTTAGTTTAATAATTTTAAACCATGACTTTAACTATATATAAGTAATATTTACATTATATTCATGAAGTTAGCCAGAGGGGAACTGGCCCCCACAGTGATTTTTCTCCATTAATCTACATCTTATGGAGTTTTGTGTGCCACAGTCGCCTTCAGCTTGCTCACTGGGGTTATTAATACAATTATTAGTTAATTACTTATTTTTAAACATGATTAACAATCTTATTTTAATCTAATTACACAATGCTGATTCATTAACATTATAGACATTACAGTTTTATCATCTGTTAATGCCTGATCTTCTGTAAAGCTGCTTTGAAATGATGTGTATTGTGAAAGGCGCTATACAAATAAAATTGACTTGACTTGACTTGAACTATCCAATCACAATCCCCTTTCAATAGACATCCAGTTAGTGAACTGATTGAAAGAGCACACACATGAAATTGTGGCTTGAAAAATGTCACGCGTGTACAGTTAATGAATATCTTCAAAAAGTGTTACAATTATAACAATAAAAAAGTCACAGACAGAGCCTGATAAATTGAGGTGTGAGATTTGTGGAGCTCGCTTTTCCATCGCCCATTGAGGCCGCACTGACATCGTGCAGCATTTTCATACAAAAAAGCATGTGGATGCTGCTAAAATTAAGTGTGCCACACCAAGTGTTGGCTTGTGTGCGATAGGCCGGAGAGGACCACTGACAGATCCCAGGAGGGGAATAGGCTCGGCCGGGAGGGATTTAACCTCAGGGCGCCTCAGGAACCTGATAATTAAGTTGTGCTTACCCAAAGACTTGCCATCTATTGTGTCATAGTGGGCCGCGATAGTAGCTACATACACCTTCAAGGTGGAGGGGGACAGCCTCCCCTCCAACCTCTCCTTTTTTTGTGAAGCAAAGTTCTGAATCTGACAAGGTGCATGCAAGTGAAAGACTTTTTGCTTATCGTTTTGTTGTGCATGGCCATAGCTTTGCACATTTATAATCTGAGAAAAGTCTTGCAGGCCAGGCTGGCATAATCATTAATAAAAAGCAGTTGGATGCCCTGGTTGAAGCTGGTGACATGCGAGCGGATTATTTATTTTGTGAATTGAGAAACTTCTATTCAGCATCAGTGGATAACCTCCAAAAATGGAGCCGCTCATTGGAGAACACAGAAAAACTTGTGTGGGCCCTACTGAGAGACATCCCAGAGTGGAAAGACATTCAGAGCAGCCTCAAACACTTCTACTCCACAATCCCCGCTCTCAGTTTGATTGACGAAACCATGCTCTTTGATGAGTGGAACATGAACAAGACAGCCATGTCTGAGAGATAGACAGACATTTTCATGATATGGAGAGCAAGACCATCAACTTCGGAGTCTTAGCCAAGATCGTGGAGTTTGTTATGCCTGCCTGGGATATCTGCATTGGTGGAGCGTGTGTTCTCATTAATGAATGCAGCATAGACACCAGATACATCTAGATTCAATGTAACAGTCGTGAAGGAAATGCTTTTCTTATGTCTTACTTTTGGACTGGACTGCTCTGCATTTTATGATAAACTCTTGAAAGTCAAGTGCACTCTGAGAAAAATTGCTGCCAGTAAAAAGTACAAGGTGACAACAGTTACAGATATGGATGCACCCTCTACTTTGCATTGATCAGGAATCTGGTCACCCTAATATAGCTGCAAAGCTCAGCCACAACGAATGTCAATTAGCAGTGTATGTAAGCGACAACATTGGTGTGCCAATTAACACCTTGGCATACACATTTTCAAAATAACATGAAGCAACAGAGGCCAAAGAGCCTAAGAGTGGTAAAGTTACAGGCACATCAGTCAAAATAAATTAATAAATTAATACAAAAAAAATAAAATAATAATAAGTCTTGGTGGTCCAGAATTGAAAGCCCTTTATGAACTTACCCTTATATTTACAGTGCCATATAAAAGCACATGTAAGACCCTGGATGGCTCCTCGTTGCTGTGGTTTGGTCAATGTCTTTCTAAATAAAAATAAAAATAGTCTAAACACATTTAGAAACTTTAACTGTAACCACCACAATTAAAACATAATAAAAATAAGGTCTAATAGTGTCCACCTAAACATTTTTGGTCAAAATAAAATTTGTATTGTTACTACTGTAAAATTGTTATATTTTAGTAAGGGTGATGGTGTGTAATGTGAAAAACCCTTATTTTGGTGCATGGCACAGTGTTGTCTCTTTTCCTCATCAGTGCTGTTTTTAATGTTAAGGCTGTCTGAGAAGTTGTTTGAGAAGTTTGACTTCCTCCATAGCACTTTAAATTAAAATTCTCATTAGAACTCAAATGGGTCAGTGTAGTTTTGAGGACTGTGTCAGGATAGCGTTCACCAAAAAGTGGTTTTGTGATGACTCGCACCAAGTTAGTGCAAAAACATGAGTGTACAAAATGTAGACATTATTTTGAACTTGTTGAGCGCAAACTGCTTAAGAAAGTAACTTAAATGTAAAGCAATTAGTACTGTGATTACTTTCTCAAAAAAAAAATTAGCGGTAAAGTCATTTTAATAAAATGAGATATATTTAAGATATATTTAGTAATTTGTAGCGTATTCCATTTTTTTGTGACTTACCCAACAACGATAATAAACATCTTACCTCACCACTAGTTGCATATTTTAGGTTGAATTCATGTTGGTAACACAAATGGTATAGGACGATTTATGTGTTGAAGTTTAATAATCATAGTTAGGTGCTTGCGTTTGCACACCCCACTAATATTAAAATTATATTTTGCTGATTGCAAGTTGTGTCAAGGGTTTGGCTTGGACTCAAATGCCAACCATGACGGAGATTGTTAGAGCAAAAGGATTTTTTTTTAATTATTCAGAAAATGAATATAGTAATTAAACTCAGTCCAGCACTCCAAAAAGAGGTAAAAATAGGAAAAATCCATGCAAGAAAAAAAACTCCACAGAAAAATAAGGGAAAAACATAAACATAAACTCTGAACTACCTAAAGACAAAGATATTCGCTAGAAAGTTATGCAAGAGCACAAAATAATCTGGCAAGGAAACACTAGAAACTGAGAGCTTAAATACACAGGTGAGAAAATGAACAAACAAGGAGCAGGTGAGGAAAATAATCAGGGAAAGACAATGATAGACTGAAGACAGTCATGTGACTTCCAGGAGTGGGAAAACGCATCATGTGATCTCCAGAGTTGGGAAAGCTGGAATCTGAGAGAGAGAGAGAGAGACATGTTGGTTGTGCTATCATCATGAGGACTCTCCAAAGACATAATGATTTTTATACTGTATATATTCTATCCACTAACCCTACCCATACCCCTAAACCTAACCCTCACAGAAACCTTTTAGCATTTTTACATTTAAAAAATAAATAAAATGTTTTTAAAGCTGTTTGAATTACAGGGACATTAGGGGTGTCCTCACCAAGGGTGTAGCAGCCATGGGTGACGTGGGGTACACATCCCCTGCAATCTTTAAAAATTAAATTTTTTCCTTTCCATATCAAGTCCAAATGGTTGATTTGTATACAGTATTTTTTGCATTTTGTTACTTTGGGCTGACTGAGTGACCATCCAGCCAATCAGAGGTGAGTTTCATGAGCCAAAACAACCCTTGCGTTATACACTGTAAAAAATTGCTGTAAATTTACGGCCAAATTCTTACAGCAATCTACTGTGATTCTTAAATACAGTAGTTTGCTGTTAAAAATGTTCCATTCTGTGAGATCAAGAGCAGGCTCACTGTTAACTAACTATTTTTACGGTAAAAGCTGCTGTATGCAAGGCATTAGGGGAAAATGAACATTTAAAATCATGATATCATCTTGGCGAAAGCTATAGTGACATTTTGAAATGTATATTTAACCCCCGCCCCCCCTCTGCATGAAAATGTTAGTTTGTGGCACATGGTTAGTGTTCATGATGTTTCTGACCAACACCTCAGCACTTTATCAACTCACATCAGCCTTCACTTGTCTATCTAATGAGTAGTCAAATAAATGTGTACAAAAGTTTTTATTCAGACATAATTGAAGTCTTAGTTTAATTAGTGTTATTGTTTTGTTTTCAATAGTTGTGTTTTGTTTGAAGTCACCTTTATGGTGATTAGTGTTCTCTTGAGCTGGCACCTTAGACCTTCTATATTATGCTCTTCCAGCCAGTCAATTTATGTTTAAATAAAACACAAGTTGTTGCACTGTGCTACTTGGAAGACAAAATCTAAGGTCAGCCTGAATGTCTGATCCTACCTTACAAATGGCACTTTACTTCTTTTAAGCACACATTTTAAGCGGAGTTTATATCAGCGCCTGAGTCTTCATTAAGTTATGCTTTTTACATTATGTTTGCGAGGTAATAATTGGTTGGTTGATTTTGCTCATTTAAGCAGATTACTAGATCTCTGTTAAATATGTACAGCTATTTTTAATATCGTCTCCTCTTTTTACCTCTATGTTGGTATGCAGTCAACAAACTGTTGGAAAGAAGATAGATCTGCTGTATTCTATGAACACTTTAATAGATTTGAAGACACTTTTTATTCATGAAAATGTATGGATGTTATTGAAACTCTTATTATAAGATTATTATTGTTGTCTTTTGATTAAAAGTCATGCTCAGCAGCTCACAAACTGCAGGGAAATTATAGATTTGCTTTGTTCTTATTATGCTTAAAACCTCTACTAAAATCTGTTTGTAGGTCTGTAGACATACACATTTTAAAGGATTAAAATTTTCTTTTGATCGTTGATTAAGTGACTGACTCATTTCACACAAGACACTAATTTGTCACCACCTTCTTGCATCACCAGAAATGGTCACTGAATTAATCATGAAATGGATCTGAACGAATTTTGGTGAACATAGTCAAAACACTTGTTATGACTTGTGGAGGTAGGAGAAGGCAGACGGGGGTGTGGATCCAAAACAACTAATAACAGTACAAAACAGGAGCAAAATAAAAGGACCACGATGGGTAAAAGAAACTAAAGACTAGATGACATACAGACGGGGTGCGGGTAATGAAACATACACGGAGGGCAGGAAGATCCACGAACGGGTTAACAGCGGGGAACACGAACAGCAGGGAGATCCTCGGACGAACACGCAGACAGCGAACATAAACTGTGAACAACAGGGAGAGAGGTTAATAGCGAACATGTAACGTGATCTCAACATACAACGTCAACGAACGAAAGGGGAAACAAGCGGGTTTAAATAGACAGACATGGTGATAACAATATATGGTGGGTATATAGGTCAGGTTTGGGGAATGTACAATTAATTTCAATGATCGTAATAAATGATTAATCATACGGTTTGACCCAGATAACAATACATACAAAAATGCCCCAAAAAGCGCTTATATAGTCCAAGAGTCTGCTTCAAATATATATAGATAATTAAACACAACGAATTATAATTAATTAGGAATATACATCATATGCAGACAGGCTATATTAATTTTAATAACACCTTAATGGAATTGACCCGTAGGCTACTGCTACGGCAGCTCCGAGCAAAGCTCCCAGGAACCGTTTGGAGCGGTGGTTGTGTCCACCTAACTCAGCTTGTGTGACAGTCATTTTCTCAAGTTGGTTGAGCATGTGCGTGACATCGGCCTCAGCGTGAGCGAGGGAGTCCTCTGTCCATCGGGCACCTGCCCAGCTGTAGTGGGCTACCACACGGGGGTAGTGGGCCCGGTAGACGTTGCGGGGGTCGAGTCGAACGTATACTTTCTGGGTGTGGGTCCGGCAGTTGGTGATCAGGAGTCCCGGTTGTTCCCTCAGGACGATGCCTGATGCCGGACCGGGTGAGATGATGTCCGACTGCGGCTGGCCTCTGGTTGACTGGAGGCACAGGATGGCGAACCACAGCAGCATCCTGGTAAGGGCAAAAAGGGAGAGAGACAGTGGGTCAGCGAGGGTTGTCCTTGGTAGTGCAGGACGGTCTTTCGACTCCTAGGATGGAAATCAGGTTAGTTTGCATTGGCCTCTCCCCGCCTTTCCCTGTCAGCAGCCACATGTCTTTTTATTTGGTTACGGTGGACCAATTTGAAGACTGGCTCTTTCTGTCCCCGGCTTAGATGGATCCGGTACGCCACCGGGGAGAGTTTGTCAACGATCTCATGGGGTCCTGTCCAGTGGGACAGTAATTTATTTGACAGCCGATGGGAGGCTGTGCGGGATGGCTGAATGAAGCTATAATGCCAGACCCTGTCGCCCACGTCCAGTTCTTGGTGCGACGCTTTCTGATCATAGTATGCTTTCTGTCCCTCAGCACTCTTTTGAAGCTGTTGTTGGGCAAAAGCAAATGTTGCTTTCAGGTGCCGGTGTAGCTCGTCGAGGTACTGGTGAGTGGTGCAGGCTGTGATGAGGCTGGAGTCTCCTGGCTGATACAGCAGATGCAGTGGCAGTGTCATCTGCCGCCCAGTCATTAGTTTGAAGGGAGACGAGTCCTGCGGGGTGGCTCTGAGAGCCATTAGCACCAGCGGGAGTTTTACATCCCATCCCTGTCTGATTGGCAGACACATACTTTTTCAACATACTGACCACGGTTCGATTCGATCGTTCCACTTGGCCAGATGAGACTGGGTGATGACTGACGTGTAGTTGAACTTGGACCCCCAGGAGTCTCCAGATCTGTTGCATAATCTCGGCCGTAAAGTGAGTGCCTCTGTCTGAGTTGACTCTCAGGGGCAGTCTGAACCTGGAGAAGATGTGGTTCATCAGGAGGTATGCCGTGGTCTGGGCAGTGTCGTTGGGTGCTGGAAGACACTCTACCCACTTTGTGAACTGGCACACGACTGTGAGGAAGTATTTGTTGCCCCTCGTTGACCTGGGCAGAGGTCCTACCCAGTCGATTTGGAGGTCTGACCATGGGAATGTGACTCTCCTGCATTGCAGTGGAGCTCTGTGGTTTGGGTTTACTGGCTGAAACTGGCAGCAAACCAGGCATTCTCTGACATATTCTGTCACATGTTCCTGCATGCGGGGCCAGTATGCCACTTGCTTCAGTGTCTCATAAGTGGCTCTGGCACCGTGGTGTCCGGCACATGGTGCGTCGTGGGCATAACTTAGCATGACCCCCCTTAGGCACTGTGGCACCACAAGCCTTGGCGCTGTGATGTCATCAGGTGCATACCACAAAATGTTGTGTATCACACGCAGCATGTGCTTTATGTCATGCAGCCGTCTGACGCACGGGTTGTCAGTGAGGTCAGATGGCGCTAGAGGGTGGTTGGTGGGGTCTAAGAGGTGGTTCAGGAAAGTCTGTATGGATGTGTCAGAAGCTTGCATGTCCGCTATGTCGTTGTTTGACATCTGCGGAGCCAGCGTTAGAGGCTGTGAGGGTGGCACTGTTGCAGGAAAAGTTATTTTGCTACGGGTTATCACTGCAATGTTCAAGGTGGGTGGGAGCGTTGGAGGTGACCATAGAGTACCGTGCAGTGCACCAGTCTTGGCAAGTGCATCGGTTTGGTCATTCAAGTCTTTGTCAAGGCCTGGTTGCCTTGAGTGTCCTTTCACCTTCTTCCAGTAGACAATCATGTTGTGATTTCTTGTGATGTCATCACATTCTTGGAACAGGTGTTGGTGTTTGATAGGTTTGCCGTTCGAAGTTTTAAAGCCATTTTGTTTCCAGTTTGGAAGGTGGCATGTGAAACTGAGTCTGGCGTAGTTGGAGTCTGTGCAGATCAGGAGTTCTCTGATGTTATGGGTCGATGCGATTTGCAGAGTTATGAGAATGGCTGCAACCTCCGCATACTGTGATGACTGCGGGCCCAGCTTGAAGTGTTGTGGTGGGCACGGCAGGTCATTTACCCATAATACACCTGCTCCTGCTTGACGAATGCCCTCTTGGTTGTAGGAACATCCATCGACGTAGGCTGTGAGCATACCTTGGCACGCATTTTCTTCAAAGTACCTGTGACAGGTTAGTTGATGTTTTTGGGGTTCTTCCACATCCACCATTGCAGCTGGTGTGTTATCAGAGCAGTTCTGGCAGGCAGCCAGGCCGTTGCCTAGCGTCGACTTGTGATTCTGCGCATATCGTGCCTCAACATTGCGCCCCTGGAGGGCCATTAACCACGTGGCTATGCGTGAATTGGTGACCACGCCATCTCAGATACGCTGGCTGTTGAGGAACATGACAGGCTGGTGGCAAGTCTCTATGATAACTTTCTGGGCTCCAATGTAGTTGGAGAATCTCTGGATGGCCCATACAGTACAGTCTGAGAATTTACTCTCGGGTGGAAGAAGTGTCTTGCTGGCATATGCGATTACTCTTTTGTCTTGGTCATGCCGTTGGTACAGGCCAGCACTGAGACAGTGGCTGGAGAATCCAGCTTCTAAGTAGAACTATTTTTGTGGGTCCGGGTAGGCCAGGCACGGAGCGGTGCATAGGTGTCGTTTCAGTTCGTCCATGGCATGTTCTTGGACCTCTGTCCATACAAATGGGCAGTCTTTTTTCAGAAGGGCAGAAGAGGTTTTGCAATGTCTGAGTAGCTCTCGATGAACTGCCGCGAGTAATTGCACACCCCTAGAAAACTTCGCAGCTCTGAGATGTTGGTGGGTGGCTTGATGTTTTGAATAGCTTGAATACGGCTGGACTGTGGTTCGATGCCCTGTGATCCTATGAGTATGCCCACATAGTTGACCTTGGTTTGGCACCACTGTCCTTTGTGGAGGGCGATCTTGGCGCCAGCAGTGGACAATTGGTTCAAACATAGTCTATTTCTTTCATGTGGTCAGCCACTGTTGTGCTTTTCATGAGAATATCGTCTACGTAGATAAGATTGCCTCTTGTTCTGGCATCTGGGCATGCTTTGTTCAGGAAAATGTTGAACTCAGCAGGTGAGTTGGCAT